>NC_062561.1:239735125-240104960 GCF_022837055.1 Prionailurus viverrinus
ATTTCACCAAAGCAAAGATATATGAATGGTTCGTGAAGCTCACAGAGAAGGTGCGCAACACCATTAGTCACCAGGGAAACGCAAGTCAACACCACGGTGAGACACCACCTCGCACTCCATAGAACGGCTACAGCCAGGAGGGTGGACGGTGACGAGCATCTCCAGCGGCACGGGAAAATGGGGCACCCGCACCGCCAGCTTCTTTAAAAGTGGAGGGTCAAATTTACCAGGGGACCCGGCAACTCCACCGCTGGGTATTCACTCAAGGGACGTGAGGACAAATGACCACACGAGGCCGCTGCTCCGAAGGTCCGGAACACTGTTCCCAAAAACCAAAGGGTGGAAACAAGCCACGTGCCCATCACTGGTGAGCGGACCCAGTGAGAGCCTCTGCCTTGAACGCACAGATGTCACGGTTGCCCTTTCCTGTTGCTCAGGTTGGTGCTCAGCATTCTCTTTGAGGGGCACCCGGGGACTCGGTCGGTGAAGTGCCCGACTTCGGCTCAGGTCACGGGTCCGAGCCCCGCGTCGGGCTCTGTGCCGACAGCTCGGGGCCTGGAGCCTGCCTCGGATTCTGTGTCTCCCTCCCTCTCTGCCCCTCCCCTGCTCACGCTCTGTCTCTCTCTGTCTCTCAAAAATAAATCAAAACATTTAGATTTTTTTTTAAAAAAAAGACATCGCTTTTGCTCCGTTTCAGCTTTGCCTCTGCTAAACCCTTTGTATTTGACCCGCTCTGGGATTTGGTGCATTCAAAGAGGTTCACCATACTTGAAATTCTGCTCCCAACGCTTATTCAATGCTTCTGTTTTTATACAGAATTTTCAGTTTGCTGTCATTTTCTGAAGAGATTTGGAAAGTAAAGAGAGTGATTTTATTAACTTAGCGGTGGCGGCGGATTATAGAATGATGGCATCACTTACCCGTATGTAAGCCAAGGTAACAACCACTCTGACAGGAAACTTTCAAACGGCCAGGAATCTGGTAGGACAGACGCTTACTTCCACTCACCTACGGAGCAGTTCGGGGCTGCAGAATGGAGGCCCGGGCCACATACACCCCAGACTGGCAGGGGCTCCGCCAGGGTGCCTGGGCCTCAGCCCCGGGTCCCGGGGAAGGGAGGAGGGGGAGCCACGGGGGCAGCACACGGAGCCCGGAGGTGGCCTGTGGGGCCTTCTCCCGGCTCCCCTGTGTGGAATCGGTCGTGTGGGCCCACGTGAGTGCAGACGGTCCTGCGGCCCCTGACTGGCAGCTTCCGTAGGATTTTGCAGGCCATCAAAAGAACTTTCTTCATAAATGTCCACTCGCTCGACAAATAATTGGCCCAGAGAGAATTCTAGGCGGTTGGGAGCATCCAGGCAGAAGTGAGCGTGTCCCCACGGCCCCCTGCAGTTCCTGTGTGGAACTCAGCAGCGTCTGACGCTCCCAGAGTCCAGGAGTGTGTCCCAGAGAGGCGTCCAACGGCTACGGAAGTGCCGACAGGCACCCGGCCCACGAGTGTGGTCGCCAGGACTCGATTTCCCCTGGCCCCACCTGACGAGCGCCCTTGCTGGGAGACGAGCCCTCGGCAGCAGGCGCAGGGCGCTTCTGGGAAGGTCGCAGAGTCCAGGGCCTGCGTGAGAAGCATCGTTTCCGGGTGAAGGGGAGGGAGGGCAGGCAGGCGCCGCAGGCAGGGACCAGCAGTCTGCAGGCCGGGCAGCAGGACACAGCCCAGGCCGGACGGGGCTCCCTGACCCGGGCTGCACTGGTAAGGCGTTCTGCCACCTTTCGTGCAGCTTGTGGTCTGTTTGCTCCATTTTCCCTCTATTCACAGGCTGAGTGTCCTCCGTGACCCAGGTCCCAGGACAACGGCCCCCCCTCCCCATTCCCCGGCTTCCTCCTTCCTCCTGCAGGCTGCTGTGGGGTCTCCCTGCGTACCCTCCCCATCCCTGCTCTCACTGCCCAACCCGATGCCCCCGGGGGAATTCCGGCCCAGTGGTCGGCTTGCAGCCCAATGACCCTGCCTCGTCCCAGACGCAATCCCGCCCGGACGTCCTCTTACGCTGCCGGGGCAGTCGGTCTGACAGGCTCAGGGGCCCCTTCTGCTGTGGGCAGGCGGTTTCTTGCGGAGGTGGGAACACAGCTGGGGGTCCCCAGGACCCCGCGTCCCCTCTCAGGGCAAAGCAGGAGCTGCCTGGGCCTGGCCCACCCCGTCCAGGCTCTGTGGGCCCTGCTTGGCGGGCAGGAGCCTGTCCACCCTGTGGCCCGGGAATGGGGGGCAGCTCCCCGCCCCCTGGGGAAAGCTCCCCACCCCCCACCAGTTTGCCCCGCTGGGCTCCACACACTTCACGCTCGACATGGGACCACAAGACCCTTGCTGCCCTGGGAGGACGGCCTCCCAAGCGCCCCCGAGCGTTGCCAGGCGCCCTCCCTGCAGAGCAACCGAGCCTCCGAGATGAGCCAGTCCAAATCAGGGACGGGAACAAGGCCTGTTGGGGGAGTGTCATCGGGGACGCTGTGAACACGTGCTTGTTCTCGAGATAAAGGAAAACCCCCCAAAGTGGGCGCCTCCAACACTGTTACAGGCTCTGTTTTCCACTCAATCAAACCATCTCTGGGAAAAAGGCTTCTCTGCGTTTCTCCCTGCACTTGGCAGAGGCCCGTAAGCGGGTTATATGTGTAACAATCTTCTGATTATCCGCAAGCTAGAGGCAACCATCTTCTGATTATCCGCAAGCTAAAGGCAACCATCTTCTGATTGTCCTCAAGCCAGAGGCAACCATCTTCTGATTATCCGCAAGCTAGAGGCAACTGACGTGTAACACAAGGGAAGGAAAGAAAGCAAAACAAAACACGAAGCTGCACGACTTACAACTCCACTCAGACTGAATCAATCCGAAGGAGAGAGACTGTCTTGGTGCCAGAAAAAGAACCCTTGAGCTGAATTGCTTTCAGGAGGAAATGGTTCCGGCTCCCCTGACACGTGGACTGGGGGACGGTCGAGGCCACGGCCTCCCGCTGACCGGGCCTCGAGCAGCACAGAAGGAGCCACAGCCCGCAGACGTGACCCACACGCACGGGGCAGGAGGGCTTTGCCACATCTTTCAGGGATTACTGGTTTTCAAATAGCATGTGATCGGCAGCCAGGCCTGGGCCCCATGTGCTGTCAGAAGCTGGGGTCATGGCTGGGCCAGCCTCCGGAGGGGCCAGCGTCCCTGTGAGGGCTTGTCCCGGGGCGACGGAAACCGTGCAACGGCTCCGGGGTCGGGGACCCACGCGCTTCTGGACAGAGAATCCCACACTGGCTTCCTATGTGGAGGCTGCCGGCAGAAAGCAAGCAAAACGATCTCCTAGGAAAGGGTCCTAGAAAATCGGCACCAGAAGCTCCCCCCCCCCACCATCAAAAGCTCTTCTCGCTGTGCTCTCCGTGGCCCGTGGGGGCCCCTGTGAGACTCTCCACGTGCACTCTCGGGGGACCCAGCGGGGTGCTCCTCATGCACTCTGTGGACCCCCGGGGGACTCTCCGCGTATCCTCTGGGGGCCCCGCGGGTGTGGCGCTCCACGTGCGCTCTGGGGCCCCGACCTCGCCGGCCCCGCGCCCCGCCCCTGCGCCCCAGCCGGCGCCAGCCACGCTGCCCTCTTCCCCTCGCACCGATGTATCAAGTTCAGCTGGATTCCGCCGCCACCTGTCTTAAACGTCAATAGCTCACTGCGTGTCCAACCCCGAGAAAGCGATTACACGATCGATTCCCGATGCGGCCGTGGGCTCCAGGGCGCCTCTGCCGACAGACGTGTTATTAATGCAAGGTCCAACTTAGAGTCGGTTTTTAAAACTCTTATTTTTTATGAAAAGTGCCTATAAAGAAGTATGTGGGGGTTGAACTAACTCAGAAATGTCGTGTTTTAAACATGCATATTTCACGAGTACGATGTCATCTGTCCTGAGTGATTCTGTTTCTGAACAGTTTCAGGGTCAGAAGTGCCCCCTGAGCAGTTGAGGGCCGAGCGTTGGAAACCTTTCCGTAATAAAAATCACTGTGGAAAGTATAAAATTACACTCTGAAAGCTACTGTATTTGCTTCCTTTGAGGTGGATAATCACACCCAAAATTAGTGTATTTTATCTTCATGTTTCAGTGTAATTACACAGAGGAAAAAACAAAATCAAGATTAAAAGCCCCAGAGCGTGTAACTCTACAACCATTAATCCAACCCCACTTTTAATTTCCATATGCTTGCAAGAGTTTTTTATGAAATTACTAGAATTCTGCATTGAGGTCTATTTTTATGTAGATTTAAGCAGTTTCTCTACACAATGGCCTTAAAATAATTAATAATTTCCCCGTCTTCTATTGCACTGTTCGCAAAGTAAACTTCTAAGTTTTCTCACTTTATAAAACAGGAACATTTTACAAAATACGATGCATTTGCGGCCCTCCATCACACGATTAGCGTGCTCTGGTGGGCTCTCATAAAAACGGCTCAAAAAGAGGAAAACACTCTATAAATGTGAAGCACGAATACTACAGTTACCATGAACGATGGCATGTAACACGCCACCATTCAATTGCCTTATTAGAAAGAAAATCCCAGGTGTCATGCTGTCCGGGGGAGGTGGGCAACTGTGCTTTCTGCTGCCTCTGCAATCCCAGGCTGTTTGGGTTTCCTCTGGGAAGTGGGTGGCTCTCGTCCGTCCCAGCCAGACCGCGGTGCCTTGTCCTTACCTGAAGACAGGGGAGGCTGACCGCTCACTGCGCACTCGAGCCCGTCCTTTCTGTGTGTTCGAATCTGCAAGCTCCTCAGGAAGACGGTTCAGTCCTTTTGTTTTGTTAATTTAAATTCTCCTTAGTTGACCTACTGGGCGGTATGTTTCAGGAGTAGGTTTCAGTGATTCATCGCTTCCGTTCCCAGTGCCCATCCCCCATCCAGCCCACCCCCCACCCACCTCCCTCCAGCGACCCTCAGTCTGTTCTCCCTTCCAAAGTTTAGTCCGTTTTAGAAACGCACACAAGTTGCTTTCCATTAGCCAGGAATGTTTCTTTTCTGTAGCCAACGTTTACGTGCCACCCCTGGGGGACAATTTCCCGCCCTGGACGTGTTCAGATGAGTCTGAGAACTTCCAGGCAGGGAGAGAAAGTGCTGAACACGGTGGGAAGTCCAGCCATGTTGCTTGCAGCGTGTGCGGGCCCAGGAGGGAGCGCCAGCTGGTCTGGAAGTTGAGGGCCACGCACACCTGCTCTCTGGACGGAAGTGCACCGGCAAGGGCAGCAAGGAGCCCGCAGCAGGCCCCCCGGCGATGGGGCCGGCGCCCCCAGCGTCCTCACAACCGCTGATGCAGGGGCAACACTGGGCGGGGGCCCGGGACGCGCGGGCCCCCCACCCCGAGGCGAGCCCACTCAGACCTTCCGTTCCGGCAGGTGGAAACCCAGCTGGAGCTCACGCGGACGTAACTGGTGCCCAAAGGGGTGCCTTTGCTCCCACACCAACCGGGGGCGGAGCAGCGCCCAGGCCCCCCCCTCTGCCCGGCGGCCGCTGCCCCTGGCCGAGCCCTCTTCTCCCTCTCGGGCCCAGTCATGGGCCCCCGTGTGCCTTGGTCCCCTGAGCCAGCACCAGGGAGCTTTCTCTGCATAGCGGAGAACAGGCCGCTCTTGTCCGGACTTACGCCGTCTCACCGTGTAACCCAGAAGGGCCACTTAAGTAGGCAAGAGAAAAATGTGCAGACCTCACGTCACCGTGGAAAAACCCAAGTAAAAGACAACCTGATCGGCCGGCTGGGCGCTTGACCCTGAGGCCAACCCACCAGGTTCCTAGGGACGAAACACAACGGCCAGTGGGCGTAGCCCTCCTATCGCCGAGAGGGGAGATTCTCCAAGGAAGCGAGTCAGCTTTGGCCAGGAGACGGGAGGCAATGGTGGACTAAGAAGTCGCTGCAAATATGCCAAGTGCCACCTAGAGGCGCGTCCCCACCACGGGCGCCGGGCTCGGGCGGGACTGGGTGTCACCCCACGACGGCACTTACAACGCCCGAAACACAACTCAGCCGCCTGTGCACAGGGACACCCTTGGGTGACAGTTTGTTGTCGTCACCCGTATTGGTGACGTCTGAACGGTAAGAGACTCGGATTAGGAGAAACAACTGTGTAGACACAGTGCAGACAAACTGTGCAAACTGTGTAGACAAACTGTGTAGACAAACCAGTGCCTAGAATTATACCTTTAAACAGTGCAGACAACTGTGTAGACAAACCAGTGCTTAGAATTGTACCTTCAGAAACCTGATTTCTTTCAAGGAGGTCTCTGGGGAGATGTGTTCTCTGCAGCTGCCAACGACCGCGGGAAGACGGGGAAGCACCGAGGGGGAGGGGGAAAGGAAGACGTTAGCCTGGCGGGTGCCGGCACGTGTCACCAACAACTCAGGTGTGTCCCCAGGAACTGAATTCAGTAACGTATTAGCAATGCACACATTGCTCTTTCTGGGGGGAGGGGGGTGAACCCAAGAGTGCCTCAACCATGCAGACGTTCTGGTAGGTTCTTTCATAACTGCTTGAACTGGAGAGAGCCTGCCCCGAGTACCTGCCCGCCCCGTCAGGGTGCGGGAACCAGGGAGGAACTGTCCTTTTCTCTTCTTCTTCACGGAGCACACACGTAGGAGCCCTTCAGCCTACGTGCCCAATGCCAGCGTCGGTTTGGGTCGCACTTTGTGATACAAACCGACAGCCTACACACAACCAAGCTCTTCGGATGGGAGATGCAGAAAATTCTAGGATTAACCAAACAATGTCTCCCACTCGTTGCTGGCCGAGCTGTGTCTGCTCTTGGCATGGCTGGTTGCCTCTGGAAAGCTTGAGCGGCACGGCTCAGCCTCCCTGCCCTCACCCCCGAGGCGGCTTTGGCCAGACTGACCGTGGTCCTGAGTCAAGTGGGGGCTCCCCGCGAGTGCCCAGCGTGCACCCCAGGGGAGAGGGTCCTGTCTGGGGTGGGCCCAGGAGAGGGAGCCTCCTGCTGACCCCTGAAATGGCCAGAGGCACCGAGCTCCAGGCTCCCTGGGCTCCCTTAAGTACCCGGAGCCTCCTCAACAGTGAGTGCGAAGCCCGTGCACAGGGGCCTGGGCTGGTCCCTAATCGCCCCACAGTGGGCTGCAGGAGTGTGGGAGGAGCCAGTGCGGGAGGGAGAGTGGGGCTGGCCCAGTTCTGGAAGGTCGACTGGGTCCGTGTCAGAGAAGTGAAGACCAGAGAGTGTGAGTCTGAGAACCTAACGTGCAAGAGTCCAGTCCACGCCACCCAAGGGTCCCCATTCTCCGATGCCAGCCCAGCCACATCCTCCGAGAGCCAGACCCCCGGAAGGGCCGGTCGCGGGGCTCCAGAACCCCGCTCCCGTCCTCCACTAACCTCTGGAGGCCCGGGTCCCGGCCAGAGACGGACAGACCGAGTGACCGGTGTTCCGCAACTCGGCAGTGAGATGCCACCGCCCGTGACTTCAGTAACCAACTGTCGGGCCAGTTATAGCGAGAAGCGCACCACTTACCTCCTCCTGTCTCCGTCCCAGATTTGGCCATCAGTTTCCACGAGAGTCCTGACCTTCAGCCTCCGTCACCCGGAAAACTGGCCGCAGACACGCTCTCCGTGGCTCCTGCCTCAAAAAGCAGTGTCTCCAGATAGAAGGCAGACTCGTGCCTGCACTGATGGAGGGGCGCCTCGGGTCGGTCTGTCACCCGCCCTCTGTGCCCTCCCGGGAGGCATCCCGACACACGGGCCGGCTCGGTGCAGAGCGGCTGTGTGCACGCAGGGTCCCTCCACTGGGAAGACTAGCGCTCGGCCCCGAAGCGGAGGGAAGGGAGCGGCCACAGATGTGCAGCAGGTGTCCACGGTCCGGGTGGCCCAGATCCAGCTCCTTCCCTGCACAGGGATATCCAGGCAACAGTCAGAAGGCAGAACGTTCACTAAGAGAATTACGTCTTGATGTTTCATAACCGTCTCTAGAGATGGTTCTTTCCAAAAGCCGGTGCTCGTGGGGGGGGCCCTCTGGTTTGCCCCCGGTTCTGCGGATGTGGGACTGTGTTTCCAAGATTCCTCTGGAAAGGCTTCCTTTGAGGCTTACAAAAGCAGAAGAACCTCATGTCCCCAGGCTGCCACTCAAGATACATTCGGACAAATCAGCCTCTTGTGAAAAAGCCGATTAAGTTCACTGGCACGAAACAGCCTGCTATACTCAGTTCGGTACCTGCCCTGTAAGGCCAAAGTCCTGAATTCAGAGGTTATCCTGGCTCGTGGGGGCCCAGCGACGAGGCTGGGACTGAGGCCATTAGTACCCCTGTTACACAGGAGGGAAAACAGAGGCACTCAAAATGTGGGAGCAAATAGGTCCGTCTCAGCAGCCAGCAGAATTGGAACTGAGATTTAAAGCTGCAAAGCCGTAGCGCTCACAATGCCCAGCCAGTGGCATCTCTCCTGATCCGCTGGAGCACGCCCGCTGGCCGTCCGCACGGGAGTGCGGGCAGCTCATCCCCGCCAGGGGAGGCGGCCGTGAAACGCATTTTTAAATGACTCAAATACAGGTACGTGTGAGAAGGCTTCCGGTCTGTTCACAAATCAGCCATCCCTGGGGAGTGCCATCGACTGGGTGCCGAGCCATTGATTTGTTTTTGGGTGCACTGAAGGGAGCTGAAAAAAACACAAACGAAGGTTGACTCTTTTAATTTTTTTTTTTCAACGTTTATTTATTTTTGGGACAGAGAGAGACAGAGCATGAACGGGGGAGGGGCAGAGAGAGAGGGAGACACAGAATCGGAAACAGGCTCCAGGCTCTGAGACATCAGCCCAGAGCCCGACGCGGGGCTCGAACTCACGGACCGCGAGATCGTGACCTGGCTGAAGTCGGATGCTTAACCGACTGCGCCACCCAGGCGCCCCCGAAGGTTGACTCTTAATAAGATTATTTTTTAAAGGAAGTCCTTTGTTTACAGACTTCACCTCTAACCTTACCTCCATGCTTCCGGACATTGGATGAAAGACTGTTCCTCTACTGCTGTCCGTTTCACTTAGTGTTTTACTACTAACAGGGGTCTTCTGGGATCACTGTATATACCGGTTGCCATCTCATGTGTCTGACGAGTTTCTGCTATGCGTTTTCATTTCCTACATTTTGTTGGGTTTTTCATGCTATTTGACACATGTAACATCGAAGCAAACATCACTTAACATCGAAGCAAACATCGCGTGGACACTGCGATTTCCGCGAACCTTCCTTTAGAAGGTTGGATGTCATAGGTTGGATTTTTTTTTTCCATTTCCAATAAAAGGAAAAACTGGTAAGCTCATTAACATTTTGGAAGACAGAGGCAAAAATGACCTCGCAGTCTTGCAATGGTAAATTTTGTGTGTCAACCTGACCGGGTCACGAGGCGCCCAGACACCCAGCTGAATAGTACTGTGGGCGTGCCCAGGTGACATTCGGACTCGAACCCCGGGGCTCAGGGAGTACACATCTCCCCATCCTCGAGGGCCGGGACAGAGTAAAGGAGGAATCCCCCCGTCGCTTCTGCCTGAGAGTTGGGACGGGGGGCCCTTATCTTCAGACTCGACCTGGACCCGCACAGTGGGCTCCCTGGGCTTCCGGCCCTTGGAAAGCAGATCGTGGGGACTTCAGCCTGCTTAGTTATGCGAGCCGAGTCCTCAAAATAAATCTCTTTATACTGATTGATCCTCCTGGAGAACCACAACCAGCACACTTACTCCAACAGGAGCACTGGCAAATCTGACGTGTTTGCACCCTGACTTCTTTTCCTTCTTCTTTTGTGTTTGGTAAACCCTTGTGTGGGCATCCCCTCCTCACAGCCCCCGAGAAGTAGACTGCTGTCAGCCCCACGTTACAGAGAGGGAGACCGAGGCACCGTCCACGTCCGCTCTGGGACCCGCACCCCCAGACCACGGCTGCCCAAGTCCCTTTAGGACAAAGGACGTTTAGCCATCACGTAATACCTACTGTTAGCTGGGGGGCAACGCTCACACTTACCCACATCAAGCCTGTCTCAGGTTACGTCTGTTAAAAACGGCCCCCACTCCTTGCAAACGGTTGCACGGAGACTTGCCAAGTCCTGGACGGAATGTTCGGTGGCTGCAGGTTTGGCCTGTGGCAGCCATCTTCTCGAAATACCATTCATGTCTAGAATCACTTTCTCAGGAAAGACCGGCAGGAGTGGCTGTCAGATCAATGGAACCTCACTCAGAGCTCCAGCACACATCTCCCTGAAAGGCCATCCTGAGAACCTTCGCGGCCCATGCCCCCTTGCCGTGGACCGAGTGGGGTGTCCCCCCAAATTCCCACCTGGGAATCCCAGCCCCCGGTGGGATGGCATTAGGGGGTGGGGCTTTGCTAGGCACTTAGGTCCTCAAGGTGGAGCCCCCAGGGGTCAGTGCCCTGGCGAAGAACAAGCAGGATCCGGCTTCCTCCTTCTGTGTCCCCGCCATGGGAGGGCCCGCTGAGGGCGCAGTGTCCGCAACCCGGAGCAGCGGTGTCTGGATCCACACGTGCAGCCTCCAGAACGATGGGGAGCCAGCGTCTGTGCGCCAAGCCCCGGTCTGAGGCGTCCCGCCAGGAGCCCGACGCGAGGCGCCCTCCCGCCGGGGTCCATCAAGCTCTGAGCATTATCGCTTCCCTTACACTTTCCTGGGAGGAAATTGTTTCCACCTCCACCCTCGTACTGGAGAAGCACTGCGCGTTTTGCGGTGTGTGCCCTTTCTCTCTCTCGTGCAGGGGCAAGGCCGGCTTTTCGGCAGAAGGCTGCGTCCCCGAGTCGATTCATGAACTTTAGGGACAGTAAACCTTCGTCTTCCACGAGCGTTGCACATAGCTTTGTGCTTGCCATTTGCACACAAGAAATGTGGCGTCACTATCGAGGTGATGCATGGACAATGTGAATGTTCTAGAAACTAAAACAAAGAGAAAAGAAAGATCAACCCCAGTCTTATCACGAGCAAGAACATCGCAGTTAACATTGGAGTATGTTTCCCAAACTTTCTTTTTCTGTGAACAGAAGTATGCATTTTGTTTTTCAAAAATAAGATCGTATAGTATCTGCTGTTTGCACTCTGATTTTTTTTTAATTTTCTGTGGCGCAAGCGTTTTTCTGTCACCAGGTGTTTCTCTCAGGGCATTACGTTTTCAGGGATGACTACAGTCAGTGTTGAAAGTGTCCCGACTCCTGCCTGGTCCCGGGGCTGATGTGGGACCGCATGGCACGCTGGGCGGCTTAGGACACAGAAATTGATTCTCTCACGTTCTGGAGGCCGGGAGCCTGGTCCACCGGCCACAGGACTGTGCTCCCCTGAGACTCTGGGCGCCCCAGGGCTGCAGGGCTGTGGACAATGGTCCCACTCTCCCACCTGGCTGCCTTGCGCCCTCCTCGGTGCCTGTGTCTCTGTGCCTCTGTTCCTTCCCTTACACAGTCACCGTTATCTCAGATCAAAGCCTCAACGAATTATGTCTGCAATGACCTTGTTTTCAGGTGAGGTCATGTGCCGAGGTCCTGGGGGTTAGGATTCAACATGCCTTTTGGGAGACCGTTCAACCCGTAACAATTTCTGGAAACTACCTGTTCTTGTCTCACATTAAAAGTGTGCCTGGTCCTTTTGGGATGAGCCCTGGGTGTTGTATGGAAACCAATTTGACAATAAATTTCATATATTGAAAAAAAAACAAAACTGTGCCTGGTTTGTCCTGTCCTGTTTCAATCAGGGTTCCAGGGGCGCATCATCTGGGCACGTCTGTGGCAGGTCAGTGGCAGCATGGGGCGGCTCTGGTGTGGGTCCCGCCCTGTGTCCTTGCTGGCCGGTGGACGGGGCACCACGCTGGGCACTGTTGACAGGCTTCCCCTTCAGCCGCAACCCCATCGCCGGCCCGGCTTGCAAAGCCCCGCGGGAAGAAGCCTGATCAGGCTGTGCTGATGCAGAAGCCAGTGAACACAACGCAAATCGCGAGCGTTCCGGAGCAGAGCGAGGGAGACCGGCATCAATCTGGTTTCTTCTTGACTCTCCTCCTCGCTGCCACAGGGCTTGCCGGGCTGAGACGCGTCAGGAGTCACCTCCTCTGAGTGGGTCAGCATGGCCGATGGCACTGCCAGCTCCTGTGCCCTCCCAGAGCCCCAGGGCACTTGCTGAGGGCACCCGGCCCAGCTCGAGCCTGAAGAAGACGGGACGGCAGGCCCGGGGGGAGGCTGCGTGGTGCTGCTGAGTTTCCCCACCACCCAGCTCAGCCGCCCACGGCCACCTACAACACAGATGACATGGTATCTGGTATCTGCCTTTCTCTGTCTGACTTACGTCACTTAGCGTAATGCTCGAGGTCCGTCCATGTTGTCACAAATGGCAGGCTTTCATTCTTATTTATGGCTGAGATATATATAATATCCCAAATTTTAATCCATTCGTCCATCAAGAGACACTGAAGTTGTTTCCATTTCTTGGCTATAATAAACAATGCTGCAATAAACATAGGGGTGCATATATCTCTCCGAATTAGTGTTTTTGGGGAGGGAAAATGCCCTTTAATAACAATTGTCGAATCATAGGGTAGGTCTATTTTTCACCTTTTGAGGACCCTCCATACTATTTTCCAGAGTGGCCGCACCAGTTTGCATTCCCAGCAACAGTGCAAGAGGGCTCCCCTTTCTCCCCATCCTCACCAACATCTGTTGTTTCCTGAGTTGTTACTTTTAGCCATTCTGACAGGTGAGAGGTGGTATCTCATCGTGGCTTTGATTTGCATTTCCCTGATGACGAGTGATGTTGAGCATGTTTTCATGTGTCTACTGTCCATCTGGATGTCTTCTTTGGAGAAATGTCTGTTCGTGTCTTCTGCCCAGTTTTAATTGGACTTTTTTTTTTTTACTATTAAGTTGTATCTGTTCTTTATGTATTTTAGATACTAGTCCCTAACACATATGATTTGCAATTGCTTTCTCCCATTTAGTAAGCTGTATTTTCATTTTGTTGGTGGTTTCCTTCGCTGAGCAGGAACTCTGTAGTCCCGATAGTTTATTTTTGCTTGTGTTTCTTTCACTTTTGGTGTCAGATTGTTGAAAACCAGCATCAAGACCTATGTCAGGGAGCTTACCACCTGTATTTTCTTCCAGGACTTGTATGAATCCAGGTCTCACACTCAACTCTTTTATCTACTTTGAGTTAGTTTTGTGTGCGGTGTGAGACAGTGGCCCAGGTTCATTCTTTTGCATGTGGCTGTCTGGTTTTTCCAGCAGCATTCATGGGAGGGACCATCCTTTCTCCATTGCGTATTCTTGGCTCCTTGGTGGTAAATGAACTGATTTGTGAAAATATGTGGATTTATTTCTGGGCTCTCTATTCTGTTCCCAGAACAATGTTTGACCCAAAGCTGGGCCCATGGCCCAGCCAAGTGCACATAAAATGAATCATTGATGGATGATGTAGTTGTCACCAGGACCTGGTCCCAGAGCCCATGGTTCCCATCCCTCCTCTCCAGAGATGCTAAAGCAGACCCTGAACAGGAGTCCCAGTGGCAACAGCAGTGGGAACCTGCAGACTGGACAGAGTGCAGAATGACCATTGACATGATGGTTGAGACACACGGCAGCCCGTGAGCGTGCACACCCAGCCTCACTGAGGTGTGTACATGCTCCTTGCAGCCTCTTCCTGATGACCTGCCACCATCTTCCTCCAGGTAGACTGTTAGTTCTGGAAGCATGAGGATCTCCGCATCCCCAGCACTTGGCCAAGAAGCTGCTCAGAGCAGGCACTTGACAACAATCTGTCGAGCTGGATAACGCTGCCTGTCCCAACAACCCCCCCCCTGCACCAGACCCACCACCCAAGTCACCAGATCCAATGTTGAGAATTTGTCTTAGGAACTGGAGATAACGTTGAATGTCCTGGAGCTGACCATCGTTAAGCAGTACCAGGATGGCCTCGAGAAGTGAAAACATCACTTTCTGTTGCAATTTTAACATTAGAAATATAACTCATCCTGGTTTTCTTGAAATAATCTATGCACACAAAAAGGGCCCTAAATAAACTCTTCGACGAGAGGGCAACCTTCCAGGTATTAATGTATTCATACACTCCTACGCCCATAGAGCTGGAGTAGGTTTTCAAAGGAATTACAGAATATTGGGGCGCTTGGGTGGCCCAGTCAGTTGAGTGCCCAACTTTGGCTCAGGCCACCAGCTCATAGTTTGTGAACTCAAGCCCCACACTGGGCTCACTGCTGTCAGCTCAGAGCCTGCTTCAGATCCTCTGTCCCCCTCTCTCCCTGCCCCTCCCCAACTCACGCTCTCTCTCTCAGAAATAAGATAAAATTACAGAATATTTACACAATGGAAGGCTTACTGGCTTTCATTTTTTCCTACGACAACAGCCTGAGTCACAAACCAAACTGAAGATGAAACTCGCATCCTTCCAAAGAAGCCTGGAGCTGGCAGGTGAGCTAGTGGCCAAGCCATTAGTCTAGGCTGATGCCACCATTATGTAAATCAGCTTCCATGGGAACAAGGAAGATGGTTATTCAACCACAGAAAGGGCCCTTGGCAGGTGCATCTGTCTTACAAGCCGTGCTCGCAGCAGCCCCAGGCACCCCCGGTGGGCGGCGGGGGGGCGGGGGGGGTGTCACTTCCTTCGCTGCACCCTGTGGCTGCTGAAGACAGAACAAAGCATTTCCCTCCCACCCACACGCAAACTTCCGCCATCATTCCCTGCCACTCAGTAACACAGCTTTAAGACCACGCATTTTCCCAGGGCACCCGCATGGCTCAGTCGGTTAAACGTCCGGCTTCGGCTCGGGTCATGATCTCGCATCACAGTTCATGAGTTCAAGCCCCGCGTCAGGCTCTGTGCTGACAGCTCAGAGCCTGGAGCCTGCTGCAGATTCTGTCTCCCTCTCTCTCTTTTTATGTCCCTCCCCCACTCATGCTCTGTCTCTCTCTCTCAAAAACAAACATTGAAAAAAAATTTAAAAACATGCATTTCCCAAATAATAAACATTCTGCACCAGAAAGTTCTCTCAAGGGTTCATGAGGCCCATCAGGCTTGGGTTTTCATCATTTGCCTGATGCTTGGAAGGTGGTCAATACACCCCCTGCCCAGGGCAGTGAGGGGGGGGTCTCCTGGGTCCCTGAGGCTGCTGGAAGCAGGCACAAAGCAGAGCCAAGTGCAGGATCTCGCGAAAGCAGGTCAACGGGGCAGGCAGTCGCATGCAAAGGAGACGGGCCCTCAGGACTGACAGTGGCTGCGGTCCTCAGTCCATTGTGCGCCCAACTCCCTCTGCCCTCCAAAAAAAGAGAAATTCAGGAAGACACAGTGGTGGCCTATTGGGCAAGTTCTCTGCTTGCTGTGGAGGAAGATAATTTGCTACATAAATAATGAATTAGATGTGTGTTAACGTGGAATTAGTTCTCGGAACGGTTTGTAGAGCATTCGTGGGACTCCGGGTCACCACGGGCTGTCGACTCCCAAGGAGGCAGGGACGCATGAGTTTGAGGGCCTAGAACTGCCCGCCCTCGCTGGCATTTCTCCACAGGGGTCTCCTAATTCTGTGCTGGCGTGGCTGGCAGTCAAGAAGCAGTCAGGACACGAAAATACGCTTTTTAAACGGTAAAGGAATACCGAGGGTCCAGGCCATGCTTTGTCTCTGGTGGCTCTACAGAGTTTTGTGTGGCTTTTTCCACGGGACTTTTCCATCCACGCGGAGAAGATCCCACGCTCCTCCTTCTCCTTCCCGGAAGCCCGCATTCTGTGACTGTGTGTGCTCCTCACGCAGCCGGGAGACGCCAGCCTGAGACGCAGACCCCGGGGCGGGACAGAGCCCGGCCGTTCGTGGTGACGCGGAGTCCAGAGGGCAGCCCATCCACGCGGGGAGATGGGAAATCATGACACTCTCTCGTCCTCACCCAACTCACAATCCAGCAGTGACAGCTGTCCGGAAGCCGAGGGGCCGAGAGGGGGCTGTGCCTCCCGTCCCCGGTCCTGGCCCTGAGACATCCCAGGCCTGGCTCCAGGAGAGGGGCTGTCCTCGCGGGAAGCCGTCACTGGATGGCTGGAGGCGTATGGAAAGAATCCTAAACTTACTGTCACGCTCCAATTTTAGATTTCTCTCCCGTGTCTGGGAAAACTGCTCTGCGAGTGTCTCCCACTCCGCCCGCCGCGCCCCCGCCTGCCTCCCCTGAAGCCTGTATGCCATCCGTCCCCTGCCGCCCGGCCCCGGGGCACCCGAGGTGCCCACACTTCTCGGCTCCTTGGAGGGCGATCCTACAGCTGGAAGGACCTCCTGCGCTCCAGGCACCCGGTGCTTCGGCAACGGAGTCTGCGAGAGTCACTGAGGTTCTGGGAAACAGGTCCCTCCCAGAACCAAAGGCACCTGCTCTGCCGAAACCAGACCAGGGACGGGCCGGCTCCCCTGGAGTCCCCGTGCCACCTCCCACCGGCACGCCCTCAGAACGGGCACAGACCCTTCCAGCCCTCCAGGCACCAGGCTCCTGGTGGAGAGGACACGCTCGGTCATCACGCCAGGAGGAGAGCTTGGGGCAAATCCAGCCAATTCTGAACCTGCCTCTGGTCCATATGCATATACTTTACTGGGGTGAAAACGCTTCCCAGAGACCGAGCATCTGAACAGATTCTAAGGGCACGAGCAGTATCGCTAAGTAGAGACACAGCCTTGAATGGCCGGTGTCTCGAACGGAATCTCCTTGAGTAACAGGAACGCAGGCCCCAACGGGCAGCCGCCCCCCCCCCCACTCACCCCTGCCCTGCCCTGCCCTGCAAATCACCGCTCTGTGGCTTTGACCATTTTAGGAACTTCGTGTAGGTGGGCACGTGTCTGTCCTTCTGTGACTGTCCCCAGTCAGGATCCCGAAGAGCGATGTACACCAATTATTTCAAAGTCCACACGCTCCACCCCGGGTGCCCCTCCCCCACTTCCTCCCCGCTGGTGCCTGTTCCCAGGGGATGCCCTCATGACCTTGGAGGGTGGCTCCGGTCCACAGAGCTCTCTGGGTCCACACTGGTCTCCACCGAGTGGGAGTAATTATGACCTCGTCCTGTGTGCCCCACGTCAGTGCAGCCCATGTGGCGGGCTTGTTCTGTCCTCTGCCCACGTTGTTATGTGGCCTCCCCGCCCCGGCTCACCCAGGACCCCGTGACTCCTTCTTTCCTCCCGGAGCCCTGCCTCCCCTTCAGAGCCCCTGATAGGGCCCCCGGGACCCAGGGTGCTCAGGACACCCATGCCCTTGGTCCTCATCCCCATATCCATACAGAAACACACACTCACCCACACACCTGCATGGGCACTCACACACAAGCACACACCTACATGTGCACACGCTCACACACCCACACCTGCATGTGCACACGCTCACACACCTGCATGCACACACTCACACACACACCGACAGAGGCTAACGGTTGAGGTGGGCACTGTTTGTCACCAGCGTCGGCCCTATCCGGCGTCCTGGCCTCTGTCACCTCTTCCCGTGGCGGATGATCCCTGGGACCGAGCGAGGCCCGCCTGTCTGTTCTCCCCTGTGAGGACGGGCGTCTGGAATTTGGGAAAAGCCCTCTTTCCTCGTGGTAACCCCCGTTTCCTGAGATGTTTGTCTTGCCGTAGAACCCAACGTGCTATTAGTATCTTGGAAGTAAAAAGCTGAAAGTTGACTTTTCCTTGCACTATTGCCTTAAAGATTTTTGCAACAATAACAAATACCTGGGACTAAACGGAGAAAGGTCAAATTAAAGAAAACGGGGGAAAGAACAAGTCAACAACGTCTCTCAAAACGGAAGTTCTGCGAACCGAACCGCAGTGACGACCCAGGGCTGGAGGCCCGGGGCAGGGGTGCGGCTGGCTGGGTAGGGGTTCAAGGCACCTTCAGGGGGACAGGCCCCTTCCCCATCTTGACTGGTGGCGGTTCCGCGGGGAGTGCAGCACCCAATTATAGCCCCAACAGGGGTATTTACTGCACGTGAATTCTACCTCAGTAACGTGTCTCCATTAGATTTCCTCCGACTGATGTGTGAGCCGTCACAGAGACGGGTGTCCTGAGGCTCCCACCCACGCGTAGGACGGTGGGAGGCACGACCATTCCTGGCGGGGTCCTCCCTCTGCCTCCCCTTCGGGTACGGTGACCCTGGGGGCAGAAGGGCCTGGGAGGGGCTGGAGCACCAGGCAGAAAACGGTTGTCCCAGGCTAAAGCCCCCACCGCCTCACCACCCGGGGCCCCTGCCCACGTGGTCCCATTTTCACACTGCGTGGACCGCCCCCCGGAAGGGAACGCTGGGCTGGGGCAGAAGGTGGGTTAGAGTAACTGCAAACTGGCCGCTGGTGTCCACGTGCTGGGCCATGTGACTTCACAGCTCCCGCCTCCCTGAAAGGTGCGTTTTGTCCACCCCCCCCCCCTTTCGAACCCCGCTGGCCCTGTGACCTGCGTTGGCCATCAGAAAGGAGCAAGTCACAGGCTCCCCACCCCGTGAGCAAGTCCAGGAGAGCGGGCGGGAGGGTGGGACACACCTCGGGGCAGAGGACCAGCCCCCAGTCGCCGTCCGGGGCTCCCCAAATCCAACCGCGGAGGCGGGAAGTGCGCACCAGACGGCGAGCCGCGCGCAGAGGCTGGATGGTCCTGGACAGGGCGCACCCCCGGGTCTCCCCTGAGGCGGCCCCTCCTCCCACAGGGGTCCACGGTGGCCCTGCCCCCCGCCGTGCTCACCCAGGGCTGCGCTGTGATGGAGACAGCGGCCCGGCTCTCCCTCCAGGCGCCTCCGGGCCTCAGGCAGCCGTACTTGAGGTGCCACCATGGTGATGGTCCTCACAGGGAAGGCAGCTCAGGGCCGACGGCTCGGGGGCGGGGAGCCCCGAGGTGCGACCACAAAATACTTGGCCTTCTTCAGCGTCCCCAGAGGCCTCCGCCCCTGCCCCCGCCCCGCCCCGCCTGCCTGTCCTCCCAGAGGGGCCGGGTTCCCTCGTGGTTGCAGACAGACAGGAGGACAGAGGACGCACCTGTGCAGGACGGGCCTCCACCCAGCTGCCCGACCTGGCGACGTGGAGACCAGAGCTCAGCGCCACGACAGACCTGCGCAGCGGGACGTGTGAGGCCTCGCTGGCCGCCCACACGTGCACTAACGGTGAGCCCAGTGTGCCCCGCGTGCGTCTGAGTGTGCACCCCGTGCTCTGGGCGCAGGCTGGCACCGCCCTGCTCACATTGGCTTTCCTGTGCCTCTGGGGTCCCGGTGCCTGTTCCCCGCTCCGCCACGGCTCGTGTCCTCGTCTCTGCGTGGCGTCTCCGTCGTGGGCAACCACCCCAGGCACCACCAGCCCCACGTGTCCTTCGTGCTCATCCAGCTTCCCGGGCCCACCTCACACTTCTCTTGGCCCCACCCCAGCTGTCTTCTCTGAACCCTCTTTAAGTTTTTTCTAAATTTTGTATTTCCTCCTGAAAAATAATCTCGTCAAGTTTGATTCTTGTCCTGCTGTCCCTTCTCCATGGAGAAGCTGGCCCACCCCGTTCCCTAATCCACACTCTGTCCCAAGAATGAGGGCTCGTGCGGCACAGGGGTCACAGACAGCAGCACCCACACGGCCTCGCCACAGCCGTCAGACCACGGGAGGGCTGAGACTCACAGCCCCGCTGTCCTGGTGCTCCCTGGAGTGACCCTGCGGGTGAAGCCTGAGCAGGCTGGGCTCTCGGGGCACAGGGGACATCAGGCATCTAGTGATTGTCGGTGTGGAGGGGTGATTGGTGCATGACTGGTGGCCGAGCCCGTGGCCTCCAGAAGTGTGGCACCAGTGGGATGTGGCCGGCCTGGGGAGGCTGGTGCCAGGACAGTGTCCCCACGTGTCCTGCGGGCTTAGATCCCGGCGTGAGGCTGGCCGGCGGGGACATCCACCCGGGGCACTGAACGGACAGCTGGACCTGCCCCAGGCTCCCGGGTCCTCTGTGACCCGTCATCTGCCATTACTGCGTGTGCTCCTTTCTCTCTACCCAAAGTCCCCGAGGACAGCCAGCACCGGTGAGCTGCCCCGCCCCAGCCCGGTCACAGCAGGTCAAGGCTCAGGGACGTGAAAACACCCGCTGGGCCGCGGGCCGCGAGGCCAATGCCGAAGCCTGGATCCCGCCTGGACACCGTCTTCAAAGTAAAACAACCCCCTGAGTAAATCGCAGAATTCGGAAATACTGCTTTGGAGAAATGCGTGTCCCGCTGTTTACCTGTTAGTATTAGCTCTGCTCCTCCGGATGGAACCTCTTAGGCTCCCGGCCTCCCGGCACGTGTCTCATTTCTGGTCCAGCAACTTCCACCTTCCGATTCGCACACACCCTGTGTCATCGTCCCCTCGGAGCTCCCGCCTGCCCGCGTGGCGTTGTCCCTCGGGCCGGCGGGAGGGACGCACAGATCGAGTAAGTTTGGGAAACCACAGAGGATGCACTTTTGTTGGACCCTCTGATTCAATCCCTCCCCAAAATATCTCAAACTATTGAAACATAAGCCTATGGTTTTCCTGACGCGGCTCCTGAAGGGCAGGGGGTGGCTGTCGTGCTCCGAGGGTCTTCCGGGAGGGGACCCGGGTGTGTTCCCCTGAGGCTGGTGACTCAGGACCCCTGGCTGCCAGCTCTCATGCTTACAAGGAAATCACAGGATCGAGGCTCGCGTGTTAAGCATTTACATTCAGCGTCTTGACTTTATTTTCATGGTTCCTAGAGAGCTGGGCACCAGATGAGCCTTGAAACTTGCGCTTCTCCTGTGGAGAGGGAGGCCGCCCCCGCAGCCAACCCCCGCCCCCCGCCCCGTCCCGCCCCCACGGGCCACCCCCTGGATCCCGTCCCCGCGGAATCCCACCCCCCCCCGTCCCGTCCCTGTGGCCCCCCATCCCGTCCCTGCAGACCCCCCCCAAACACGTCCTGTCCCGCCCCCGCGGGCCGCCCCCTGGATCCCGTCCCCATGGAATCCCACCCCCCTCCGTCCCGTCCCTGTGGCCCCCCCCATCCCGTCCCTGCAGACCCCCCCCCCCCAACCCCGTCCCGTCCAGTCCCTGCAGGCCTCTCCCACTGGCCCTGCTGCACCTGGTCGGGCTCTCCCTGACACACGTGGGGGTTTATTTAGCTTCCATTTCCCGGAACTTCCTGCCAGAAAGCAGCCCCAGGTCGGTGTCCCTGAACTTCTTCACTGAAACCACGACGTTTCGAATCTAGATGCAGGTTTTCGTCTGGATGTCACTCACCGACCCTTGAACTGCCCTCTGCTCCCGGTGCCGGCGGGTCCCTCCTGCCCGGTCTTGCCTGAACTCCGCCCCCTTCAAGCCCCTTGGCTCGCCCAGTCCTCCCTCAGAGCTCCGTCTGAGATGTTTGCACGACTGAGCCACTGCTGGGCGTCCACGAACACAGCGACCATCACCCACAATCACTGCCCTTGACATTGGCCTCTGACCTTCGCCCACGACCTTCACGTGACCTCTCGTGACCATCGCCCGTGGCCGCTGACCAGGACTGCAGAACTGCCCGCCGTGGATTGGAACTTCCTCCCCTTGCGTGTTTGGGGCTCAGTCCGGGACACGGGACAGACACGTGTGTCGTGTGGGGTCCAGGATGACATCATTCTCGGGGAGAAAGCCGATGCGGTGTCACGGGCGCTCTGCACGGCCCCCTCCTCTCTGCTCGTGCCTGGCAGCTCTCGGATGCCCCCGAGAGCCTGGCGGAGAGGCTGTGCCGGCACCAGCACGGCGGCTCTCTCCGCTTGTGGCCCACCCCCCACCCCCCGGAGCCCCAGGCCAGTGGAGACAGGAGCCCGGCCGCAACGACCCGCCTGGGTGGCAGCATTTTGGGAGGTTTGCTGCAGTTCGCCGTGAAATGCGGCACCCGTTTGGCGGTTCCCTTAAGCAAATCGGGTTCAATTCACAACCTGTGGGGTTCCAAACAAGTGCCATTTATTGACCTGTGCGCCACACCCGACCCAGGACGTGAGAAAATGACGCCCACCTTGTCCAGCACAACAACGGACGACGGTCGGGACGAATATTTGTCCGCATTTTGTCCTTTCTTAACAACAGGGGCTCGGTCCCTGTCCACGGAGCCCCACACAAATCTTAGCAGTTTGGAAATGTGGATCTTGCGTTTAGATTTCAGCAGCCCTCTCCCGAGGCGAGCCATACGTGCCTCGTCCTCCTAAGGGCCTGGCCTCCTGTCTTAAATCTCATCTTGCTTCACGTGTCTGATTTTTGACCCTTAGAATACAGCGCTTTCCTCCCGTGCCCCACACGGCGGGCGGGCCACTGCGGAGACACTCGTGTGGTGTCTCCCGCGTTTCCTGACTCTGCGGGCTTACCTCCCGCCTCTGCAGTGTGATTGCTTCTTATTCAATTGATCGTCTCTGCTTTAACTTAACCTGCTCTTTCTCCCCACTCTTCCGAAAGGTAGCCGATAAGATACAAACGGAGAAATACCCTAAGACATACGCACTGCCTCACGTGTTAATAAATATTTTAGTGTGTGTGCAAGCATACCCAGGTATGTACATAATGTGTTTGTGTGTGTGTGTGTGTGTGTGTGTGTGTGTGTGTTTGATGCATTCTGTTGTGTGTCCAGACCGTCCCTGGGTGTAAAAACTTTACCTAAGTAGGAAAAAATAAGTCAAAATCGCTTGGGTGTTGGGTTTCACGTAAGAAACTGTCCTTTTGTGAGTTTTTCTCCATCACAAAGCAGTGTAGACACACACACAAGTGTTAAAGATTCGAGCCCTGACCTTTAAGCAGAGGCCAGGCCGCCGGGTGCTTCTCGCTTCCACGGGGCCGGACCAGCAGCGCCTTGTTTTAATCGACATCACGCATTCAAGGGGGAGGAGCGTCGAGTCACGACTCAGCCGGGAGCCGCGGGGCACAATATGCTGTGTGGGTCACAGGCACACGTCCTAAAGGAGTCAGCAAGCTACAACAGCATCTTTGTTATTAATCCGGAAATTGCATTTTTAGAACTGATATTGTGGCTACATAAGTCCCTGTTTTCCCTGTGGAACTCCTTCTCCTGAAATCAAACCACCTTCCCTTTGTTCCCTCGCAGGTGCGCAGCCAACCCCGGAGGTGCTCCCACCTTGGCCGGCACGTCCTGCTGCTGCTGGCGTGTCGTGCCCCCACGCGATGACCCACACAGATGGCCTCTCCAGGAAGGCCAGGCGGCGGGCCCAGCTGCGCCTCCAGAAGACAGATTGTCAGGCCAAGGGCTGACGGAGCAGTCGTGGGGCATTTGAGGACCGCTGCTCCAGAGGCCAGGAGGACAGTCCTGAACAACAGGACAAGGTGGGAACAGCGTACCCACAGGACATGCACCCGCCGTGCGTTACTTGGGCCTCCTTTGTCTTGAGAGAAAGCCGTGCGTGCCCAGGGATGGGCGTTCCTGGAACAGTGTCCCACCCTTCCCGTGAAGCAGGATTTCCCCACGAACCTGTGCGCTCAGAGAAAGCCGGAGATCTCGAGGGGCCACCCGCTTCTGAGTGTCTCCACCGCCAGGCCCCTCTCAGAGGGTCATGCAGGGGGCGCATCGTGGGGCGGACCACAAGGGAAGACCTCATACTCGAGGGAACCACAGGCCGCTCGCTGGGGCTCCAGGGATGGGCTCCTGGCCTCAGCTCAGCCACTCGTGGGCCAGCCCAGCCACGACCGTGCACCAGGCTCACTTCCAGGCTCCGGTGAGACGTGTAGATGCCCACCAGCCGCGCTGAGACGCCCACCGTGTGCTAACAGAGCGCATCCACAAATGTAAAGCATCGTCTTCCCACTGACCACTCCGGGATGCCGCTCCCCGGTCTGGGTGAGGGTGCAGGGTAGGGGCTAGCCCCGAGAAGCTGCGCAGTGGTTTTAGGTCACGGCTTCGGAAAACACAAATGCCACGCCAACGAGACGGGTGAACAGAGAAGCAAGGGTCCCGTGGGTGCGTGTGCGCGGCCCCCGCAACGATCACCCAGGTGTGCGGGGCCGGACCACCTGCCACCCTCGCTGTGTCCCAGCATCCGGTGCCTGGTGAGTGGGGCAGATGCCTGGGCACCACCGAGGACAGCAGCTTCTGTGGGCAGATTCATTAGAAAAGAGCGAGGAAAGGGCTCAGATATCCTGCAGCCGCCATACAAACCCTTTCAGGAAGAGTGGGCATCGGAGGCCGTCGGCCTGACACTGGGATTTGTAATTGCATGAATGCGTTTCAATTAATACTGCCTTAAACGCTGCCCATTTATTTACGGTGCGGTCGTTAACCCATTTGGTGTGCCGAGTATCAAAAGATAATGCAGACAATTAACATAATGTAATACGTTCTGAGCGTTCCTTCAGGCTCCTGCTTACGGTCGCTCTACAGCAATAAAATAGTTTCCTGTCATTACTTAAATGATGAGAACCGATGTTCAAAACACACAAAGCATTTCTTTATTGTTGGGAAATTACTCGCTTGTCCAAGACCTTGAACCTCTGCCGAGAAGATACTTAAATTTCCTCCGCTGGAAACCCGAAAAGTTTGCTCAAGTTCTAGACGTTCTAATGGATTTTAAAACGGATTTTTAAAAAGTCATGCAGTCATTAAGTAACACTCCGGTTTGTCAGAACATCAGTCTTCCCTAATTTGCCCCCACGTCCCGGTCCTCAGCCGCATATTTCAAGTGGACCAAAAGTTACCTGCTTTACAATTAAAAAAAAAAAAAAACAGGGGCACCTGGGGGGCTCAGGCCATTAAGCATCTGCCTTTGGCTCAGGTCATGATCTCACGGTTAGTGAGTTCTAGCCCCGCATCGGGCTCTGGGCTGACAGCTCAGCACCTGGAGCCTGCTTCAGATTCTGTGTCTCCCTCTCTCTCTTCTTCTTCCCCACTGGTGTTCTGTCTGTCTGTCTGTCTGTCTCTCTCTCTCTCAAATAAATAAAAACATTAAAAAAAAAAAAAAACAGCTGTGCTGCTAGACTCCCCAAGTCTCTGCTGAGTCGCCGGGAAGCCAGCACCTGGCACTGCTGAGGGACCACCGCCCGCTGCTGCCCAGAGCCCCACATCATGTGCTCAGGAACAAGGGGCGGTAACCCGACCTCCACCCCCAAGTGACTCAGCTCCCAGCCTTCCCTCAGAGGACATGAGGTGCCCCAGCAGGACGACCTGATTTAATTCCAAAAATTAAAAGACAAAATAAAAAATGTAAGATAAAGATACGGGAAAAATCAACAAGGCCCATGCAGATAAGAAGAGGGGCGTCTGTGACTATCGGGGGGAGTTAAAGTACGATAGACACAGACAATGGGAAAAGAGGGTATTCTATAAAGGGAAAGGTCTCACCAGCCTTGAATGTGTACTCCCGCAAGAACAGAGATATATACCAAGAGATATTGCAAAGGCTGTTATAAATACAAGGAGAAATGGACAGACCCACAGTATCTAGGGGAACCTTTTACACAACTTTAGGCATCAGCAGACAAGTATCTAAAACAAGGAGGATTTTAATATAAATCTGGCAAACTTGACCCGGTAGATAAAAAACAGTCGCCCGACAGAGCATAGAAACTAGTTTTAACCATTGCCGGACGCTGACAAAATAGAACATCTACGGGCCGCAGGAAGTAGCTGAACTCACTGAGCTCAGGGCCGTGGCACCAACTCGATCAAACAGACACACCGCGTTCACCCTCAGTACACGTGCAGACACGCACACGCTCACGGGAAGCCTAGAGAGGACGCGGTGAGGAGTGACGCCACGGCCGGTGCACGTTGTCTGTACCGTCAGACCCCACGCCGCCATCCCTCCACGAGTCCACGAAGGCTGGGACCCAGCCACGGCAATAAGGCAGGCACCGAGGGGGTGTAGACGGTGTCATGTTAGTGAGTTCAAGCGAGGAGGCTCGCGGATCACCTCGGCCGGGGGGGACCCACGGGGGAGTCGGAGCCTGCAAACCAAGAGAACCCACCGGGGAGGGAGTAAGGGGCAGAGCCAGGGTTTGCATTCTCAGCCCCAGGGTGAGGGCCGCCAGGGACGCAGCGGGGCTGTGGCGGCATCCAGCTCCCCGTGGACTCTGTCCTGCGTATACCTCCCTGTGGTGATACAGACGGACACCGTGCACCGAGTGGAGATGTGACGGACACGGGCAGACCGGGGCCAAACGCCTGGGGAGGCTCTCGATAGGCTCTGCTCAGAATTCCGGCCAGGCTGCAAACTGAGGAAGAAACAGGGAGGGAGTCAGAGGGAAACTTGCCATAAAGGCAGAGTGCCAGCTCTCATTTCGGGACATTTGACCGTTCGCGAGGAAATCCACAACACCCGAGTGAAAACTGCGAGAGCCACCTGGGGGTGTAGACACCGAGGGGCCACACGGCGTGCCCCGGACTCTCTGCGGCCGGAGGGGGGCGGTCCTAGGTGTGCCATCGGGGATCAGGACGATTCTGCTCCTTTCCGGTCTGGACGTCTTCCGTGGTTTCCTTGAGCTGTGTCTTCTCCCGCTTGGAGCCTCCAGCACGGGGCTGAGTGGAAACGCTGAGAAAGGACATCCTCCACAGGCTCACGGGGACGGACTCGGGCTCTGAGTGTGACGCGGGCCACAGCGGCCGCCTCTCTGAGTGTTCGGTAGCAGGGACGCCCTCTGGGCCTGCAGCCTTTGTGGGAAGGTTTTTACTGCAGGTTCGGTGTATTTAGTGTGTATAAGGCTATTCAGGAGATCTATTTCTTCTTGAGTGAGTTCTGGTCTTGCCGTCTTTCAGGGAGTATGTCCATTTTAGCCACATCTTTAAATTTATTGGCAGGGGTGCCCAGATGGCTCCGTCCATTAAGTGTCCAGCTCTGGATTTCGGCTCAGGTCATGATCTCACGGTTTGTGAGTTCAAGCCCCGCATCAGGCTCTGCACTGTCAGTGCAGAATTCCCTCTCTCGCCCCCTCTCTGCTCCCCGCTCACTCGCCTGCTCTCTCTTAATAAATAACAAATAAATAAATAAATAAATAATAAACAAATAAATAAGTAATTTTTTAGCACTTTAAAAAGATCACTACATTTATTGGCGTAAAATTTATTCAAACTATTTCCTTGTTATAATTTGAATATCACTAAAACCTGCCGTGATGCTATTTCTATCATTTCTGATATTGGTGCTTGCATTTTCTCTCTCTCCCTCCTTCCCCTGAGTGGACTTGAGGTTAATCAGTCTTACTGATCTTCTCAAAGAACCAGCTTTGAGTTTCATGGCTTTCTCTAACGTTTTCTGCCTTCTCCAATGTGTCGATTTCCACCCTGATGCTTGTTACAGGCACACCCCGCTTAATTGCGTTTCACATATGATACTTCACACAGACCGTGTTTTTTACAAACTGAAGGTTTGCAGACACCCCCCATCAGCCAAGTCCGTCGGCATCATTTCCGACAGTATTTGCTCACTTTCTGTCTCCGTGTCACATTTTCGTAATTCTCTCGATATTTCAAAATTTTATTTTTCTATTTGTTCTGGTGATCTGTGATCACTGATTACAACTCGCTGAAAGCCCAGATGATGGTTAGCATTTTTCAGCAATAAAGTATTTTTTATTTAGGGTGTGTACATTTTCTAGACATGATGCTATTACACACTTAATAGATTCAAGGTAGTGTGAACACAACTTTTACGTGCACTAGAAAACAAAAAAAAACTCACTGACCCGCCTTATGGTGGTGCTCTGGAAAGAAACGGCAGTATCTTGGGGGTGTGTCTCTTTCTTTTCTCCTCTTGCTTTGGGTTTCATTGCTCTTGTTTTCTAAAGTGGAACCTGACATCACTGATTTGGAACTTTTCTTCTTTTGTAACAATTTAGGAATTTAGTGCTACAATATTTCCTGTAAGCACAGCTTTAGATGCACCTCGGAAGTGGTGCCAAGCTGTGTTTTTGTTTTGGTTAATTTCTAATTCCTTCTCATTTCTACTTGGTTTCTTTTCTGACCCATGGATTATCTAGGAGTTTTGTTATCTAATTTCCAAATACTTGGAGATATTCTAGACATTCTTTTGTTGCTGAGTTCTAGGTAAAGTTCACTGTGGTCAGAACATATACTTTTAATTATGTGTTTTGTTATGTTAGTGGGGTGGCTTTGGGACCCCATGTCAGGATGTGGGCTGGTCCCCAGGAGAGCCAGCCATGGGACTACAGGGCTGAACTTTCAGGCCCCACCCCCACCTCTGGGGGGGGGGGGGGGGTAGAGAGGGGCTGGAGGCTGAGTCAACGTCCAGTGACTTAAATGTTCATAGAAAACGTCACTGTGTTATAACAGCATAAGTCATACAATTGAGCTAATAGCAGCCTACATATATGTGACCATGTAAGTCACTGCAGTGACCGTCACACCCACACCAACAACGACTCGCCGACTCCACGCTGAGCACGTGCCATCCTCGTCAGAAACCTTCCACAGAAGGAGCAACGTCTCTTTTTCTCATGGTGGGGGACACGCTTCAATCCGTAACCACAGTGCTGTGTTAGAATAGTTTAACGTTTATTTATTTTTGGGACAGAGAGAGACAGAGCATGAATGGGGGAGGGGCAGAGAGAGAGGGAGACACAGAATCGGAAACAGGCTCCAGGCTCCGAGCCATCAGCCCAGAGCCCGACGCGGGGCTCGAACTCACGGACCGCGAGATCGTGACCTGGCTCAAGTCGGACGCTTAACCGACTGCGCCACCCAGGCGCCCCTAGAATAGTTTAAATTAATGTACATATTTTATAAAAACAAAACTAAAATGGAGTCCCTTATGTCAGCGACAAGATGGAGACAGCCAACACAGGTGCAGGAAGGAAGTAACCTCACCTTACAGGAAGTCACAGCTGCCCTCACACATCGGCAGAGGGCACCAGCTAGTCCCCAAGTGCCATCTCTGGGCTTCATGCTCCCGTGACTCAGCTACTGCGATCCGAGGAGGAGAGAAGACCGGTAGGCAACCAATCAGCTGGAAAAATAACTTCCGCATTTGTGCCCTAAAAGCCCCTTAGTCTGTGAGCAACTCGGAGCTCGTGGCTCCCACAGCCCTGGGTTTCCAGGCCGGTAGAACAAAGGTTTCTAATCAGCTCATCTTTCTGCCCTGTTTTGTTCAATGTGCACTGTTTGGCTTTTGACAATTTCAACAAAACTGTTACTTTATCAAAATATTCATCATCTTATCAAAGCATTGACCACTCACTCTAATCGTACAAACTGGCCAGGTTGTTTTCTATAAAAACACCTCTTTATAGAAGGACTTTTCTCCACCGACAGCTGGAAAACACCCAAGGGTTTGGTGCGAAAGAGAGAGTCCAGAACCGACCGTGGCAGGTGACCAGCCACCAGCAGGGCGGGAGCAGCTGAGAGCCGGGTGCCGTAGTTCAGGGGAAGACACCGGAGTCGCCCAAGGACACGGGTAAGGACGTCACAAACGTGCCCACTGCCTCGCTGCTGGGTGTCACTAACACAGCCCACCACATTCCTAGTTCGTGGCTGCGGAGGAAAACTCAGAGCATCGAGGAAAACTAATGGCGTCGATGGGGTGTGGGGGTGTCTGTGTGGAACGACTGGGCTGCCACGCGGAGCAGCAGATAAAGCACCATCCTCAGACTTCCGCTGCCCCACGGCGTAGGCCGCCCCGTGGCCCGTCCAGCCACGTGCACCGCCTCGCTGGCGGCGAAGACCCGTGACCTAAGCATGGCTCACGACACGGTCCACGCCAAGTCCGTGTACGCTCACATTGGGGAGGTGAAGGGGAAAGGAAGAAGTACGTGGTGCCCGCCTCGGCCAGCCGCTCCCATTTGCGACGGCGGCTGGGTGCCGGCCGCCATCAGCAAGGCGATGCCGACACACCGGGATCATAATGGGAACGTTTTTATACGGAGCCGCTTGGTAAGTTCCAGTCTTGGGTGGCAGTTAGCCACACGAGGGGTAACCAGGTAGCCACACGCCCGGCTCCGCCCAAGGTAGGGGCACAGCCGGAGCCCCACCCCGACGGCCGATGTGCCCAGGGTCCGATCACGGATACTAGCCCTTCTTTTCACTCCCTCTTCGTTTTTATATGGCAACAAGGACAAAAACCTACTCACCCAGATGACTTCATCACCTCAGCTGTACGAGTGTCCCCCACCGACAAGGTCCTGAGCAGACTGCAGTCACACCAACGGACAACTTGGTTTTATGGTGTGTCTGTTCCTATAGAAAAATCCAGGCTTGGGGCACCTGGCTGGTCCAGTTGGTTAAGTGTCCAACTCTTGGTTTGGGCTCACATCATGATCTCATAGTTGGTGAGTTCAAGCCCCGAGTTGGGCTCTGTGCTGACAGCATGAAGCCTGCTTGGGATTCTCTCTCTCCCTCTCCCTCTGCCTCTCCTCCAGAAGCACCTTCTCTCTCTCTCAAAATAAATAAATAAACATTAAAAACAGTCCAGATCTTGCTTGCAATATACATTCTAGGATTTTAATCTATAATGATCAGGATTCAAGTTATCTGTAGGTTGACTGTATGAAAATTGAGTTGCCTATGGCTTTTTCCCCCTCAAACAATATGATCTAGGAAGATTTATAAAAATGTCCCCTCACCCACATCATCAAATTGTTACTGTCCTGACCCTGTGGGTTCCTGCCCAGATGGCGTCTTATCTGGAGGGTCACCAGCAACTGCTTAAAGCAAATTACTGAATATTTACAAAAACCATCATATATGTATGTTTGCCGTTTTGGCACAAAATTTTTTAGTGACTTTTAGCATAGGAATATCATTAATAATGAACTTTTCCCCAGAAATCTTGTTAACCATCTCACAGGGCCATAAGAGACCACAGACCGGTGTGGCACCTGCCACCGGGCTAAGTGGCAGAGAAGGTCCTGCTTCATGAAGGTGGCCTCAGGGGACAAGGCAAAAGAAGGCTCTGGTGACAGATTTTACTCAGGAGTGACCGAGGGCAGGAAGCACAGTGCCTTGTCCACTCAGGACGGAGATGATGACAATGACAAAAACGGGAGGGTCGGGGTTCCCCCACGGAGTGAAGCAGAAGCTGACTCCATCACCCGAGACTCAGAAGGACTCAGAGTGGGAAAGAAAACACGATGCCGGTGACCGCGGGGTGGTTCGTTGATCACAACTGCCCCAGTGGCGTGCAGCGAACCACACGGAGGAGGCGTGCATCGTGGAAGTTCGAATTAAACTGAGCGTCGAGGACCATGGACGGGAGGTGAAAGTTGTGCTCTCCGCTCACAGGCGAGGGGAATTCTGCAGGTGTTAGGGAGCGTGTCCGCAGCATTCCCGCAGGAGCTGGGGGTCAGGCTTGGCCCCTTGGTCATCACCGTGTCCGAATCGCACACTGTGCACAGACTTTCCCGCCCGGACTGTTGCGGACTCTGCAAGAAGTATCGGGAAAGCCCTTCGCAGCCAAAACTTACTAGGAAAGGTTCCGTGTGGCTACATCTATATGCAGGGAGTCTAATGTTTTCCACGTCTCCCCCTATTTATTTTCTAACCTGAGAGATTTCTATTTCTGTTTCATCGCATTAAAAACATTAATTACCGGGGCACCTGGGTGGCGCAGTCGGTTAAGCGTCCGACTTCAGCCAGGTCACGATCTCGCGGTCCGTGAGTTCGAGCCCCGCGTCGGGCTCTGGGCTGATGGCTCGGAGCCTGGAGCCTGTTTCCGATTCTGCGTCTCCCTCCCTCTCTGCCCCTCCCCTGTTCATGCGCTGTCTCTCTCTGTCCCAAAAATAAATTAAAAAAAAAAAACGTTGAAAAAAAAAACACATTAATTACCGAAAACCAACAACTTCCTGTTTTTCCTACAATATATCACATGGATTTTTCATAATATTCTGAAATACTGGTAGAGAGCTGAAGCTCAGCACAGAATTTGATATCTCAAATTTTAAATTGAAATTGCGCTTGTTAATTTTTAACTGTTGCTAGAACAGTTTTCTTTAACTTACCAAAATCACATCAACAGATACAACAAATCACCTGTACGTTTTATGTAATGCAGTAAAAATGTATCTGAGGGCCCTAAGGGGTCTAACGACTTAAACGTAACAAAGATTTTCATTTTCCCTGGAATGTGTTTTAAAAAAAATTTTTTAATGTTTATTTATTTTTGAGAGAGAGGCAGAATATGAGCGGGGGAGGAGCAGAGAAAGAGGGAGACATGGAATCCGAAGCAGGCTCCGGGCTCCGAGCCGTCAGCACGGAGCCCGACGTGGGGCTCAAACTTTCAAACCGAGAGATCATGACCTGAGCCGAAATCGGATGCTCAACCGACTGAGCCACCCAGGCGCCCCTCCCTGGAATGTGTTTAATTGGTTTGTCTTCCTTAACACCAGCAGAGGTCTCTTCCACCCATGTCCCTGTCTCTACATGGCACATTCTGTAACCCAATAGTTACCCAGCACTGGCGATGAGCCTGGGGCTCCTGCACATGAGAAGACACCTCTGAGGGCTGGTGGGATGTCCCCCTGGAGTCACTCTGGGACATCAAGCTGGTGCCTTCCAGAGGGACCGCGGCCACGGCCACCGGAGTTTGGGCTTAGTTGACAATCCCTCCTGCCGCGGCGGGAAGCCACGGTCAGGGACAAGAAATAAAAGGTGTGGCTATGCAGAGGGCTCACTCTTCACGCACCTTGGTGGCACAGAGTCTGCATGGCACATACCTCATTCTGGAACCTCATCTGCTTCCCAGGGGTCCCTCACAGCTGCTGTTGGCTCTAATCTGCAACATGCAACCAGGGCTCCTCTTCCTCGTTTCAGCGATGATCACCTTAAACGACTGTACAGTGAACTTCCACAAAACTTACATACTCAATGGAACAAGGACTTCACACAAGTCCTCAGGTGGCGCCTTATTAAAATGAGGATTGACAGAATTTTGGCCGCGGATACAGTCCGACTGTCCTGAACTGGAAACAAAATCCGTGCATATGATTCCATTTTCTTTAATGTACTTATCTGAACAAATGTTCTCTACGTTAGTGCTGAAATTCGAACGAAACGCCTGTTTTAAAGGATCCGATTCTCGGTACGTGCTGTCACTCTTATTACACCACAGGGTCCTGAGGGAAATATTCACATTTTACTTTGCTTTTCTTCCCAACATTGTTTAACATATGGTTGATGATAAATAAACATTTTTATGAATAAGCAAAATAATGAATGAATGAAGACATTGGTCTCTTTAAAACATCATATTTATTAATATTAGTAAGCTTAGACATTTTAAGATAAATCGAAATAAATAAGTTCCTTTTCCTCATTCAAACAGTCAATAAAATGAAATATTTTTAAGTCTGCCGTAACTACTAACCCCACAAAGAAAGCACAGGCCATGTGGCACTCGATAACAATTCAAAATGTGTGCTGCTGAATGTTTCGATACAGTGCTTTATCTCTTGGTATTGTTTTTCTTTTATCTCAGATTCAAGTTTTCTGATGGCACAAGTGAATGTTAAATCAGTGTTTGCTAAGTGAGTGGTGACACCTTCTCTATCATAAAAGAAAGAAATTGAAATAAACATTTAAAATCACCCATAACCACAGGGAACTAATCTCATTTTTTCCTTTTCAGTCTTACCTGACGTATATAGTATTTTCAAGGGTGCTATTACAGAATATATGCAACTCTGTACTGTTTCTTTCTTCTGAATGTAATTATTACATTTTGCTGCATGTCCCTAATAATCTTTAAAATGTCTACACAGTGCTCACAGAGTACAGTTCTGTAGTGTTTGAACCATGTGTCATTATTGGGTATTTAGGTTGTTTCTAGTCGTTCACTCTTCAAAATAACATTCCAGCTAATATTTCTGTACATGTGGGGATTGTTATATCAGTCTTTTACAAAATTCACGTGACGTTCAATTTACCACGTTAACCATTTTAAAGCGTATAATTCAGTGGCTTTTAGTACATTCGTGACACACTGCAACCATCACACCATCCAATTCCAGGGCATTTATTGCCCCAAAGAGGAACCCCATGTCCCTTAAGCAGTCGCCCTCATTTCCCTGTCCCCCAGACCCCCCCAACCACTTAAGTGCTATTTTGCCTCTAAGGGGTCACCTTTTTAGGATGTTTCTATCAGTGGAGCCACACAGTATGTGCCTTTTCTGTCAGATACTTTCTCTTAGCATAATGTTTTCAAGGTTCATCCAAGTTGTAGCAAGTGTCAGTTCTTTATTCTTTTTATGGCTCAATAATATTCCATCGTGTGTATATATCATGTCATATTTCGTTTATCCATTCATCTTATGATGGGTATTTGAGTTGTTTCCACCTTTTGCCTGTTGTGAATAATGCTTACACACACACACACACACACACACACACATACACACACCGAGTGCAATCGTTGGATCATACGTCTATCCTACGTTTAACATGATATGACAGTAATGCCATAAGGATTGATACATATCATTATCAATTTGCCCAAATCCATAGCCTAATACACGGCACCATGTGTTGATAGAACCATCATATTGTCTTTGCTCCTTTGTCGATGATCAGTTGACTATGTTTATGGGAGTCTGTTTGTGGGTCTCCCTCTGTTCTGTTGATATATTTGTCCTTTTTGTCACCAACAACACACTGGCTTGATTACTGTAGCTTTACAGCAAGTCTTGAAGTCCAGTCCCTTCTCCTACTTTGTTCTTCTCTTTCAATATTGTGTTGGCTATTCTGGGTTTTTGCCTCTGCATATAAACTTTAGAATCGGGTCATCGATATGCACAAAATAATTTTCTGGCATTTTAATTTGCGTTACATTGAATCTATAAATCAAGTTGAGCAAAACTGAGGACAATACTGACTTTCCCTATCCATGAACGTGGGATATCCCTCCATTCACTCAGTTCTTCAACTCCCTTCATAGGAGTTTTGTAGTTTTTCTTGCATATGTCTGGTACATATTTGCTAGGTTTATATCCAAGCATTTCATTTTGGGGAATGCTGATGTTATCCATATTACATCATATCCCTTGTTCGTTGCAGGTGTATATGAAAGCAGTTGACTTCTGTAGATTAACCTCATGTCTGTAGCCTTGCTGTGATCATTCATTAATTCCAGAAGTTTTGTGTTGTTGATTCTCTCCAGATTTTCTACACAAATGATCGTGTCATCTGCAAACAAAGATAGTTTTATTTTTTCCTTCCCAATCTGTATATCTTTTATATACCTTTGCTCTTCTTTTTCAAGATTATTTTCGTTATTCAGTGTTCCTTGCAATTAGATGTGCATTTTAGGATCAGGATTTTTACTTACAAAAAAAAAAAAAAAGGCCACTGTCATTTTGATAGGGATTGACTTGATTGTATTTGAGACTGTTGTCATCCATTTATTTAGTTCTTTTAAAAAATGTCAATAATGTTTTGTGATTTTTGGTATACAAGTCTTAGCTAAATGTTTTCCTAAGTATCTCATTCCTTATTGATGCCATTGCAAATAGAGCTCAGTTTATAATTTCATTTCTGGATTGTCTACTGTTTACCAATAGAAATGCAACTGATTTGTGTAAGTTGATCTCATAGCCTGCAACTTGGCTGACTCGTGTATTAGCTCCAATGGCTTTTCTGTGGACTTTCAGACTTTCTACAAGACTATGTGCCCTATAACTAGATATAATTTGCTTCTTCCTTCCAGTGTGGGTGCCTGTGTCTTTTTCTTGCCCAGAACTTCCAGAACTTCCAGTACAATGTCAAAGAGAAGCAGTGGGAACAGACACCCTTGTCTTGTTTTTGACCTTCGAATTAAGATTTCAGGCTTCACCACGGAGTATGAGGTTAGCTGTGGGTTTTGATAGATACTGTATCTAGTTGAGAAAGCTTCCCTGTAGTTCCAGTTTATCAGGTGTTTTTTTTTTTTTTTTCATGAAGAGGTTGGATTTTGTCAAATGCTTTTTCTGCATCAATTGAAATTGTTTTCCCCTTCACTGTATTAATACGATGCATTACATGGTTTGATGTTTGTATATTGAAACACCTTTGTACTCATGGGATAAATCCCATTTAGTCATGGTGTTTAATCCTCTTAATATGCTGCTGGATTTGAGTTGCTGGTATTTTGTTGAGGATTTTTTTGCATCTATATTCGTACGGAATACAAACCTGTAGTTTTCTTTCCATCTGATGTCTTTGTCTGACTTTGGTATCACAGTAATAGTCTGTGTGTAGAAGGAGCTAGGTACTGTTCTCTTACGTCATACTTTGAAAATATTTGAAATTGAACAGTGTTAATTTCTTCTTTAAATGTTTGATGGAATTCAACAGCGATGCCTTCTGGTCTCGAGATTTTATTCACTGGGAGGTTTTCTGTTATCGATTCAATCTCTTCATTTGTTGTAAATATATTAAGATTTACTCTTTCTGGGTGCCTGGGCAGCTCAGTTGGTTAAGCTTCCGACTTAGGCTCAGGTCATGATCTCACGGCTCGCATTTGAGCCCCATGTCGGGCTCTGTGCTGACAGCTCAGATCCTGGAGCCTGCTTCAGAATCTGTCTCCCTCTCTCTCGGCCCCTCCCCTGCTCACGCTCTGTCTCTCTCTGTCTCTCAAAAATCAATAAACATTAAAAAAAATTTTTTTTAATGTTTACTCTTTCTTCCTAAGTCACTTTTGGTATTCTGTGTGTTTCTGGAAATCTGTCCATTTTATTTAGGTTATCTACTTTGTCAGCATAACATTGCTCATAGTATCGTCTTGTAATTATTCTTGTAAAGTCAGTAATTTCCTTATTTCCATGCCTGATTTTAGTAAGTGTAGTTGTCCCTATTTTTTTTCTTGGTTAGTCTAACCAAAAGTTTGTCAATGTGTTTATCTTTTTAAAGGAAAACTCTTGCTTTCATTGATTCTCTCTGCTGCTTTCTACTCAGTGGCACATTTATCTCTGAGTCAATCTTTATTATTTCCTCCTTTCACTTGCTTCAGGTTTGATTTGTTCTTTTTCTAATTCCTTTAGGTGGAAGGTGAGGCTGTTTATCTGGGATCTTCTCTCCCCAGGGGATTCATGGCCGGGAGGTTCCTCCTGCGCACTGCTCTCCCCACATCCCAAAGTCTTGCCACATTATCTTCACTTTTTTCATCGCAAAGTACTTTCTAAATTCCCTCGGGACTTCTTTATTGACTCATTGGTTGTTTAAGAATGCTTAAGAATTGGTTGCTTGATTTCCACGTATTTCTGAGTCTTCCAGAGTTCCTTCAGTTATTGATTTTTCATTTTATTTCATTGTAGTTGGAGAAGATACTTTGTAGCATTTCAGTCTTTTTAAATGGATTAAGACTTGTTTTATGGTTTCGCATGTGGTCCTGCTACGCCCCTCATCATGATGAAATTGTCAATCCACCAGAACAGTGTAGCTTTCCAAATCACTACGCATGTATACCACAGCTTCAAATATATAAAGTAAGAGTTGAAAAAATTAAAAGGCGTAAGTACTCAAACCCACAATTTTCACACAACACTCTCAGTGAGACCAGGAAAAGCACACACTGAAGTATCTGAACACAGAAAGTCAGAACAACGTGAGAAACCACCTGATCTAACTGGCACGGGAGAGGGATCCACCTGACAGCTGTAGAACGTGTATTTCTTGTAAGCACACGCGCTGGGTGCGCAACGACTCTTCACGGTCCGGGTCTTAAGTTAGACCATAACAAACCTCAAAGGACTGAAATCCTCTGAAGAATGTTGCCTTGTCACAACGTGGTGGGCTCAGAAAAGGACAACGACTAGAACATTCGCGCATGTTTGGAAATTAAGAAGTGGAGTCCTCAGTAGCCGTGGGTCAGACAGAAACGCATCAACCATCCGCAGTATTTTGAACGGAGAGTCACAAACATCCTACACATTCAGATGCACAGATAACGCTTAATTTACGCGCAAGGAGATACTTGAAGCCTTGAACTCACAGATTAGGGAGGAAGGGGAAGTGCAAGATGGCGTGCCTCTCGCTTCGTTCAAACAATGCTCTCGCACTTCGGTAAAGTCTCCAGCTGTCTTTGTCCAGACCCTACACGTCTCTTGTTCGGATTTTCTCTGAGGCATCTCCTGGTTCCAGCAGCCAGGACGGCGATCAGCGTGAGGGTGAGGGGGTGCTGGCCCGGGCACAAAATTTTCAGGGCCATCAGAAAGAGTCAGTAATCTAGCAGACAATACTGAGGTGCAATCATTTAGGAAATAAGCACGAATGCAAAGAATCGATGATGAAGGAAACACCAACGCTCGAGAGACCTGATCAATATCACTGGCCCTTCAGCCTCACCGCGGCACCGCACAGCCCTGCTGGGCTTTTATGAATTGAATTTTTGTTCTATCTGTTTGGCTTATCCGGTCAGGCTGTATTTTCAGGGAATACATCGGGAAGAACGCGCTTTTGAGATTATGAGAACGAGAATGGGAATTAGGGTTTTGCCTGTTGGCAAGGCTGAGGAAGCTTATCTTATGCTCTGAGGGAACTCTGGCTCCGGCCTGACATCACAAAGCCCCTGCGAGCACAGACAGCTGGATGGAGAGCCCTTGGTCTGGAGCCCGCTGCCCAGCACGGCCGGTCCCGCCCCAGTGCCAGCAGACCAGGCCTCACTCCGGCCGTAGCGCAGGATGTCAGGCCGGTGGGACCTCACCCGACAGGTGGGACCCAGAGCCTGCAGGCTGACTGCAAGGGACCTTGAGGAATGCGGGGTTTGGCATTCTCGCTCAGCGATACCGACGTTATCGTGGACTCCTAGCCTCTGGACAGAAACAGCTTCTCGTGAGCATCCCCAGTCCAGCCAGAGGACAGCGTCTCCCATAACTGGGCAAAGTGGCAGCTGAGACTTGCCCAAAAGAAGCCGTGCCCCATCTGGTTAGTCAGAGACAAAACAGTGTCCCAGTGGACACGGATGCTGGTGACTTTAGGGACCCCAGCTTCTCTGTGGGGGCGTCCTCCCTGTGACCTAGGCAGGTGGCCTCTGTCCCTCCATGCCACTGCCTCTAGTGGAAGCAATCGGTGCTACAGGCAGGCTCTCCGTGACCACGGGACTCTTGTCACTACCGCACTTCTGTCCCCCACGGGGACTGGCTCCAGACGTCCTGGGAGAATCAGCAGTCCTGCTTCCGGAAGCTCATGGAGCCTGCTGTCTCTTCCACTGCCTCTCTGCACGCTTATGTGACTCCTGGGGGCAGGCTCCGGCCGCGGGGGACATTTGCTCAAAGCAAAGCTCTGAGCATCGCAGAGTTAACACCCATCATCCCCCGTCTGTCATTCAGTGAAAACACCGTGGCCCCCCCCACCCCCAACAGGCAGCCTGAGACATCATCAAATCAAAGTCCCAAGCTAGGGGTGGAGGAGACTCTCCCTTGATCTTAGTGCCCTGGCGGACCGTGGTCTAACCATCAATGCAGCAGCCACAGGGAAGGGGGCCCTGTGCTCGGTTGAGGTAAACAGCCTAAGCGCCTTCGCTTCTGCACGTGGCCTGCAGAAAGCCGACGTCAGCACGTGGATGCACCATTCGTCTGAAGACCGTCCTGAGCCATGAGCACTGAAGAGAAATCGGTTATCCCGGAAAGGCATTCACTTGAGCAAGACGGCTCGAGAAGGTGACGCGGACCCGCAGCCCCAGGCCCACACGCTGGCCGGACGGCGCCCGTTCACGCTCTGCTCGAAGCTCCGTCCTGCTCCGCACACCGTCTGGGCACCTGCCATGCAGCCTGGGTACACGGGGCCCCACACCCCCTCCCCGGGGGCTCGGCGTTCTTGACGGTGAGGTTGCAGCGCCTCACGGAGGAGCGTGGCCACCATGGTGCCTCAGGGCTTCCAGAACCCTCCGCCCACCTGATCCACAGGCTCTTTCTCTCCTTCCTTCAGAGGCTGCTGCTGGGATGCGTGTGGACGCAGAGTAAGACGTGGCACCTGCCATCAGCCAAGCGGGGGCACGGACAAGGGGCGGGCGGCCTCTTCCCGGAGGTCGGGGAGGCAGAGCTGGAGGAAGGGATAGGTGGTCGCAGACTGAGCTTCGGGACACATCCACGTGGCGGGGGCTCCGGCAAAGCTACGGTCCCGGCGTGTCTGCAAAAGCGCTGCCCTCAGAGCCCGTGAGAAGATGCGAGGCTTACGTCCCGGGTGAGGGGACCTGGCGTCACAAGACCCTGGCAGCCAGCCGAGCCGGGGCGGCACCCCCACTTTGCAGATGAGAAGCTGGAAATCACAAAACAAGGGAGCCCCGCCCCAGGGAACCCGCCAGCCCCCAGCCCCACCTTCACGCGGGAGGGCTCCCCCGTCGAGTTTGTGTGCACACGCGGTCGCCACAGTGACAGGACGGTGCCAGGAGCTGCACGGTGTGGGACCTAGACCACAGTCACAGCTCCTCAGTGCAGGAAGATACCCAGGCACCTGCGCTGGACACGAAACCGGTCCCGCCTGCAAATAGACGCCGCGTTTCTCGGGTTGGTCACAGGGACAGCGGTGGATGTCACCTGGGGAGCCCAGCAGGCTCTACGAATAACCCAGGACTCTACCCACTTTCCTGGCTGTGTTTCGGCTGCGTGGCTTGTTTTAGGACGTTTCCGAGTCCTTTCAGACACTGAATTTTCACCCCTCTGTGTTTGCAAAGGGAGGAGGCATTGATCGATTGGCAAATGGGTATCCTTTCTTTCCTCTCTTTCGGGTTCCTAAAGGTGTGCAACAGAAGCCGAAGTTTACTGCAAGAATACACACTTCCAGACCCCACGCTGTCGGCAGCCCGATCCGCAGACACCGCGGCCACGTGCAGGGCGGGAGGGAAAAGAGGCCCTCGGATTAGCTCACGTCCGAAACGGCTGGGAAAGGAGAAGTTACCCCGGCAAGCATGTTGTTTATACGAGGACTCTTCCTGAAGCCTTAATCCTCTGCGTTTCCCTGTATTCCTGATACCCCGACAACCCTCCCCCGCGTGTCCTCGCCGTGAAGCGTTGTAAGAAGACGCTCTCCTCCTGTGGCCGCACTTGATGCGCTCTGGGAAGGGCACACAAACGGCCCGACACACGCAAATCTGTCATACTTTGACAACACAAGATCTCACTTCTCTCAAATCACAGGGCAGAGACGCTGGGGGGGCAGGTGGGGCGCTGCCCTCGGGCACCCGGCGTCACGTGGCCTGGCCAGCTGCAGCACGTGGCCTGAGTTGGCCAAGCAGGGGAGAGGATGGGTTCTTCCGTGGGCTGCAGGTGGCATCTCTCGGACAGGGGGGTGCACGGGGACCAGGAGCTGGCGGCCGGCCGTGCGCCCTGGGAAAGAGACACACCGTGGGCATCTGTGTCCTCCGGCACCACGTCCCGTGCTAACGCTCAAAGGGGCGGGGCCGTGCCTCCCTCTGTGGAACCCAGTCCACGCTGGACTAGCCCGAGTGTCCATCCACGTGGCGAAAACTGAGGAACGCCCAGCCCGGTCACCCCAGCCTCCCCTCCTGTCCAATGAGAAGCTGGGGGAGCCAGAGCCCGAAGGGGGAGGCACACGCAGTGATCTCTCCCGTGGCCGCTTCGAGGGTTTTCTGGTCACAAGGCCCACGGTGCCGCCCCTGCCCTTTACCACACGCGTTACGGTTCTCCCCGGGAGACTCCCTAGGAATTAGGTCTACAGAGCAGATCTCCAAGGGCGCGTTCTGAACGTGTGCGCCTACAGCCGTGGCTTCCTGCTGCCCTGGGGACGGGAGCTTCCAGAAGAGCACCAAGGAGGCAAGGAAAGCTCGCGGGTGCCCCGGGTCCCATGCTGGAGACGATGGTTGAGTTCTGCTCCTCTGACCGAATCAGCACCGACTGTAAGCTGTCGGAAAGCAGGCTCCGCGTCCCACGCACGCGCGTCCCGGGCAGGGCTCCCTGAGCAGGTTAACATTTAATGGGGGAGGATGGCATCTACTCCCAGGGCGATTCTCCACGAGTACATTAAGCCGCTCTGCTCCACTGCTGCTTCCTGGACATGTCAGGTCTCATCCATCCAGTCCAGCATTCTTCCGTGTTTCCGGGGCCGTGAAATTGTTCAACAGCCAGCCTTTCATTGTTCCCTCTCGCACAACTCGTTCCATTATTACATCCGATGATGCAACAGCCAGACCCTGAGAGGGTTAAATTCTTGACACAGCCGAGGGCATTTGACGTGGGGCTCTGGGTTCTTTTCCATTTTATCATTTTACGGCCACGAAAACATACAGACGTAATTCTAGGAAGGAAGACGCAATAAAACAAGCTACAAGGAGGGAACTAACTGCATTTTTTGACCTTCAGGTGGCTCTCACACAATTTTAGATTAAATTTTCCTTAAAAATTCTGAAGGACTTAAAAGCTCATGAAGCGGGTGTTTCCGGAGGACAGCCAACCCCAAAACTTGAAGAAAGGGAATCTCAAGACGGCGTGAAGCAACTCGGAGACGACAGGACTGCTGGCTGCCAGCCAACCCGGGCAGAGCACAGGAGAACTCACGTTCTCCTCTGGGGAGATTTGTTTGTCCCTGGGGAAGCTTCCTGAGATGCCTTGTGGTATCCGATAGGACAGGACAAGGTTTTCTCCGCTGTCTTTCCAGAATTCCCTGGAGATATTGTGAAGTTAATTACAAACCTAATTTTGAAAATTACACGATCTGGGTGTTGCGCGCCCGCTTAGCCGGATGCTGACGTGGGCTGCATTCCTTGGCTGCCACGGACAGGTGTTCAAGTCACAACTGAATCGCTTCTCCTTCCCCTCCTTGTTGTAAAATCACACGGCTCCTGCCAAGCCACTTTTAAATATACCCTTTCTCTCAGCTCGTCCCAAATGAAGCACGCTTAATGAATTGGTTTACAGGGAGAGCGGGTGAGTCACCAGCACCTGGGCACAGAGGATGCTACATCAGATAATCACCCCTGGGTGCTTTCAGGTGCCAGGGCGAACGGCGAGGGAAGAGTCCCCACTCGGAAGTAACACAGAAGCAGAGTCGTCCTCATCACCCACGCACAACGGGCAGTGCCTAACCTCGGGGAGCCTGACTCGACATCGGATGGCGTGCATCCACGAGGGGGCCATTTTTCTCAGCCAGGGAGGCGAAACCAAGATGGTCCGCTTACGCCTATACACGCAAAACCAGTCCAAGGCTCTTCCGGACGATGAGCACCTGGCCTTGTTTAAAGCCAGCAGCCTGTCTGGACTGCGCCACTGGCTAGCTCATTCGTAAGCGGCTTGCATGAAACGTGGAAGCAGCGCGAGTATTTAGCGCAAACACGGAGCCACCCACCCACGGGACGAAACATGGTTTTGAGAAGGAAAGGATTCAAGACAGCTTCCGGTATCAGATACAGACCATACGGTCGACCCTGAACAGCACGGCTGTTTGACCTGCCCGGGGCCCACTCACACGCGGACTGTTTTCCATAAACGCGGGACAGGTCTCTACATGCGTTTTCTCCTCCTTATGATTCTCTGAGTAACATTTTTTTCTCTACCTTACTTTGCCGTCAGAACACAGTGCAGAATGTGTAGCACACAAAGTATGTTAACTGACTGTTTCTGTTATCTGTAAGGCTTCTGGTCAACCGTAAGCCATTAGTATTAAGTTTGGGAGGATGCGGAAGTTATGCGTGAACTTTTGACTGCGCGGGGCTCAGTGCCCCTGACGCCTGCTTTGTTCAGGGGTCCGATATAATTGTATTCTCCATATCCTATAACTTGAATGTGGCAAGAGGGGGTGATTTTGCTGTAATTGTTTTAAGGGTACTAAACTCAGCACCCTACCTGAAGTTCCTAACCTGTGCAGGAATATGGCTACCATAAGGGCAAGAGAAATGGAGGGGAGGGACGAGAAAACAGTACAACAAAGATACCTGCTTTCTGGGGTGGCTTATCTTCTCCGACAAGAACTGTTTCCTCTCTCTCTGCTCAGAGAGCCTAGAGGAAAATGACGTCCAACCTCCTGGCGGGCACTCCCGGTCCGTGTCTGTCCGTCAGCCCTCCTTCCCAGATGACCCTCCGGCATCCTGACACTTCCCCTTGGGGCCAGTGCTGTGCTTGGCCATCTTGAATCTCTTAACAAACTTTGAACAAGGGGTCCCAAGCTTTCAAGTTTTACTGGGGGCCACGGACTCCAGAGCGGGTCTCGTGTCGGGCCGGCTGTGTCTCCGCCGGATCCAGGAAACAGCCACATGCTTGTCCATCCACAGCATCACCACAGAGGGCCTGCTCCGTGCTGGCACAACACCAAGATGGCACCCTGCCCATGTACCCACGTGCCCGGTCCAGTGCAATTGGCAGAGAGGCCCAGTGCCATGGCCCCAAGGACCCCCCCTTGCCCTTTGGAGGATCCGGAATTACCTGATGGTCACCCGGTATGATTAAAATCATACTCACGCATAGCTTTTCAAGGTAAATATAGGGACTTCATGAGCAACAAAATAGAGAACCCTTCCAAATGTCGTTCCGCTGAGTTTGTTAACTTGTGGATCGTGTGGATAGCACAATCGTGTTACGTCGTGGCTTCAGATTTCCTCTGATGGCCAAATCTCCTGATTCACCTAAGTACTTCATCAAATGGACAATTGCCAGACTGCCTTTGTTTTGATTTTTATCGGAAACAAATCACAATTTTCTTTATTCAAGGAACCAGGGTCATCTGGCTCGTGGAACAGAAACACAAAGGCTAAAACGAGCTTGACCTTTGATTTGCCCGAAGGACTTTACGTCGAGGGTGGTGACCAAGTGTTCTCCCTCTGCTTTTTGGAAAGATCAGGAGGAAACTGTCTCAACTCCAAATATGAGGGGGAGTTTCCTGCCAATGGAGGCTGTTGAGCGTCACAAAGACGCACCCGCGGGACGGTGTGGAATTTCCCCCTCGAAGACCTGCCACGGTCCAGACGGAGTCGACGGTTCCCAAGCCATTTATGCCAGATGTGCTTCGTGTGGGGTTAGAATCACCGGGCTCATAGATGAGGGCTCACGGCACCACATCCAGCGGCCAGACGCCGGTGAGAGGACCCTCACGGGAGAGGAAACACTGTTCTAGAACCTTCACTCACACCCAGGGAGCCACGGGCCCAGCGCCGCCACGGCCATGAGGGTCTCATCTGGTTTGGTTTTCAGCCGTTCACGCAGCATCCTCTGGCCCGTGGGACAGCAGCCCATCGAGTCCCTTCACTGCTCTCGGCTCCTCCAGACCAGCCCTGTCCAACGGAGTGCAAGCCACATGTGTGTTATTAAATTTTCCACAGTCACATTACAAAAAATAAAAGGAAACAGGTGAAAGTGATTTTAATTACGTATTTTATTTAACCCAGTATATCCAAGATACTATCATTTCAACACGGAACATACGCGAACCTATTACTACTGAGGCACGTTACATTCCGTTTGCGCACCGTCTCTGATATCCCAGAGCTCATCGGTGGCACACGTTTCAGTGCCGAGCAGAGACACCTGACGTGCTCAACAGCCACACACGGCCAGTGGCTGCCACAGTGGACAGCTGACTGCACACAAAGTTGAGATGCTCTTGTGTGACCTTATGTCAACTGTAAGATTGGTATTTACATGATCTGAAAGAATATCCCAATTAATAGATGTGTTTCCTTCTGGTATTTTTTCCCTTTGACTTTATTGAATTTTTGAAGGTGAAAGGTGTGCATTGGAGCAGGTCGGGGGAGGGCTGACAGCTTCTCTGACTTGGAGACAGCCTGGTGCAGGGAGAAGAAAGTCGCCTCAGTTCCTGGAAGCAGGGCCTGGGGCGAGGATCTTGCACAGAGACATCTAGGGGTGGGGGGATGCTGCAGGGAAGGGACAGTGAGGAAAGCGGGGTGGGGCAGGGGTGAATCTGAGCAGAGAGGGGTCCGGCTGCAGACCAGAGCCACCCCCGTCCTGCAGGAGCCTCCGGCCCAGGTGGGTAGACACCCTAGAGCGTTCGATTCAGTGTGTCCGGGTGGGACCTGAGAATCTGCATCTCCGGCTGGTGTCCAGCTGGCGTAGTGACACAGGTGCCCTAGGCTGGGTTTGCTTTGGGAACCGGCTTTCCTCCGGAGCATGAATAGTGCCCTGGAACAGAGCCCGCCTGGGGTCCAGGGGTCAGGTGTGTGCACCTGTGCCCACCGGTCGTCGGCCGTGTGAGTGGCGGTGCGTGACCCCTGTTGGCTCAGAGGCATCCGTACTTTCTGCTGAAGGAGACGGTTGCACGGTGGGCAGGTCGCTTCCTGCCCTCGGGACCGGGGACATTAGCAGGACAAGACACCGAGCCAGCCTCTAACGCCCAGCGGCTCCTTCAGTGGAGGCAGCCCAGGGGCTGGTCTGATGCAGCTCAGGCCGGTGGAGCCGACGGAATGCAGCTTCTTGGGCCGCGGGGCCCAGCGGACCCAGTCCTCTCCTCTGCTCCGGGGGTCCTCACGGCTGCTTGAGCTGCCTGCCCCCACGCAGGGAGACCAGAGCTGAGATAAAATGCCCTCCCGGCCAGTGGTTCAAAATTATCTGTTTCTAACAAGTGGAGACGGGCAAGTACAAGGAAGTGCACCCACCACCCAAACGAGCGTGGGACTCGGATGCCCACAGCCTCCCTGAACCCTCCGTGGTCTCAGCAGGGACTCTAGGGACACTGGGGTGCTGGGGAGAACGTTCAGGGCTCTGGTCCCCAAGTGGGGCGAAAGGAAACCGGGGCTTCCCGGGGGTTCGGCGTAGCTGAGTGGGGGAGGAACACAGAGACCGGTGCCCATGGCCACCCTGAGAGAGGCCGGGCTTCCCTACGGGGACCAGGCGGAGGGGTTCAGAGCAAGGATCTCAGAGACACCAGATGAGGAGGCCCAGGGAAGTCCCGGCTGACTGGGAGGAGATCTTCAGATCGAAACCCGCCCGGGTCAGCCAAGAGCCGCCTGGCCCGCCCTCCTGCTGCCAGTGCCACGCACACATTCTCATGTTCTGCCAGGGCGATTTTAAGAGAAAATTAATAATAGGGTTCCAAATTAGGTCACCTAAGACATAAGCGATAACGACCGGTAATCTTGTAAAATGAAGGTGTAGACAATGCCTCCTTTCTGACTCGCGGGAAACGTCTTTAAAGGAAACATCAGCGCACTTTATCTGGGCGGATTTCTCAGGCTGAACCGAAGCCTATTAAAGAGGGCAAGGACAACCAAAATACATGACGAGACAGAAAATATTCGTTATTGCAATGACTTTAGGTGAAGATGAAGTAAACTAACCTGACCCTTGCAAACAAGAGATGTCGTGGACGAGATGGGGCATAGAGAGGAGCGGTGGGGAACGTGAGGGTCCCAGGGGCTATGACCCCAGTGACGTGGCCCCAGGGGACATGGCCCCAGGGGATGTGGTATCAGCCCAGGTGGCAGCAGGCAGTGTTGCCTTAACTGTCGAGTGACTCCCTGAGCCGGCTGTCACCTTACCTGGGATCAGACCAGACCTGTGGCTCTCAAATGCCCATAGAGCTTTTGCTTCACTACTAGGAATTTATCCAAAGGATATAAAAATGCTGATTCAAAGGGGTACACGGACCCCAATGTTTATGGCAGCACCATCGACAGTAGCCAAAGTATGGAAAGAGCCCCAATGTCCCTCGACGGATGAATGGATCAAGAAGATGTGCTTTATACATACAACGGAGGATTACTCGGCAATCAAAAAGAATGAAATCTTGCCATTTGCAACGACGTGGACGGAGCTGGAGGGTATTATGCTGAGCAAAATTAGTCAGGCAGAGAAGGACAAATATATGATTTCACTCATATGTGGAATTTAAAAAACACACCAGATGAACACAGGGGATGGGAAGGAAAAATAAGATAAAAAGAGAGGGGACAAACCATAAGAGGCTCGTAGATACAGAGAACAAACTGAGGGTTGCTGGACAGGCGGTGGGTGGGGGAGGGGCAGATGGGGGAGGGGCACCGAGGAGGGCACCTGTTGGGATGAGCACTGGGTGTTTTGCGTAAGTGATGAATCACCAGGTTCTACTCCTGAAGCCACGACTGACTACACTGTATGTAAACTAACTTGCATTTAAATTAAAAGAAATTAAAGCCGAGGAAAAATTAAATATGCACTTAAGTCATTTAAAAGTAACCGTAACAGACTCGCAACTCACACCCGTTACCTCTTCTGTTTCTTCTCTCAACCACTTAACAACGTGAAAACCTTCCTTGACTTGTGGGCTTCACCGGACAGGCCCACGGCCCGACCTGGTCCGCAAGCCGTGGCCGTGGCCGTGGCCGTACCATCCAGCTCCATGGCCACTAGCTCTGTGGGCCGCTGGGCACACGAAATGTATAAATGTAAAATTCACAAAAGGGATGTGGGCCTTGAAGGAAGTGGCACAAAATGGACATGAAACACTTCGCCACATTTTTTATATTAGGTGCATGTTGAAGTGACAATAGTTTGGATGTTCCAGGTTAAATAAAATACATATTAAAATCAATTTCCTCTGCCTTTTTACTTTGTTCCTCTGTGAGTACTAGAATATTTAAAACCCCCACGTGGCTCACATTCTGTTTCTAGGAGGCAGGGCTGACCTGGAATGCCTGCATATTGTACCAATTGTCCCACGTCCCCAGGAAAGAACTCTGCACTCTTAAGAACTCAGCTTACAAACAAAAGCATAAAACATGCCACTTGGAAAAACTGGAAAAAAATAACCTCCGTCCCCATTCCCCAATTACACAAATTTGCTTGTCAAGAACCAAGATATTTCCCAAGCGTACGAGGCAAAACTCCTTAAGATGAAGTAAGGTTCATTTGGAAAAGAAAGAAAGAAGAGAAGGTCTCCCCAGGCGGAAGCGTGTTTCCGTGGCTGGCTGAGCGCCGTCCTGGGTCTGCATTGATGGAAGAGAATACGAAGTCGTTCGTAGCCGCAGAGAAATGATTTTAATTCCGCTGCATGTTTGAGCAAATTGCCAAAATGTAGCCGTGGTTTTCCTGTGTTACCAATTAGCAGCCTGGCAGGATGACGGAGTCAGGCTCCGGAAACGCCACGGACGGGGGCTCCGTGTCTCTGGGAGGGAGGAGCCTTTCGGGGAGCTGGGTTGTAAAGCAAACTTCCCTGCTTCCATTCTCCAGGTGACCGTTGCCCTGTCGCTGCCCACGGGAAATCACGCTGCCCTGACGGAGCTTACGTTTCGTGCAGACAGACAGCAAGTGACAGGCGTGTAGACGGACGGACCGGACGGGACTGTCCTAGATAGCGCTCGGTGCCACGAAGAACCGGGAAGAGACGCAGGGAAGAGACGCAGGGCAGCGCCGCCGGGTGGGCGTGGGGAGGGGGGACCGTCTGAGCTGAGCGGGGTGACAGGCCGGAGCACAAAGGCGAGGAGGCAGCGGTCCTGGGCGGACACAGGGACAGGGCGGGACGGAGGCGGGAAGGACAGAAGCCTGAGGCCATCCTTGCTGGACCTTCCCGCCCCCGGCCCGGTCTAACTCCACGCTCCCGAGCGACAGGTGGGCGACGGGGCCACCTGCTGGGTGCGCTGGTGGGACTGGAGGGGTTGACGCGTTGGCTCTGAGAAGCCGCCTGGCTGCGGCCGCGCACTGAGGGAAGGAGGGAGGACCAGGTGTGGGCACCCACAGAGCTGGCCGGTGACACGCCTGTGTGCCCCTGCCCATCTTCCGCCTCAGGCAGGCCCAGCGGAGGGTCGGGGGCTGACGGCCACCAGGCGGACGGAACTCGGCTTCCAGGATGGCCATGTTAAAGACCTTTGCCCGCCCGTTTGGTGAGCCCCCGAGAAGTGGCCGTTGTAGCAGGACGCCTAGCCTGTCATTTTCCAGCCTTGAGGAGGGACGCGTCTGGGGTGCCCGCAGGGGAGCAAGGCTGGAGAGGACTGTGGGAAAGGGGCCAGCGCGAGCCAGGAAGACCGCAGTGGGGTCTGGGGCGAGCATGTTGGGGGGGGAGGTGGGCAAACAGGGGGCTGACTCGTGTTAAAATGGATGTTAGCAGGGCGCGTGGGTGGCTCAGTCGGTTGAGCGTCCACCTCTTGATCTTGGCTCGGCAGACGATCCCAGGGTCGTGGGGCGGAGCCCTGAGGCGGGCTCTGTGCTGAGTGTGGAGCCGCTTGGGATTCTCTCTCTCTCTCTCTCTCTCTCTGCCCCTTCCTGGCTTGCACAAACTCTCTCTCTCACACATAATAAATAAACAAACCAACAAACAAACAGAGGACAGCGCCAGCTGCTGTGGAAAAGCACCTTGTACGGGTCCGGAGTGTTTGTGGCTTTTGTTCAAAAGAAGGTGTTTAACTTCCTGTGCTCAGGTGGTTAAATAAGGGAAATCAAGTCACAAGCTTAACCAACAGGGAGGAATGTAACAAGAAGCCAGTGTCCTCAAGGGGCCCAGAGGCAAGCTTTGCCCCAAGGATCCCCGTGACCACGACCCTGTGCGCTCCGAGACCCGGGGGCGGGGGGGTCTGCACTTCGAGCTTTTGCTTCGTGCTCACCGGGAACCACTGACCCGTGAGCTGCCGGTGGCCCTGAACTCATCTTCTGCCAGGACCTCCCTCGATGTCGCGCCGTCCCCTCCTCACAACCTTCCAAATGCCGTCCGCCAAGCTCCCCGCTCGTCACTCCCGGGGCCAGTCTCGTTCCCCCACACGTGGCGGTGCCACGACGCTCGCATGTGGCCACCTCACCTGCCTTCCCGCCTCTCCCATCTCCCGGCTGCCGCCACCGGCCAGCTCCTCTCGGGTGTGGACGTGGGGACAGCCGGCCGACCGGGGCGCCCCCCACAGCCACCCCCTTATCATCTCCATCGCCAACAGTTATCTTACAAACCGCCGTGGCCCCTGCCGCCACGATGGTCCCCGTCCACCAGAGAGAACCCAGACCGTTAGCTTGAAGGCCGCCGGCCACCTTGCTCCCTCTGCCCTGGTGCTGGCACAACACGTAGCTGTAGACGCAGACGCCTAGGGCCCGGCTCACTGTTCCCTGTGGCACCGGGGACACTCCCACCATGTGCTACCAAGGCGGCTGGCTTCCCACGGCCGCCCTGCAGTCCCCACCACGCGTCGGCCACGTTGTGCCGGAGGCGCCCCTATCTGCCCGCCTTGCTCCCCGGCTGTGAGCTGTGGCTCCGCGGGCACCCGTCTGTCGGGCACCGAGCTCGGGGAGACGGTGAGGAGACGGTGGGACCCGTGGGCTGCACAGGCCAGACCCTGCTGCTGAATCCAGGCTCACGACCGTTCACGCTCCACAAAGAGGAGTTTCCTCCTGCGCCGTGAGGCGAACGTTGTGAACACGCCGGAGGGGGGTGAGGCGGCCGTGGTGTGGGCACGTGTGTGCGCGTGTGACACTCTCCACAGCGGCTGGCGTGGCAGGGGCCCCCGGGACGGGCTCGTAGCCATACATCCGGGTAAACCTCTCCAGCTGGACACAGAGGGCCCTCCGGGGGCACTTCTGACACGTGCCGGGTGACCCGGGATGCCCGAAGTCCCAACCCTGTCCTTTGCGGGGCAAAGACCAAGTTAGGACACTGCAGGGTAAGCCTGAATTCTTAGCCACCGACTTATGGGCCCCACCCAGTGCAGTTATCCATGGTGCTGTGTCCTAAGACGTCCCTGAGGTCAGTGCATTAGTGGCTGTGGATCGCCAGTCCTGCGAGGCACAGGGGAGGCTCTGAGAGCCTTCCTCCGGTCGGTACAGAACTCTGTTTCATGAGAGTCTCTGTTCAACGACACGTGGATTGACACACGTTGATCTCACAGGGCAGCACGGGTGACAGGCCTCAAGGAAGCTAACCCCAGGGGCCGTGTCAGTGTCCTCCCACGTTCGGGAACACCAGACAGACTTCTCCGCACTTCCGGGGACACGGTGAACAACAACATCACCGATGAGAAAGAACAAACGTGTGGAAAACGTGGTTCCGAGCCGACCGTGAGAAGGACACTTGCCTACTGCGGGACAGCCCGGACAAGACGGCAGAGCGTCGCCTTGCTGGGCACGTGGGCACATCGGTGTCCAGAGACTCAACGTTTTCACACCACGCTCTGTGATGGGTGTTGATTTGGGGGTACGTATCAGTTTCAGTGAGCAGGTGAACAGTGAGGGCCTCCCGTCTGTGAGCGTGCCGGGCTGTAGGGAAGGCGTGGGCCAGAGGCCGTGGCCCGGCCCAGTTGGATACAGAAAACGTGAACAATTGTCATACGTGAGTTACAGACACGCTGCTGTGTCAGTTCGGGGCCCAGGGGAGGCCAGGGGAACCACAAAACCAGGAGAGCGTCTACGGGAGAGACCAGAATTGTGTGGGTCTCACAGGTCAGATGGGCCGTACCTAAATAGTGATGAGAGAGAGACAGAGATGCGCAGGGAAGGCGTTCCGGGTCCACGAACGTGCTCACCGTCCGGGACAAACGGACACAAGGGTGAGGTTCGCTCCCAGCTGCAGCAGGAGGTTTGGCCCAACCCCAGAGCCGCAGGAGAACCGGCAGGGTTTCAATAATCTAACACGAAGGGGGGCCTAGGACCCAAGTAAAGTAAAATGCAAACAATGTATGGTAGGAAATCATTTCTGATTTGAGCTGCAACACTTCTTAACAGCTATGTCCGCCTCGATGAGAACGATTTCCAAGGCGGGTTGTGATCACACTTTCCGAAGCAGACTGGTTGCCCCGCGTGTCCTAGGACGGCACTCCGGGGTTTCTCTCTAACCCCCTCGGCTGACCGACAGGGAGGGGACTTGCCGAAACCGCATCTGTCCCCACAGGCAGAGTCTGGGAGGCAGCGGCTCCCCTCCCGGGGCCCAGACCCCCCCCCCCCGCACCGAGGGCACAGCACCGTGAGACACGCTCCACCAGGACGACGCTCGCCGGACGGTGGGACAGCAAAGTCGAACAAGTACCAGAAACGCTAGACCGCGGTTTGATTCCTGGGGGCTCCGCCTGCAGGGTCCACGCCACTTCAGGCAGGACCGGGTCCGTGAGCGCGGCTGGCGAGGCCTCCGAGGTGGGTCCCCGCCAGCGCACGGGCGCCACGTGGCCGCTGAGGCACGGGTGGCCGGCCCTGGGAGCTCGGAGGTGCGTTACCACAAAAGAGAGATCCTGGAGAAAACTTAATGAGCTAACGGTGATTTCAGACCCGCGATTCTTCCTTTGAGGGGGTCAGGAGAGGGCTCTGTGGGAAGGCGGCTTCCTCTGGGCCCCTGGGGTCCAGGGCGAGGCTGTTGGGGTGTCTGTCATCCACGGAGACTGGGCCACGCAAGGTGGCCTGAGATCTGCACGGACAGCTGTGCGGGAAACCACAGGGCCCGCTCCGTGGGGCCCCTCTCCCGCAGCCCGATCACCCCGTCACTCGGCCCTGCCCTCCAGACGCCACCAGGAGGCCGAGAGGCCGGCTGCTGTCCTCTTGTGACTCTGGCGTTCGCAAGGACCTCAGTCACAGCAATAACAGCAACAGTGGTGAGCACCCCAACACGAACAGAGGGCAGGCCCCTTCGTGTTGATTTCAAAGTTCCCGGGAGAGGCCCCTCTGACCCTCTGCAGGACGCGGCCAAGACCAGGGTCTGACACGGCCTCTCCAGCTGCACTTCCGTCCCAGGGAAGGTCGCCTTCCCGGCCTGGTGACAGCCACCCTCCGCCACCAGCCCCAGCACGCCCCTAGAGGCCCCGGCCGCCTCCCGGGGTACCAGGAAATGGTGCAAGCAAAGCGCATCCTCATTTTAAAATAAACAAAAGCCAGGCTACCTTGCTACAGAGAAATCTCTGGGGAGGAGGGGGGCCCAGGCCTGGAGCTGACGGGGAGCTCCCCTCCGGGCCCGGACGTGGGCATCATTAGTGTAGATGAAAATCCACGGGGGTGGATGAGAAAAAGCCAGGATCCTGGGGCCCCAAACTCAAAGAGCAGGTGGACGAGGGGACCTGGGGACAGACGAGCCGCCCCAGCAGTGGGAAGATGTGGAGAACCGCATCGGGTCACCGGGGCCCGGAGTTGAGCGCGTGCCGTTTTAGCGAGTGTCGGGCAGAATCCAGGTAAGAGCCGGAAACGAGCACCAGGGGCCGGCCCAGCAGGCGGCAGGAGGTGACACGCGTGCTGTTCGGGCAGCGGCGGCCGCCAGGACTCGGCCCCGGTCAACCGAGCGGCTTCCTTCTCCAGGTGCCCTTGTGACAGCCCTGCCCAGCCCCAAACTCCCCCGCCCCCTGCTCCCGGGCCCCCAGACCGGACGGGTCTGCGCTCCTGGGACCTGCCGGGCCGGGCCCCAACCATCCTCCCTCTGCCAGGGTCCCCGCAGCCGTCTGTGAACTCCGGGCTGAGCAGACTTGTCGTCACACCCCCAGCCCGAGAAAGGACAGGAAAGGACAGGCCGGCCGGTTTCTGGAACTCATTGGTCAGGCTGGGTGGCTCCGGTGAGTGTGGACAGGAGGCCCGTAGACCGCGTGGCACTGTCCCCAAATCCCCCAGGATTTAGGACTTGAGTTTTAGTGTGCGAACAGCCCTACGTATCACTTGAAAACGAACAAACACGTTCACTCAGTGAGTTTAGATTCTGTGACTGAAGAGCCTTGAGAATCTCCTTTTGTGCCAAAACAGAGAAGCAGGAAGTACTCCTCTCCAGCAGCCGCCACTCTGAAAGCGTGGCCAGCTTGTCCGGAGATGCTTTCGAAGGCACGTCAGACCAAACGACAAGGGCCATCGGCGTGACGGCCACCATCTCCCAGGCGGCCCCCAACCCTGCCAGCAGCGCCGGTTACGTTACGTTACGTCGCCTGCCAGAGGTGCCACGGGGAACAGACACGGGAGCTGCCCCACGGAGCCCCGGGGTCCAGGGACAGAGGTCGGCTCCAGCCTGGGCCATGCCCTGTGTCACCTGGGGCGCTGGGACTCACGCCTTCAGGACGGGGGGCTCTGGGTGCTGCAGGGGCCGAGGTGACACGGTGGTGTGCGGGCGCCCCCGTCCCAGGTCGTGGGCTCCGTGGGGCCCGATCCGCAGATGATGAAGCCGAAGGTCACGGTCAACAGCCGGCAGGTGGCAGGACTGACTGAGCCCGAATCCGGGGATGCTGTGCCACACAGTCACTCTTGACTGTGGGGCAGCCAGTCGGCCACGGCTCCGGAAGGACACCCGGCAGCACGTCATGTGACTGAGGCCGCAAGGGCGCTCAACTACCCTCTTCATCAGGGCCCCAGAAACCGGCGTGGGGGCTCCGAGAAGCCCCTAGGGGAGGGGGCACCACAGTTGAGACTCCGGGGTCGTGAACCGTCTGAGGTGTCATGGAACCCTCGCAACCCGAGGGCGTCAGGACGCCCAGAAAGGCGGCTGGACCCAGAGCGATGCACCGGGCGTGGCGGGGCTCGCGGCCAGGCGTGGCCTCTCAGAAGGCCTGCTGGTCTCCCCCCACCCCTTCTCTTCAGCTGGGAAAGCGGCGGGGGGAGCGGTGACTCCACAGAGGAAGGCACACCGGTGCAGACAACCCGGCGGGATTTTTCACCTGACGTCGGGACACCTTGCCAGGCCCGACCCCTCGCGGTTTGCCTCGTCTGAGAGGGAGTGCGGCGGGTGTTCGCCCAGCACAATGCTCTGTCCCTTAGGATAAACGCATCCTGAACTTGCTCAAGGGACACGCGCCAGTTAGAATGGTAACATTTTCCTGTGAGAGAATTACGCCTGCCCAGCCTGGTTCTTGCAAGGCCGCGGCAATAACCTTTCCGAAGGAAAGGTGAAGACTGTGTTAGTATCGTGTTAATATCACATGCCCCATGGTGATCCTGACGTTTGGCGTCAGAAGCTGAGCCCGAGAAATTACACGATCCCTTTAAAACAATAACGCCCGATACCTACATTGAGCCTCTAGGACCTCATGCTCTTCTGAGCATCTTATACATCATAATATTCTGGGTTCGTTTTTATAGTAAGCGATTAATAATCGGAACGTGACCTGTGATAGCGTAATTACATCTAACAGCGTGCTGAGGCCGTTAGATTAACAGACCTCTGATTTATCGTGGGAAACGCAGGCGGAGCTCTGGGGACAACCTAGCATTCTAGAAGACCAGTTGTGTGTGTCGCAGGGACCCGGAAGAACCGGCCCACGGTGGGCACAGACCCTGGAGAAAGGGCTCACGTGGCGGGAACTCTACCCCAAAACTCGACCGAGTGAAACGTTCCACGACATAGGAACTTCCTTTTCGAAGCATGTTTTAAAGTGCCGTAGAACACAAGGTTTTCCCCAAGGACAGCCGAAGATCAACGAGGCCGCCTAGGAAACATCAGGGTCCTGGTTAGAAAGAGGTCTGGGACTCGCAGATTACGAGGTGATGATGCAGGTCAAATGTCGTACCAAAAAGACAGCATCACAGGAGAAACTGCTCTTTTTTTAAGTTTATTTCTTTTTGAGAGACAGAGGTGGGGGAAGGGCAGAGAGAGGGAGAGAGAGAACCCCAAGCAGCATCCACGCTGTCGGCACAGAGCCCGACACGGGGCTCGAGCTCACGAACCATGAGATCGTGATCTGAGCCAAAGTCAAGAGTCGATGCTTAACCCACCGAGCCCCCCATGCACCCCCCGCCCGATGTTTAAAAAGAAATCGTTGGGGCGCCTGGGTGGCTCAGTCAGTTAAGTGTCCGACTTCAGCTCAGGTCACGATCTCGTGGTCCGTGAGTTCGAGCCCCGCGTCGGGCTCTGGGCTGATGGCTCAGAGCCTGGAGCCTGCTTCCGATTCTGTGTCTCCCTCTCTCTCTGCCCCTCCCCCGTTCATGCTCTGTCTCCCTCTGTCTCAAAAATAAATAAACATTAAAAAAATAAAAAATAAAAAATAAAAAGAAATCGTGTGCCATCCCGAGGCGATGGGTGGGGGACCAGGACCCTGCTCTTCCTTGTTTCTTGTTTGGACCTGCATCATACCCTGGAGCCGCCTGGACTCTGTCAGGGTGTCTGGCACTGGGTCTGCTGGCAAGGGGAGGGGTGCGGGGAGAGGGGAGGCAGGTGGGGGGCGTGGCGCTGGGAAGCGGAGAGCCGTGGGAACTGGCGATGACAGACGAGGGGCGGGAGCCCAGCCCTGTGATGAGGGCCCCGCCTGGGGCGGCCCCAGGTGGTGGTGCAGGGCGTGCACGGACGGCCCCCGGTGCGCGCCCCTGGAGAAGCCCCAGCAGCAGCGCCGGTGGGGGGGGCGTTTGCTGAGCGCGAACAAAAGGCTGAGGGCCTGCCAGCCTTTCCAGCAGAGCCGCCCCGCCTCGCCCTCCGGGGCCAGGGAGGGGCCCTTCCCCGACTTGAAAGGGAAGCGTGATGATCGGGCGCCCACACGAGCCCTGTGGTGGGTTTGCTGGCTTCTCAAAGAGCCCACGACAACTAGCTGTGGTTCTCTGTCCTCACGCCTTAAATGTTGTACTACTGACAGTATTCGGATGGCTGTTCTCCGTTCCCCAGACACGACTCGTGTCACACACAAGAAACGCCGTGGGTCATTCCGAGTCTAACCGTCCCCCTCCGTCCCTGCAGTGACGTTCCCGAGGGCTCCGCACCCACAGACGGAGGGAGGCCCGCTGGGTCGAGAGCGGCGATCCCGACCTCGACGGACAGGAAAATGAGGGGTCGCTCACCTGAGGACGTCTGCTCATGCAGCCTGATGATGCACTGACGCGGCCGCTGGGCCACCAGCGGCCTCTGTGTCACCGAGCCCACAGAGAAAGAGAAACACGTCACCGGGAGTGTGGGGTCGGAGCACCTGAAAGACAGAAGGGGCCTCCATCCTGGAGACGAGCACAGAGCACAGACACTGTCGGGTGACGTGTCCCTTGGTGCCACGGCCGCCGCTCACGGCTCGCAGAAAACCCGTCCAAACCCGCCCTCCACGGTGAAGACATTGCTTACTCTCCTTTGGAGCCAACGTGGAATCAGATGACAGTTTTGCAGGAAAGTCGGGGCCTCTGCTCGGAACACAGAGGGAAGAAGATCTGCAGGGAACGTCTGTGCAGCCAGAGCAGCACCACGGGCTGGGCGGACCCGCTCCGGCCAGGGCGCATCCAGGGTGGGTGTCACCCCACGGCCCACCCCCCCCCCAACCCTGGGGTGTGAGTGCACCCGCAGGGGGAGCCCAGGGCTGCAGCAGGAGGCAGATGGCCCGTGCGGGAGGGAACCAGACGGACGGCCCTCTGGACGCTCACTCTGGGAAAGCAAGGCCCTGCCGGGGCTGCGTCTCCACCGAGGTCCCTCTGACCACGTCTCCCCAGCTCCCCACGGCCGGCCGCGGTGTGTTTCTCGTCCTCCTGGCCCCGCACAATGGCAGGGACAGCCTCTCGCTGCTCCCCCTGCGCTGCCTCGGCTCCCATGTCCATCAGGACCCGCAGTGAGACGCTGAGACATTAACTGCTGGCAGGATGGACCACAAGGCGCCCGCCTAGGAGACCGAGGTCTGGCGAGACCAGGCTGACACGTGTCAGGAAGGCCGGCCAGGGGCCCCCTTCACAGGCAGGGTCTCTGCTTCGGGGGAGCCTCGGCTCTGTCCTGAAGGCCTTTCAACTGATTTGGCCAGGCCCACCTAGATGACGCAGGATAACCTCCTTTACTCAGTCACTGAACTCTGGAGTTTGCTCCCATGTACACAACGTTGGCTGCACCACCCAGAGGAGTGTTTGGGCAAACGGCAGTAGGAAAGCCCTGCACCCCTCCATCAAACTGGCAGGAAAACCAACGTGTCTTTCGGGCCTTTGTCCTTGCCGGAGCCCCACCTCCCGGAGCTGACAGGGGTGGGGAAAGACCGCTGGAGCCCGGCCGGTCGCGTCTTCGGGCTGCAGGCTCCCGGCCCGGACAGGGTTCAGGGCTTAAGGGGACCTGCGGTTCTGAAAGCAAACGTCGTGTGGAACTCAAGGGACTGGGAGTCCAACCCCGGACGGTCATCGGGCGTGCGGCCAGGGCAGCTCACCACACTGAGGCCCTCTGCCTCAGTTTCTCTCTAGGGGGGTGAGGAGGAAACCCACAGCTCCCCGCAGGCCACGTGGGGCCACCCGAAGGATCAAGATTCAAACAGACTTCATCACTTTGGGCCCCAAGAGGAGGGAAAGCACAGAGAAGCCCACGTCAGGGAGGCTTCGCAGGAAAACACAGACACGCTGCACCCCTCCCCTCGGCCCCGCCAGGCCCCGGCCCCGAAGGACACAGAGGGACCTCGAATGCGTGTTCCGCCACAACGGGAGCCAGTCGGAAAAGGACGCACGGTGTACGACCAAGTCCAGGACCTTCTGGAAAAGGAAAACTGTGGGGCCACTGAGAAGCTCAGTGGGGTCGGGGTGTGGGGGAAGGGTGAGCAGGTAGAACACAGAGGGCTCACCGGGCAGGGGCACTCGTACGACACGACCACGACGGACACGTCACGTAGGCCATGGTGCGCACTGCACCACAGCGTGTCACTCGTCACGTGGCCATAGTTCACGCTGCCCCGTGGCGCGCCACAGCGTGTCAGTGCTGGTCCCTCCGCTGCAACACGTGTCCCGCGCCCGCACTCATGCAGGACGTTGGGACCCGGGAGGCTGTCAGTGGGTGAAAGCAAATGGGGGGGGGGGGGCTCCCTGGACTTCCTGTTCAGTCTTCCCGTAAACCCAGAACCGCTCCCAGAAAGAGCCGATGAGCCATAAAAACAGATCCTCCGACCGAATGAGCAAAAGCCTCCCGCTCCCCTCCCCCGCACCGCCCCAAGCAGGCCTGCGGCTCCCGTCACAGCGGCCATCCTCCCGCCACGTGCCTCCCTCCTCCCCGGGCACAGACGTCCTCCCCGTGCCTCCCTCCTCCCGGGCACAGACGTCCTCCCCGTGCCTCCGTCCTCCCCGTGCACAGACGTCCTCCCCGTGCCTCCGTCCTCCCCATGCACAGACGTCTTCCCGTGTTTCTGTCCTCCCTGGCCACAGACGTCCTCCCCGATCCTCCATCCCCCCCCCACCCCCCACCGTGCACAGATGTCCTCCCCATGCCACCGTCCTCCCAGTGCACACCGCAAACACGCCTTCCCCACGACCGGCCCCAAACGCAGGAGGAAGCCAGCGCAGCCGGGACACCGTTCCCCCGTGGTGGTGAGGGCAGCAAGCTCGGTGAGCGCCCTGCCTCCACGCTGCGAGGACCCAGGATCCAGCCGGCAGCCGGTGGATCTCAAAAGCCGCCGAGCCCTCCGTGCGTCTGTGGCGTCTCCACCCCGAGCTCTGCAAGGAGGGGCCGTGGCTGCAGCCGCACGCAAGTGCCACGGCGGCCTCCGCCCGCCAGGGGGGGCACCACGGCCCCTGCGCCACTCCCGCGGCCGCCACGGGAGGGGACAGGAGACGACATCCCCCGACGCTTAGTGTCCACTTTCAAGCGGTGCGGGGGGCACACTCCTGGGGGGAGAAGCCCAAGTCGGCCTCCCCGAGACTTTCGGTCCCTCGTCCGCAACCAGGGAGAATCACCCCACGTGCAACGTACTTGCAACAAAGCGGCGAAACCATGCTCCCAAGTGTTCGGCGCACTCGGGGACGTCTAACAAACGGAGGCACGCGCGCCCCCGCCCTTCCGTCCGTCACGCGGAGGGCACCGCCCGCCCCGGCGCTGGAAACACGCATCGTCCTATGCAGCTCTTTGGCGTGAACGTTCCGTTCCTCCTGATCCACACGTGCCAGGCTGCAGCACAGAGCCCGCCCGGCCCTCCCCTGCACGGCCACCCCTCCCCGCCCGCAGCGGAAGACCTTGTGCGGACCGGTCTCGGAAAGGAGCGTCACGCCGTGGCACCTGCACCGTGACTCCACCACACGTGGAGTTCTGGATGAGGCAACACCAACCATGACGGAAAAATAGAGCAGATGGGAAACAGAGCCTGGCTCTGGGGCCAAGGGGTCCTGGTGGAGAAGGACAACGCTCTGACTTTGTTTCTTAAGTTCATTTATTTTGAGACAGACAGAGAGAGCACGACCAGAGGGGGGTGGCAGGGGGAGAGAGAGAGACAGAGAGAGAGAGAGAGAGAGAGAATCCCAAGCAGGCTCCTTGCTGTCAGCGCAGAGCCCGACGTGGGGCTCGAACCCAGAAACCGTGAGACCAGGACCTGAGCCGAATCAAGAGTCCGACGCTTAACCGACTGAGCCCCCAGGCGCCCCAGGAAATGTTTTGACTTCTCAGAGGTTTGGGCTTCACGGGTGTTCGCATTTGTCAAAACACAGAGAAGGTTCATGGAGATTTAGACATTTTATTTATACTTGCTAATATTTATAATACTTTTCTCCAAAGAACAGCAACTGAGAAAGTCCCGAGTTCCAGGTAATGACGCTGCTGACGTGTGGAGAGACGGTGCGTGCCCGTCCCCCTCTACTTCGACGTGGCAGATGCGAGAACGTGTCATAAGGCCAGTGCAGGAAAGGGAACTGAGCGAGCCAAGGTGGGGGTCCTACAGTATTTATTATAAAATCACAAAATTCTTTCCATTTTGCCACATATTTTTAAGTTTCATAAAATGTCGATAAAGTTAACGTCAAAAAAATTAAATGGCGGAACTCAGATGGAACATACCAGCCACCAAACGACAAGAGAACAGGTGGATCTCCATCAGCCAACAGGACACAGGCCAACCCCTGGGTCTCGCCTGGGGAAGGGGGGCACTGCCCCCCAACAGGAAGCCCACGAGGTTTTTAAGGAACAGGTATCAGCGAGGACCGAAAGAGGTCAAAATGGTAAAAATACAGCTCTTGGACTCGCCCCAACCTCTCTTGGGTGCGTAAAGCATGCAGACAAGCCTTCTGGTCTGCAAACGTTTGCCATTTCTCATGGAGCAGGAAGGTGTCTCACAGGGCAGAACCAGAAGCCCCAGGAGCAGGGGACCCTGACAGAGCAGCTGGCAGCCTGTGCCTCGTGGGACGACATGGCTGCTGGGGGCCAGCAAGTGTGCTTGCCATCCCTCACCCCCCTTTGAGCAGGCACATCTTCTGTAGTAGCCCCCCTCCCATCTCATCACGTTGCCGGCCAGGAGCCGTGTCCAAGATGGGGCGGCTGCAGCCTTGTGCAAAGACAGAGGCTTCAGTTGGCTCCCCGCTCCCCCCGAGCCCTGATTTTCCGTGACATTTGTCATTCCCAGAGCCTACTCTTATCGTGCAAATGTCCTCGTTCCGGTTAGAAAATGTGCAGGGGCCAGGGGCAGGGGCCAGGGGCGGGAGGCCACTGTGCTGAGTCCCTTCCTGCAAAGAGAACGACTCCTGGGCTACAGCCAAGCTCCTTGTGCTCACAGAAGTTCCGCCGGAAGCCGGGTGAGGTCACTGTCCGCAAACGTAGAGCGCTACCGTGCCCGGCGGGTCCCGCGACTTGAGCGTCCGGTAACGAACCAAAGCCGAGAGGCGAGGAGAGGGTTCCGGCGAACGTCAGAAAGCCTCCCACTCCACTTCCTAAGGTCTTACAACACAGAGCCTATAAGACACGGTATTTCGGGGCACCGGGGGGGCCCAGTCAGTTAAGCGTCCGACTCTTGATTTGGGCGCAGGTCATGATCTCACACGTCCACGAGCTCAGGCCCCGAATCGGGCTCCGCGCCGACACACGGAGCCTGCTTGGGACTCTCTCTCCCTCGCTCTCTGTGCCCCTCCTCGGATCTCTCTCCCTCGCAATAAAGAAAGAAACTTTAAAAACAGCTGTGCTTCAAGAGGTGAGACAGGTATTCGAACGGCCCTCGCTGATCACGTGATAAACACCCACCACTGGCACCAACCAGAAGGGCGGAAAAACACTGCTGTTCCGCGTCGCTGTCTGCACCTGCCACCCTCCCAGCAGCGCGCTCCCCCGACGGGTCCGCGACGAGTCCCTGGACCGGCGGTGAGGGGGACGCGCACCTTCTCGCGGTAACGTCTGCGTCTCAAACACCAAGGAGGGGCGGCTGTTCGAGCATCGGCTGATGGAAACCCGAGTGTGCTTTCTGCCCCTTGCCCGAAAATGGCACCGCACGGGTACACTGCCATTTAATACATCAGAAAAGCGTGCCGTGAAGAGATGGGTTTCTTTATTGAATGACACAAAAATTTTGGAATAAAGCAGTAATATTTCCCATGTGGCGTACGGAACCCACCACCATAAAATTACTTAGGAAACAGTATTGCACGTTTTGAATTTCTTTGACTTTTGTTTGCACGATTTGAAAATTTGAAAAATATCTTCCGTTTTAGTTCATTCGAGCAGCTAAAGTTCCAAAATCCCAGTTGATTAGAGCTGCATTCTCAGTAAACAGCAGTTCTGAGAAATTGAAAGATGTATTTTCGGTGCGAATCATGTATTCATTTCATCGTACAACACAACCCAGGAGATTTGAGGCATTTAAAGGAAATTTTCTTGTTTTCTCTCCTTGCCATTGACAACACAGAAACTCTGCTGTCCCTCCCGAGCGTTGAGACCTTGGCCAGCCCACTCGCGGCCTTGCGCCCTCCCCGGGCTGCACGCTCCACCGGCCGCCCCGTAGGACGAGTCCACGGCAGGGACGGGAACCTGGCGTGTGGCTGTCCCTTCCGCTGCCCCCGCAGCTGGTCCCCCTGCATCCACCCTCGAGGCCTCTGGACGGGAGAGGCTGACACGGGGTTCCTGGGAGACCGTGGAGACCACAGGTCCTGTGACGGCCGGAGGATCCCCGTGATCGCGCCGGCCCCCTCGGCAGGAGCTGATAACGGTCTAGGACCCTCAGCGTAGACCCTGAGCTTCTGACGTCTGTGCCCCGAGTCGCAGGACAGCGGCGGGACGGCCCCACGGCAAGCGCCTCCCGTGCCGGCGGGGCAGTGACGCAGCGCGGGCGATGGGTGGCGGGGAAGATCAGGAGAGCCTGAGGCACACAGTCAAAAGCACGAGGCGGCGGAAGACGGAAGTTACGTTTCCCCCAAGTGACACGATGCCGCGAGGGTCCTGGGCTGGGAACCACCTGTGTGGGGTACGCATATCAGGGGGCACCCCGACCACAGCCGGGGGCACACGGAGTGGACGCAGGGAAGTGCGCAGTCGGGGCAGGAGGCGGCCTGCGGGGACGTGGAGCCCCCACTGGGCGGGCGGGGGACGTCGAGCCGGGGGCCTGGCTGTCGGATGGGGCAGGGGCGAGGGAGCCCCAGAGGAGCTGCCTTTCAGGGGCCGAGAGAGGCGGCTTGGGTAGGGTGGGGGGCACGGAGGCCGGCCTCGGGGCCGGGGGGTGTCTGGTGCGGGGCGAGGAGGGCTGGCGGGTCCGCGGGTCGGGTCGCCGGGACGGTCAGAGCCCCCGCCCGCGCGTGTCAAGGCACAGCCTGCGCATTAACCTTCTCAGGGCGCCCGCCCTGTGCCGAGAGCCGGCGGCGCTAGGGAGCGAGAGGGACCCCGTGTGCGAGCCCCCCGGGAAGGGCTCCGTGCCCCAGTGGGAGCCGCGAGCTCCGCGTGGAGACTCCTGTTGTGTGGGCCTCCGCCTGCCGGGTCTGGGACCCCGATTTGGGAACCGCTCCCTGGCCCAGGAGCCGGAGGTCTGGGGGATCCAGGACAGGCTGAACCCGGGAAGCTGTCTATCTGCCAAAAGGCGGCAACACTTGGGGCTCAACCTTCTGGAAGTCTCCACCGCTGGATGGCGTGATCCATTCCCCTCTGACACCTGAACGATGCCCGCTGAGGCCCGTGGACGGGGCTTGGTAGATGCTTGTCGCCATAACGGCCTGGCACCGGGGGGCCTCTGACAGCCCGCGGTCCACGTTCCCGCCAGGCCACGTGGGAGGCGCTGGGGCCCCAGAGCCAGTCTGCGCGGGAAGCTGACCGTCAAACCCCGCGGCCCCGAGCCCCACGGTGGTCCCTCGTGGGCCGCGCACTCGCAACGTGGTGCCGTGTGAGTGAGCAATTATTTCCCGGGCACGACAAGGACCCATTTGCCTGCTCGCTCCGAGTATCGAGCATCCTGACCGCAGGCGTCCGTAAGTCCCGTTGAGGGACGTTATTTGTTGAATGAGTTGAAGCAATGACTTGGTCCTCGGACAGTTTCCCAGCTCAAGACCCTGACGCCCAAACCTCGCTGTTCAATTATTTACCTGCCCGAGTGGAAAGGTCAAAGCACCGAAGGCCACTCAGAGGACAGCAGCTCTGACCGGCGGTCACGCCCGGCAGGGGCAGAAGCACCACAGGTCGGCCAGCCACCGAGACGGTCACGTTCACACTGGACGGAAATTGCTGTGGTGCCACGGCTGAACTCACCAGATGATGCTACAAATTTTAAAGACACTCCATATTTAAATTAAATCACCTGGTGTTCATTCTGTACTTCTCGATCACAAATTCAAGATGGACGGTTGGCTGTAAGACCAAAGGTAAGGACCTGGCGTTATTTTCTTAGAAAGATGAGACAAGTGTGGGCGCTTACGCTGTGCCTTTCACACTCGTTCACGTGCTTTGCTCCCTCACGCGTCCTGACTCTGTCAGTGACCGCGGCCGTCGACATCGGCTACGTGCCCCAGACATCCCTCAAGGGAAGGGACAAGCCTCCGCAGAGAAAACACTCAAATACTGGGAATTAAAAACCTTTTCATATTAACTGGGTTTATGAAAACGGAAATTAACGCCACGAAAAAACCGTGGCGGGGGCTTTGGACCCACTGGTGAGCCCGTGGCTCACACACACTGTTGCCTTAGAGACAGAAACCGCCCCCAGACACACGGCCCTTCCCTTGATGCTAAAAGGACCTTGAAAGCAGGAAACTTTTTTTAATCCGTAAATGACCATAAAACCATAAAACCATAAACCATAAAACCATAAAAACCCTCAAGCCTGCCTCATGACAGTCCCCGTGTCCCCACAAGTGCCCGAGGCTTCAGGGACAGAGGCCACGCTGAGCGCATGTGAGGAAAGACTCGGAAGTGACGGGGCAGCAGGTGCCTGTTGTTAACTCGGCCCGAGACCCAGGGATTCGGTGCAGGCCTGACGATGCCTCGTCCCTGCGTCCCGAAAAGTCTGTGGCACCATCGCATCCACCCACAGCCTTTGCCTCGAGGCGTGGACGGATCCAGGCTGGACGGAGACAAAGCCTCTTTCCGACTGGACCTCTCCCCTCCGCTACGTAAGCAGCAGCTGTCTACGGGGACAGGAGGAGAAAGGGGGATTTTTGTTCAAATAATTTGTCTGTAAAGTGGAGAGGACACACATATGCCAAGCTGTGCCACGGGCAGTCTCCGAGTATTGGGATTTGAAGTGAGTTTCGTTATTATTATTATTACTATTATTTGCTTCTCCACACACCCTGTGCCCCTTTTGCAAAGAGAAAACAGCCAGTAAGAACTTTTGAGGCAAATAGTGTGCTAGGCACCAATGAAGTTCATGCTAGAAACCGATGCAGATCTGCTCATTTTGTGGTTGGTGCTTTAGAAAGTGAAGCTCTGCAGTTTTGAGGGAAAATGGTGGCAGAACACGCTGAGTGTCCACCTGCAGTGAGTGGACAAGGGAGGGAACAGCCCCCAAGTCCCCGTGGCCACCATGGCTTCCTCAACAAGCTGGCTGCTCTCGGCAGCCCGGCTAAGCAGGGCGGCAGGGGTCCCGGGCCGACCCTGAAGGTCTCACCTGTGGTGAGACAGAGACCCCTGTGACCCGTCCCCCTGACCTCTGTCACACGGTCCTCGATGCCCCCAGGTGTGGGAGACAATGCCTCAGACACCTGTTGAAAACAAGACGTCAGGGGCGCCTGGGTGGCTCAGTCGGTTGAGCATCTGACTTTGGCTCAGGTCATGATCTCACAGTTCATGAGTTCAAGCCCCGCGTCGGGCTCTGTGCTGATGGCTCGGAGCCTGGAGCCTGTTTCGGATTCTGTGTCTCCCTCTCATTCTGCCCCTCCCTTGTTCGTGCTCTGTCTCTGTCTCATGGATAAGTAAACATTAAAAAAGAGAGAGAGAGAGAGAGAGAGAGAGAAGGAAAGTCTAATTAAAAAAAGAAAAAGAAAAAGAAAACAAGATGTCACCCAAGACCATCGCGATGGGGACAGTCGACCTAACTCCAGACGCACCGGCGGGCGGGGACTTACCGGCGTGGACAGTGACCAGGCAGGTGGGTCTTTAGGGTAACGGAGCCAGTGTGGGTCTTGGAGAATGCATCCTGGGACGGTGGGCACCCGTCAAGGGCACCTCCTGGACAGAACGTCAGCTCGGGTCCCCCGAGCCCCCGACGCCGGGCCGACCTCCGGCCGCCAGCGCACTTGTGGCAAGAATCCCGCCAACCTGGTTGCTGAGCGTCCCTCCCCCCACCCGACGTCGGCCGGGCTCCCCCTCCTTCCAGACACCAGACTCGCTGCTCTCAGTGACTGTCCACCCGGTAAGCTGGGGGGAGCTTGGCTGCGGTCTTAACAACGTGCATTCCGCACTCTAGGTCTGCTCCCTCGCTTCCAGCTTGATCAGCATCACGGGCCGTGTGACGGTGCGGCTGGCCTGCGTTCCCCGGGCCGCTGTGCCCTTCAGAGTCCCAGAGGCAGAATGGGGCTTGGCGTGTGCACAGCCTCAGTTCCCACCGCCTTGTCCGGACACATTCTGGCGTAGGCGGGGAGGGACGGCCGGACGGCAAAGCGAGGCCGCGACTGCCACTCTGCGCATTCAAAACCACTCCGAACATCGCAGCCAAATTTCTAACATTCTCACAAAAACGGCGATGGCAGCGACACTAGGATGTGGTCCCGTTAACATCGAGCCAAGTGGCTACACTTACGCTTCTCACTCATTAACTCAGATCATTCATGAATTTGTCCGATCGGCCAGAAAGTACCTATCGCAAGCCATGACCTGCCAGGCACCGAGCAGGGCCCCGGGCAGAGGGTCGGCGGGGAGGACGGGGTCCTGCCCTGCGGGACCCCAGTGTGACGGGCCCCAGACGCTGCCGGCGGAAAGCTCGGTGCCTGTCGGGCAGGTCACACTGGCTAGGTTCTCCTGACTTCCAGCGCAAGGACAAAGCTGTCGGGGCGCCTGGGGGGCTCAGTCGGTCAAGCGTCTGACTCCTGGTTTCACCCAGGTCACGATGTCACAGTTCGTGGGATGGAGCCCCACGTCAGGCTCTGTGCCAACAGCGTGGATCCTGCTTGGGACTCTCTCTCTCCCTCCATCTCTGCCCCAGCCCTCCTTACTCTCTCTCTCTCTCCCCGTCTCTAAAAAAAAAAAACAGACAAAGCCTCGAACCGCCAGGAAGAGTGAAGAAGGGGTAGACGTGACTCAGGAGCTCTTCTGTCGTGACGCACACGTGGCACAGGTGGCCTCCCTCAGTCACGCTGGGAAACGTGTCAGCAAACATGCAGAGAGGTTATTCTCCGAAGGGAGGAAATGAACCAGAAGCCCTCGCCCTGAACTCCCAGCCGAAGGAAAACCTTCAAAGTCACTCCATTGCAATGAGGACCCGAGTCAGGCTACATCTCCGCACGGGCCACAGACAGAAGCCCCCCGCCCTGGCCTCTGCAGGCAGGAGGCGGGAAGGCCCAGAGGAAGGAGAGGCGGAGGCCTGGGACCCGGACCCTGGGGGGGCCGTGCCCCGCCAAGTGGAAGGAGAAGTAGCATCCTGACGCCCGGCCGTTCAAGCCACCTCCTCGCCGCTTGCTGAATTCCCAGCGGCTCCGGGGAGGAAATCTAGAAGTGCAGTGGCTGGAAAGCCGGAGGCCGCCGTAATGGCAGCGGGTCTGCTGAGACCTCGCTAACCGCTTCCAGGAAGGGAAGAGCGTCCCCGAGTAGCAGCCACGGGTCCTCCGGAGGCCGCGGCCGGCGTCCACTCAGACGGAAGCGACACGATTTTATCACCTGAGTGGCGGTCCAGGTGCACTAATGGAGGGCCACGTGAGCCCAAGTCCCTTTAGGTGGGAGACTTGCTGGCTGCTTTTGTCTGCTATTCTTAGGAGAACGTCTTCTTTGGATCCAACTTTAAGTCTTTTCTTAAAAAAAAAAAAGGAGAGGAAGCAGCATATTTTCCAGCTGACTATTGCTTCATTTTCAAGACACGGCACAAGGCTCCCTGCAGGGGCAGGGAGTCACCCCCCGGACTCCCATAAAGTAAATCCTCAAGAAGGCTAGGGGACAGAGAGGCCCCGAAGGCCCTTCTGTGAGGATTCATCTTTTCTTTATAAATTTTGAGGTTTCTTAAAATGATACACACACAAACCATTTTGAACCCCGTGAGGGTGCGTGAGTCAATGAAAACGTCAAGACAGACTCCAGGCCCGCCCCCCTCCCCGGCTCATAGCGGACCAAAACTGGAAACAAACCAAACGGCCATCGGCCACTGAATCTGTCCACAAAATGCGGCAATAGCCACCCACAGAATCAGACTGGCAATAAAAAGGAACAAACCACTGATTCACGTTCCACAGGGACGCACCTCAAAACCTTGCTAAAAAAATTAAAATGTGGTGCCGAAAACACCAGACCTATGAGATCAGGTATTGAGTTGAGCATTTATGTGAAATTTCTAGAAAAGGAAAGAACACACACAGACAGAAAACTACAGAAGCAGACCAGCAGTTGCCTGGTACTGGGGCGGGAGGGGGGGTCGGGGGGCTAGTACATTACTTGACGGGTTCGGACATCTAGAAACATCATCACCAGGCATCTGGCAGAGGATGAGAGCGTGTGGGAAATGCAATACTGGTCGCATAGAAAATTAGGCCGTGAAAACAATCACGCAAACATTAACTCCAGGAAAAATGCAAAGTCACACAGCAAAGGAAAAATCGCAGGGCATAACTTGACTTCGCAGGATGTGAAAGCGATGTATCCAAAACTGGTGACAAAAGTGTGTTAGGAAGAGAGAGGCACGCTGGAAAAGAGACACAGGGAAGGGCAGAAATCAGTACACAGCAGGATGACGGTATTATCCGTAAATAGAGGCAAATAGTTGAAATGGGTCACAGGAAGGGGAGGTGCTCTGAGGAACGAGAGTGGAGATGGGCAGGGGCTGCATTGTACTTTCGTACAAGCCTTTCAGTATTGTTTGATTTTGAACATTGCTCATACTAATTTTTGAAATAATAAAACCATGCTGAAAAGCAAGGGCGTTGAACAAAACAAACCACTACAATCTACCCCCCCACACACACCATTTTGAAAGTATATTTTAATGCCAAAACTGTGGGAAGAACAAAAATTAGTTCAAAGCAAGATTCACTGGAGTCTCCAGCAGCAGGAAGGGGCAGGAAGGAGCCTCCCTCAGAACGCAGCCCCGTGGACTCCGACGTGTACCTCCGGAACCGTGAGGACGTCGAGTCCCGTGGTCCTGGGCCACCCGTCTGTGGCGTTCGTTCGTCATGGCCTCAGGACACTGATGCACCCGTTCTCCCAGCCCCCAGCCTGTGACATGTTCAGGACACCCCCGTACCGCCAGGACCTCCACACGTCCCCCCACCCCCCAAGGCCACCTCCCCGTACCCGACGTGGGAGTCGAACATTTGCCCGCGTCTGTGCCCAGAGGCGAAGGGTGGGGCGGGCAGGCCTCAGCTGGGGTCGGGCCCCTCCAAGGGTCCACCCGCCAGGGGCCGTAGGCTAGGGTGACCCCACCTGGAGAACTCCCGACACCCGCCCCCCTGGGAGCCCCCCCGCCAGGAGCAGGCCTGGCTGAGCGGCTTCCCTGCGTGGCCCCGTCTGATGCCCTTTCCCCAAACACAGGTGCCCGCTAGGCTCACGTTTCCGTGGCTCATTATTTTTCTCATGAAAAGTAATGAGTTTCAAACCAGGTCACCTTCTGGAGATGAAGATCCGGCTGGGGGAACATTACCGCTGCCTGACCCCCAGCCCGCGGGGCACGGAGATCTTGGGAAAGGTCGCGTCTCCCTCGCTGGGAACAGGGCCCGGGGGAAGCAAGTGGCATTCTGATATTTCACGAAGCACGCACGCGGAGAAGAACGTGGGAAGGATGGAAACAGTCCTTGAAACTGTGTTCTCCTAATTGAACACACTTCGATTCCACGGATTTTATTTGGAGACTTTCCCAGCCCGTGATGGGTACCGGGCCGCCACCTGATTTTGTGGATGAGGTTTTACAAGCACGCAGCCCGCCCACCCACGCATCTCCAGGCGCTTCTCCGTGACGCAGCGCTGAGTGGTGGTGACAGAGGCCACGTGGCCCCGCAGGCCAAAGAGCTTACCTTCCGGCCCTTGGTGGGAAGAGCCTGCAGACCCCGCGACGGACCAGGGGCCGCCGTGGTGCACCACAGGATGGGGGGCGGGGGCAGCCTCGAGTTACCAGCGTTGCACGGAAGTCCTGCTCGGTGGTCGTCTCTGAGGGCTGTAACTACCTGTCAGTTTTAATTCCTCCTTTCGTCTCTTCTGCATTTTCCAAACTTGCTGGAATGAATCAGTTCCTCCTTTCGTCTCTTCTGCATTCTCCAAACTTTCTGTCAGTTTTAGTTTCTTCTTTAATCTTTTCTACATTTTCCAAACTTTCTAGAATGAATATTGTAACTGTTACAAAAAAAAAAAAAAAAAAACTTTTTTTACATTTTTTTGAAGTTTACTTATTTATTTTGAGAGAGACAAAGACAGCAAGCAGAGGAGGGGCACAGAGAGAGAGAGAGAGAGAGAGAGAGAGAAACCCAAGCAGGCTCCATGTTGTCAGCACAGAGCCCGACATGGGGCTCGAACTCACGAACCGTGAGATCATGACCTGAGCTGAAATCAAGAGTGGGACACTTAACCTACTGAGCCCCCAGGCGCCCTCAAAACACATGTTTTGGTAAAAGCTGTCATGTCGTTAAACCAACCCACTCGGAGGGCGGGAGCTCAGGCGAGGCAGTAAGGAGAGCAGGTAATGGGAGGGAGGGGGGAGGGACGATAATAAAGACGCATCTCGAGAGCCCGATCCCGGGGCCAGCAGAGGGAGGCGGGAGGCAGCCAGTGTCCCAGGCTCTTGGGAGGCTCTGTGGGAATGCTGGTGTTCCTAGAGGTCCCTCGTGGGGACGCTGTGTTCCTAGAGGTCCCTCGTGGGGACGCTGGTGTTCCTAGAGGTCCCTCGTGGGGACGCTGTGTTCCTAGAGGTCCCTCGTGGGGATGCGCTGTTCCTAGAGGTCCCGCCAGCTCAGGGCACAGAGCCGCTCACCCTCCCCTCTCTGCATGCAGGGGGCCAAGCGGCAGGGCGGATGCTGACTTTGTCCAGGGCACATGTTGGGGGTCAAGGGCACCGGGCTTTGCGTTCACAGTGACCAGGGAGCCTGGGGTGTGCGGCCACCTCGAGGGCACAGCGGGCCTGAAGCACCAGGTCGGAGGAGGGCTGGTGAGAGTGGCAGTGTCGCGGAGGGGGTTCTGGCAGGGGCCGGCTGGGGACGAGCTGCAGGGGACACACGTGCGGACTTTGCCCCTGGCATCCGATCGATGTCCAGTGGCTCCGCTGACACGGGTCACCGCGTCGGTCCCAGTGTGGTATCCAGGGAGCACATTACTTCTCTGTCCTGCCAGGCAGGCTCCCCTTCCCAAGAAAATGACACATTTTTCTCAAAGTCAACTCTAGTTCCTTTAGGACGAAATGAAAATATTTGCACTTATTTCGGGAAAACACAGGAGAGCAGAGGTGACACAGCGAGGCTGGTCATTAAGGTCTCAGAGCTCCTGGCCCCCACCGGCGATGGCCGCGCACAAAGCTGGGAACAGACCTCCCTCTCTGTGAAAGACGGCACTCCCCGCCTGGGCTGGGCTCCCTTAGATGCCCCAACCAGCCACCACCCCGCCCCCCGCGGCATCCGAATGTCCCCATCTCCCGACTTCCTCCCACTGGCCCTCGGTCACTTCAAGGCTCTGCTCCGGGACGCACCTGGCACAGGTCAGGACTCGCCCCCGGCCAGTCCCGGACCCACGGCGGTGCTCACTGAGACCCCAGTGCCCACGAGGCCTGGCCCTCACTCGCAGACTCTAGACCGAGCCCATCCCGGCTGCGCGTGGTGAGCGGCCCCCCTAGGAAGACCCCCTCCAGGAGGGAGGAGGGGGGACTGGCCGGTCAGCCAGAATCTGCCCGCAAGCAGCAGTGCCCAGACTCAGCCGGTGGGCGCCCGGGGGGCCGGGTGAGCTGGCCACGAGAGGCGGGGTCCCCGGGGCCACCGGGGAAGGTGTCGGTAGGGCAGGGAGGCCGCTCCCAATAGTCCCAGGAGGAGGTGAGTGCTGGGATTCCCGGGAGGGGCAGGGCACAGCTGAGGTGCCCACGCTGGCCTCCGGCTGTGACGCCCGCTCGCCGGGCTGAGCAGAGCGGGCAGCGGGCCCCGGGGGGCCTCCTGAGGGCCGAGGGTTCGGGTGTCCTGCCAGCTCTGCCCACTCAGCTGTGGACGCCCACGGGACAGAGACGGGAGATGGGAAGGGCTGACCTGCCTGGACACTGTCCCCTTCCTGTGTATCGTGTGACAAAACACCCCAAACTGAGTGCCCCCCATGGCTGTTTGGGCCCTCCTGACAGTGTGGGCGTGTCGGGGGATCCAGACCCGCCAGGCCGGGGCCGACCGGCTTCCGAGAGGCCGGGGCCCGGAGGCCTGGCGTCCGGGGTCCCGGCAGGGCCGCCGTCCGGCTTCTGCACCTGTCTGGAAACAAGCCCACAGAGAAGTCACGTCCACCGAGCAGCGCCTGCGAGGCCGTCCGCGCGTCCACAGTGTCCTCGTCCCGGGCTGGCGGCACAAGCCGCGGGCTGCGCGTCGGGGACAGAAGCCCTCGAGGCGGCGGGGGCCCACCAGCTCGCCCGCCCTCCTGGTCCCCGAGGCCCCGCGGAGCCCTGCGTGCCGGCGGCCGCCGGATCGTCTCCGAGGTGAGCCGCACATCGCTCCTTCCCACACGTTTTCCTTGATTAAAAACTGATTTTCTGCTGTGCTCTCAGAATTGCTTTTCATTGCCTTTGGAGGAACAGAAGGGAGGGGGAGAAAAAGTCCGCTGTAAATAATCTTCCTCGGGAAGTCCGTCCGATTTTCTTCTTTATGGAGCAAGCGCATACTTAATGAGAACCCTCTGTGCCGTGCGTAGATCATCTTTATGTTCCGGGGTGACCGTGGAGAAGTCTCAGCTTTAAAACATCCCTGGAGCGCAGCGGGAACGAACACGGTGTCTGCGGCACCCAGGTCCCCACGCGGGCGCGGCGCCCGGAGACGTCTCCCCGTGTCCCGCGCCCTGGGCGGCTCCGCCTGCCTCCGAACTACACAGGGCAGCATTTGATATTCCAGTGCATGATTTAAACACTTGGGACTGAGGAGACGTGCTCCTAAAGTCACAGGCCTCCTGTTTGCCGTAAATCCCTTTTCCTGGAGGAAACTAACAGTTTCATAACGCGTCTCCAGGCTCCACTCAAATGGGTCTCCTGAAACACGAGATCATAACAAAGAAAACAACAGAGACAGAGAAAGAGCTCCTCTCTGGAGCTGGGAGACCCCGAGCACGTTGTCCGCGATCGCCCGGCCAAGCCAAGGGGAGCCCCCTCCCCAGGGCACCGCCCCAGGTGTGGGAGAAACGCCCCCCAGGCCCCCCGAAGGCGCAGATTCTCCGCAGTGGTGGAGGCCAGAGGCAGCGGCAGGCGCTCCGCTCCGAGGCAGCAGGGCTGGAGTCAGGGGGACCCCGGGGTGGACCCTGCCCACGGCTTCCACGCACGCTGGGCCCGTGGCACCCGCTTTGACCACACGGCGTGCCCTTCCTGTGCACAGGGGACAGCACATCCGGACGCTGCCCTGGGCTCACTGCCCACGACGTGCAAGCCCACGGTGCAGCCAGGAACACAGCCCCCCCCCAGGGCAGTGAGAGCCGGGACCAGAACCCCCCCGGGGCCACGCTGAACCCCCCGGCTCCTGCTTCGCGAGCCCCCACGCGCACCCGGCCCGCCCTGCCCCCACGCCAGGAGGTGGAGGAGCCAGCAGAACGGGGTCGGACGGCCGAGGAGCCCGTGGACTCTGGCCCAGGGGAGGTACGCCTGCAAGCGCCCACCGAATGACTCAAGTAGCTTCGGACAAAGCCACGCTCGGAGCCACCCACGGTGGTGTGCACGTGTCTGTCCTCGGCAGAGGACAAGCCAGGGGGGCCACATCGGCCAGGGGGCGTCCAGGACGGCTTTGCTCCCAGAGAGCAGTGGGGCCAGCTGTCGGCTGGGCCATGGGGGACACCCACACGGTGGCCAGGGCCCCCCAGCCGGGGAGGGAGGCCCCATGTGCGGGCACGTTTCCAGCCCTTGCCGACATCCCCACGCCGGCCACGGCTCCTTCAGGGAGAGCCAGCCTCCGCTCCTCACAGGAGGTGAGAGCGCGGCGGGGTGCGCGCAGCCCCCTTCGTGCTGTGCAGTGTGAGGTGCGTGTGATGCCCAAATCTGCGAAGCTCACGGCCGCGTCCGGGTTCTGTGGTGCCCCGACCACGGCACCCGGGCCGCTATTTAGACATTTGTTTGAGTTCGAGCGCATACACACGTAAATATACACGCGCGCGGGCGGGCACAGGAGAGGGGGGAGAGAAGACCGAAACACCCAGTCGGGGCGGGACTGACGGGGAGGAGGTGAGGGGCACCTCCTGGGTCAGGGCACGCTGGGTTTGCCTGTCTGCGCGCGAAGCTGGACGTGTCACCTGCTGGCCCTTCTGTTCACGTCGGCGGGATCTACAGGGACGCCCCCTGTTTGCCTCCTGATATTGGCAATTTGTGCTTCCTGACGTCTTCTTGATGGGTCTCTGGGACGTGCCAATTTTTATTAACTCCCCAAAGAACCGACTTTAGCCCTCGTTTGTTTTCTATGGGCTATCTGGCTTATAGTGTATTGATTTTTTTCCTCCTACTTTTGTTATTTGCTTCCTTTTTCTTCCCGTTCATTTCCCCTCCCTCTTTCTAAACTCTCAAGCAGGAAACATCATTGATTTCCAACTTTTTAGAATACATCTATCGAAGGCCGCAGGCTCCTGAAGAAGACGGCTTCAGCTGCTTCCGGCAGGTTCCGACACGTTCCGTTCTCACACACAGGACACTGCTCTCGTGGGACCGCGTGAATGTCGGTTCGCTTCACCAGACACGCACTGACTTCCCAGCTGTGCTGCCTGGCCGTGTGCTAGCGGCCCCGCCGGCCGTCACCCTGGCACCTGACGCACAGTCTGCCCTGAGCGGATACCGCGTCACCCCACACACCACGCGGCCCTCCCTTCCGGATCCGCGTGCGTTCATCTCACATCTGTCTACGCGTGTCATAAAACGCGTAACACGTTTGCAAATTATTTTTGTCCTACTCGACAGATTCCTAGGGAAACTGGAAGGATGCTGTAACGTTCTGTTCCCTCCCAGGTTTGCTTGGCTTTGGCTCATCAAGGGAACGTCTCCACTTCATCTTCATGGATGTGTGATGTTCTCGGTGACTGCGGAACATCCCAGCATAAAACCTTTGATTTTTGTCCTAACTGCCACTGCTTCTGATGGTCCCTATTTACAGTAAAAACTCCACAGATGGCAGCGTTCGTTTACTTAATTTCACCAGTTCATTTATTCAGGAAGGATGTGTTCCAGTCCCTCCTCCATTCCGGACGGTGTGGGAGACGCCAGCTCACTACGTGCAGACCGAATCTCCACACCGCAGTGGCCACGTGGCCCACGCGCAAGAGAGGAGTTCGCAGGGGACGGTGGCACTGGGGAGCCCCTGCCGAGACGGCTCTTGGCTCCTCCTGTAATATCCTAAACGTGCTCAGTCTGCACCACGGGACACAGCAGCACGTAGCTCAGGTGCCAGAGTGTGCCGGAGCCAAAGAGTGGGATTTCCACCATCCAGGGGCTCCCCCCGGTCATTAGAATCCCTGCCTCTACCATCGGTGGCCCTCCAGGGGTTGCTTCTGTGCCCAGATGAGACGTCTTACCTGAGTCTTCACCCAGAAACAGTGGGTGCGCGTGGCTCTTTGGGGGAAGCAGGCGTGGGGCCCGGGAAAAGCCCAGGACGAGGACGGAAGGCAATCTGAGGCCATCCCTGAGCCTGTCACCGGTGTGATGGGCTCTCGTGCATGAGCTCCCACCGTCCACCGGGCAGGGGGCACCAGGAGTTACACCCGCCACCACCCGGGGTTCAAGAGGGCCTGGGCAGAGCAGGAGGGACCCGCGTTCCAGGGGTCACTTCCAGATACACAGGGCAGGGGCTGGCGGGCCACGCCCTGCACGGCCACTCGTCCTGTGTCCGGCTCGAGGGTGGCCAGGAGCCCACGGGCCGGGCACAGAGGTGTTCACACAAACGTCTACAGCGCTGAGCGTTCGGCGGGGACTGCCGTCATGGGTGCCACAGTCTGGAACGCAGCTCGTGAAGTGGTTTCCGTTAAACCACGTGACTAACTTCACGGACTGATTTCTAGCTTTGCTTTTAGACTCAGTTCTCATTCTGCAGAAGAGAAATGCGTACGGGCAGACAGGGCTCGGGCACCTGCAAAGGCCGCGGAGGGCTTGGGTTCTGCCCAACCTGCCTCCTGCTGGTCCCCGCCCGCCAGGAGAGCACGCTGGCGGGAACACGCCGCTCGCCAGGCGCTGAGTCCCCCCACCCGACCCCCCTCCAGCCCCGCGGCCTCTTAGCCGGGGATTCTGACGGTAACGGCAACGCCCGTGGTCTGTCGGCCCCCGGCTCACCCCTCGCCCGGGGGCCCCCAAGGTGCACAGGGTCCGTCTGCGCTGTCGGGCCTCCTGCCGCACGCTTCCGTGGGGACTGACGGTGACCGGCCTCCCCCCGCCCTTGGACAAGACCACGGCTGCCCCGCGGACTCTCCCCTCGCGTTCCAGCAGCCTACACAGCCAGATCGAGGAAGACAGCCAACTAACTTGAGAAACGAGATTGAGCCTGAGAGCTGATCCTTTAAGGTAAGAAGAGTTGTTTTAACCCACTCTTGACAGACTTGGCTTGGTGGCCATAATGAAACCCGCCCAAGGACCGGGCGACTCTCCTCTGCGAGAGGCCGGAAGGCCTAGCGGGTGAACGGGGCGCACTGAGCCACCCAAGTCGGGCGCTGGGCAAGCAGGCTCGGGGGCGTGGCGGCGGGGGATGGGAGCCGGGACTCCTGGGGCCACACGACACAACTCCGAGTGGACTCATCACACCCACCACGGGACGTCCACCTCCCTGCCGGCCCCGGGCCCCGGCCCCGGTGGGCACTGGTACCCCTCATTCCGGGCGTCATGTCCAGGTACGGCCGCGTCCCGTGGAAGGAGGGGCCCTTTCTTGCCATTTCTTTCTGTCACAAAGAAATCTTTCCAGAACCCCGGGCCGACTTCCCTGCGTGTCTCAGCGGCCGGCTGTGCGTGCCAGGTAGGCACCCTTCCCCCGGGTGCACGTCCCGTCCTGAGCGCAAGCCAGGCCTGGCCACTCACGGCGACGAACCGAACACAGTAAGCGACCTGGTTTGTCGCCTCTCAGGTCAGGCCGCACACGGCTTGTCCCACAACAGGAGCCGAGGCCATGAGTCCCCACCTGCTCGCGGGACCGACTCCCGACCTCAGCCGCGGAAGCCCCCTCGGGAGCAGGTGTCTCCCCGGGGGCTCCTTCAGATGACCCCGCAGCCCCCGCTGCCGGCTCGCGGCCTCGCAGGAGACCCTGACGCCCTGGCCCCACGTGAGCTTCGTCCGGATCCACGACCCACGGAAAGTCTGAGCTAAGTCTCAGGGCGATTTGTTCGGACAGTTGATAACTGATGCGGCCCCTGAGCAACCACGCGACAGGGAGAAGTGGTATCGGGGTCAGTCCCCACACGGGGACGCCGGGACAGGCAGACGGGGGCGGATTTCGTCACCGCTCCTTGGAGACACTCTTGCCGAGAGCCTGCTTCGGTCCTGGGCCTGGGCTGGCTGGGGAGCCCCAGGGCCTGTGCTCTGGGCCTAGGGGTCGGACGGTGGTTCCGGCTTCTCGGCGGGCGGGACCCTAGTGTGTTTCTCGCCCAGGGCCCCGTGCCGCTGTGATTGGGATCTTTTCCACAAATGATTCTGGTTATTGGCTGGACCGTCCTGAATTCTCAGAAGTGGGGCAACGGATTCAACCATGGGAAAGTGGTCGAGTGAGTTCAATTCTTTTTTTTATGTCAACATGCTGGCAGGCACTACTGAAGAATATTTTTCCAGTGAGGTGCTTATGAAAAACAGTTCTGAGTACCATAAAATCAATTGAGCATAGAAGAGAAAAAGCCCTCGTTCCAGGAAACTTCGCTACAAAATCAGAGACACAAGGAAGAAGCAAAAGGCGGCAGGGCCAGGCCCACCAAGGGCGCTCTCGGCCCCGACCTTCAGGTCGCTTTATCCCAGCCAGGGCGCGCGGGTGCGTGGGGGGGTTTCAACCCGAGCCAGCGGGTTCCTCTCATTCCCGTGGCTGTTCCCTGCGGGGTCTGAAAGGAGAGATAAGGGCCCGGGTGCCGTGCGCGGGGCCTTCCGGAAAAGATGGCTCTTCGTCCGCCACCCCGACGGCTGCTGTGCCCCGCCTCCTCCCACTGCGACAGGCCGGCCTCACGGGGTCGCCCGCTGGAAACGTGCCGGTCCCGGCAGACGCCCCGGGGAAGCCCAGCCCCGAGAGGACAGAGGCGGGAGCACCGAGAACTCTCGGGAGGAAGGGTCGGCCGCGGCCGCCAGCTGGGCCTGCCCTGACCGCGGACCCCGCAGCCCCTCCCGACGGGCGCCCTGTCAGGGGGCTCGGTGCTCTGACAGCACGGGGTGTGCATCCGTGTGTCTCCAAGTCCCGCTTCTCACGCCACTTCGGGGGACAGGAGCCCGCGGCCCGGCTGTCCACCTGCTCCTGCTTCCTCCCCACAGCACCACAGCTGACGCACATCGCGACGCCCTGCGTGTGTCCTTCAGGTGACGTCCGGGGGTGCTGTGCACGGTCCTGGGGAAGGGGTCCTGAGAACAGAACGTCATCCCGTGACACAAAGCAACATTTCTTGTTATGCAGCAAAACGTTATTTCAGAATAAGTGTGACAAGCAAACGCACGGCCGCGGTTAGGTCCTCCATCGGGCGGTGGCCTCGCGCCGGGATGTCCGGCAGCCGCTGTGGACCCCGCGTCCCAGCAGAGACCGGACGGCACGGGGACGGACGGCGCCCCGTAAATAAGCCGCTCACTTCCCATCTTGTGCGTCTTAAACGTGGGGTGACACGGCGCCCTGGCCGCGGCCTGTAAGTACCACTGACCCCGGAAGCAGCCGGGACCCGCAGGAGACCAGGGAAGGGACGGGAGACGGGCGCACGGGCCCAGAACGTGTCGCTGTGCCAGAAAAGCAGGGCCATCGGAGGGACCGGGGAGGCTCCCAGGGGCCAAAGGGGGACACTTTAAGCCCCAGCAGCTGCAATGGATCAAAACGCAGGGAGCATGTTCCAACCCAAGGGGTGGTCCTGATGCTCAGAAGGCACAGCTCTCACGTCTCTCCTTGGGAGGATCCTGGGCCATCGGATCACGTTCACTCCGTCTCTGCCATGTCTCCGAGGGGCCATGAGTGTGCTGCCCCAGCTCGCAGGTGAGGGAAGACGACAGGGCCCCGGCAGCGCCGTTTCCCGAGCCCAGAACAACCACTGGCAGCCCCAACACGGCCTCGCAGAGACGCCCGCCACCCACGCAGCCCAGGACACACAGCCCGACCTGAGCAGCCTCTGCACCGGCCGCCAGTGGCCGTGACGTGCGGGGACAGAGGAGCGGGGTCACTGGTGCTGCGAAGGCAGGGTCGGCAGAAACGGGAACATGGGAAACTCTTAGGGCAAAAGCCCAGTTTTTTCTTCAGCAACAAAAAGTCAGACGAAGGAGGAGGGACAGAAAGGACCAGAAAGACCTCACAAGACGTCACTAACATGTCATCTGAGCCCCGGGCGTGAACTTCGCCACACGCTGAGGTTAAAACGAACTGGGTGAACACACAAAAATAAACTCAAAATGGATGAAGGCCTCAATGTAAGACAGGAAGCCATCAAAATCCTCGAGGAGAAAGCAGGCAAAAACCTCTTTGATCTCGGCCGCAGCAACTTCTTACTCAACACGTCTCCAGAGGCAAGGGAAAGAAAAGCAAAAATGAACTATTGGGACCTCATCAAAATAAAATCTTCTGGGGCGCCTGGTGGCACAGTTGGTTAAGCGTCCGACTTCAGCCAGGTCACGATCTCGCGGTCCGTGAGTTCGAGCCCCGCGTCAGGCTCTGGGCTGATGGCTCGGAGCCTGGAGCCTGTTTCTGATTCTGTGTCTCCCTCTCTCTCTGCCCCTCCCCATTCATGCTCTGTCTCTCTCTGTCCCAAAAAAAATAAATAAACGTTGAAAAAAAAATTTAAAAATAAATAAATAAATAAAATAAAATCTTCTGCACAACAAAGGAAACAATCCGCAAAAGTAAAAGGCAACCGACAGAATGGGAGAGGATATTTGCAGGTGACATATCAGATAAAGGGTCAGTATCCAAAATCTATAGAGAATTATCAAACTCAACACCCGAAAAACAAATAACCCGGTGAAGAAATGGGCAAAAGACATGAATAGACACTTCTCCAAAGAAGACACCCAGATGGCCAACAGACACATGACAAGATGTTCAACATCACTCATCATCAGGCAAATACAAATCAAAACTACACTGAGACACCACCTCACGCCTGTCAGAATGGCTCACGTTAACAACTCAGGCAACAACAGATGTTGGCGAGGATGCGGAGAGAGAGGATCTCTTTTGCATTGTTGGTGGGAATGCAAGCTGGTGCAGCCACTCTGGAAAACAGTAAGTATGGAGGTCCCTCAAAAAACTAAAAATAGAACTACCCTATGACCCAGCAATGGCACTACTAGGCATTTATCCATGGGATACAGGTGTGCTGTTTTGAAGGGACACATGCACCCCGATGTTTATAGCAGCACTATCGACAATAGCCAAAGTATGGAAAGAGCCCAAATGTCCATCGATGGATGAACGGATAAAGAAGATGTGGCATATATGCAATGGAATATTACTCGGCAATCAAAAAGAAGGAAATCTTGCCATTTGCAACTACGTGGATGGAACTGGAGGGTATTAGGCTAAGTGAAATTAGTCACTCAGAGACACACAAATGTCCTAGAACTTCACTCATAGGAGGACTTTAAAACCCAGAACAGATACACATAGAGAAGGGAAGGAAAATAATATAAAAACAGGGAGGGGGACAAAACAGAAGAGACTCATAAATATGGAGAACAGACTGAGGGTTACTGGAGGGGTTGTGGGAGGGGGGATGGGCTAAGTGGGGGAGGGGCACTAAGGAATCTTCTCCTGAAATCACTGTTGCACTCTATGCTAACTAATTTGGATGTAAATTTAAGAAAATAAAAAATAAAACAAGTTAAAATTTAAAAAAAAGAAAAGAAAATTGAAAAAATAATTGAAAAAAACCCAACCTGGGTGAAAATGAGGAAGCAGGAATACTGACTGTGTGTTTGGGGCCCTCGGAGAATGACTGACTCTTTTAGGTCTGATATTTGCCTCGGAGGCATTTTTATATGTCTCCGTCTTTGAGACACAAGCACCGAAACGTCCGTGCCCGGTGCCCTGAGTTTGCCCCACGGCAAACAGGTTGGGGAAACGGGTGGGACTGACCCCAAGTTACGTGAGCCTGTTCTACTCTAGTTTTGCGAATGCCTGGAATTTCCCGTGAGGAATCGTTTAAAATGTGGAGTTTGGAGCAGGTGTCCGTGCCCTGCGTGCTGATTCTCTAGATTAAATGTGCCAGTGACGGGCGAAGAGTCCTGTGTGCCATCAGTCCACGTCCGCCCCCGCGTGTGCGCCTCTGCCCGCCACGTCCCCCGCAGCCCGGTGGTCTGTCCGGGCCAGCTGTTGGAGAGCCCGTGCGTGTCAGTGACAGGTCCCCGGGGCCCGTGGAAGCAGGAGAGGGTCCAGCGTGGCCGTGCCCCGTCCTCAGCCCTCTGGGAGCCAGGCTGGGCACACTCGGAGGGCAGGGACGGGCCCCCCGGAGCCCCGCCAGCCAGGCCTTCCCAAGGCTGCCCGCCAGGCTTCCCTGCCTCTGATGCCACGGCCGAGAGGCTTCCGTGACGTCAGCCTGTTGTGCACAAGACGAGCTGTAGCCCGGGGCAGCGGAAGGTGACTGCAGGCCACCGTCCGGAGCAGCCGAGCACTCCCGCCATCTCTGCGTGCCGCCTGGCCACCGGGGCCCCAGAAGACGGTGACCCATTGGAAAAGGCCACACGACGGCAATATCAGACCTAAGCAGGCCGATCAGAGGCAAACACGCAAAACTGGAAAAGGGGCTCGAGGGGCAGTGAGGCCAGGAAGATGTGTATTGATTCCCTGCTGAGCGCGTGTCGGGAGCACCGGCCGATGAAGACAGCTCCCTCCACTCCCTGACAGCACTGAGCCCTGCCTGCCTTCCAGAACCCGCCGTATCGAACCAGGCTCCCGGGGTTCACAGGGAAACACTGAAAACCGTCACTGGGTTGAACACGGGCCTGCTATTTCCGGCCTTCTTATGAAAACAATGCCTCCTTGTAAGGGAACGTCCCACAGACGAGACACCGGTCAGGTAGCAGGACAGCCCTACTGGGAGACGGTCTTGCCTAAGATGGGGGTCCCAGGGCACCGGACGCGGCACCAGCCCTGACAGGCACGCCGAGCAGAGAGGCAGGTCTACAGCTGAACTTGTCCTTGATTGGGGAGCGGAGCGACCCATCCAGCCCTCGGGGTCCCCCACCCCGGGCTCCAGGAGCAACGTCAGAAGACAGCGCCTATGTGCACAGGCCCTCAGACACGGTGGCGACACCTTCGGTGGAGCTGGGACCGAAACAGGGTGCAAAGCCTGGTGGCGTCTGGGCTCGGGCAGTCAGGAGCTCCTGGGGCGGCTCGCCCCACAGGCCCGTGCGCCTCCCCTCCGAGGGAAGACAGCACGTCCTCGGGACGCCAGGCCGTGGGGCCGAGGCTCTGAAGGAGCAGGTGTGTGTTCAGCAAGGCGACCCCACTGGCAGGCAAGTCCCGCACCCCAAGGGCCGGCCCCTGCGTGTGTGGTTCCGGGGTGAGCACTTGTGCGCCCAGCAAGCCGCCCCTGCACACGCCCATGCCAGCCACGCATCCAGAGCGGGTCAGGGGACAGCCACCGCGGACGTCTGTGGGGCACAACCACCACCAGGGGCAAGGGAAATGCCGGAAGAGAAGTACAGGGAGAAGGAACGTCTCTTCCAGAAGGACTGACTTTTAACCGCGCAAGCTCACTCTGTCAGTGGTTAAAGAAAACACAAACGGAATCCGCTCGGAAAAACCTGACGACGGACTACGTTCGGCCACGTCTACAAGTTTCTTATTCTTTTCGAATGCACGGAAAACCAACAGGTTTTCTGAGCCACCCCTGCAGCTCCCAGCCACCCCTGCCTTGGCCCCCTCCCCAGCACAGTTTTATTTCACAGAATAAAATATTTCTGCGAAGTCAAATAGACCCTCGACAACATGAGATGTTATTACCTGATACTGAATCACTAAAACTAGGTAAAATACCAATACATATTATTTAATATTATTATTTGCTAATATTATGATATTAAATATTCTTATCTTCCTAAACTATAAGAAGACTTTGATTTTTTTTAGGGCCACACTAGAATTTCCCTGGTTCTCTGTTCTTTGGATTGCTAGTTTAAAACTGTAAAATACTATCACATCATTATTTTTCTCTAAGTCCTTCAGGTCTGTTGAAACAGCCCTCTCTCCCCGATGATCTTCATGGTCCTTGTCACCAGTGGCCAGTGCAGTGATCGGTTAGTGTCCCAGAGTCCCGGCCCGACAGACACCCTTGTCTGAGCAACCAGGTCCCACAATGTGTGGACACTGAGTCCTACAGAGAGTTCCAGGGCAAGGAAGTGAGGCCAGCGGGTGCTAGAAATGTTCATAAATAGAAACTATTCATGGGTAAATTAAGAAAGTTTCTTGAAGATATTTTTTCCTGACCATGGCAGCAATGAAAGGGCATGTAATCTCATTTCAGCCTTCAGTGTCCTTGTATAATCTTGCCCTTACGTTAGATTTAAGATAGTGTTTCTTTCTGGGGTGCCTGGGTGGCTCAGTTGAGAGCCCGACTTCAGCTCGGGTCATGATCTCCCAGTTTGTGGGTTCGAACCCCGCATGGGTCTCTGTGGCTGACAGCTCAGAGCTTGGAGCCTGCTTCGGATTCTGTGTCTCCCTCTCTCTCTCTGCCCCTCCCCTGCTCTCTCTCTCTCTCTCAAAAACAATAAATAAACATTAAAAAAAAAGTTAGTGTTTCTTTCTAGGTATTTCATCCATATTGAAAGTTAGATTGTAATGTATAATTATGTGATAACATACAATTTGAATTTGGAATTATGTAACTTATAATTATAGCATAATCACATGATAATACACAATTATATTATAATAGTATTAAAGGAAGTAACTGTAGCAGTCAGATAGGGCAGGTCGAGCTGCCGTAACAACAATCCCGACACGAAGTGGCTTGAAATCGGGGCTGATTCTGGCTCTCACAGTGTGTCCACCCAGGTCAGCACGCCGCCCCGTCCACGGAGCCTGGCCGAGCCTCCACCAGCTAAGGTGCCACCGTCTGCCACAGCAGGTGGAAGGGAGGGGGGTGAAGTGCAAGGCAAAGACAGTCACCAGGTCCTGAGCCCTCAGGCGGTGGGCGAGGGCGCTCACCCCAGGGGCAGCACCAGGAGGCCCCCAGGGCCGGCTCCCCACCACGGTCACCACCTCACCGCAGCCCCTGGCCAGACGCGAGAGGGAGCAGGCTGGGAACCAGGAGGACCGGGGAAATCGTGCCTGGAGCCCGCCGTGCCTCCCGCGACTGCACAGCCTTCGCCGAAACCTCAGGGAAGTCAGAGGTCAGAGAATGCAGTCACAGGGGTCTGTGGTGTCCCAGTCAGCTGAGCGGGAGTGGCCCCCCCGGGGGGCCCACGGAAGGCCAGCTGCGCTGGGAGAGGACACAGTGAGAGAAGGTGGTTGGCCCCCAAAAGCGAGGGCGGGAAGCAGTACGCGCAGCTGAGTCTGCCAAGGCACAGCAACGGATCAGCAACGCAGGTGTGCATTCGTGCATGTAGTGAGCTCCTTTGTCTACGCGGTCATTCGGTCTGCTGATTGCGTATCTGCCTCTCTCTGAGGACACGCACGCTCCCCCGGGCAGACGCCTTTCTTTCTTCTGTCCACTGGTGCACCCCAAAGCCCCAGGAGAGCGCCTGGGACACGGAAGGTGCTCTGTCAGTGCGTCCCGCGTGAAGAGTTTCAGCCTCCCGCATGCAAGAACCCTCCTGATGTCTCTTCTCTGCGCGGCTCTCCGTCTACGAAGAATGCCACCCATATGTCCTCATTCATTCAACACTCGTTAAGCCCCTACTGTGCGTTTAATGTGCACCTACTATTTACAGTAAGTCCCAACCCTCCTGAAGCATTGATTCTAGTGTAGGAGGGAAGAAATGAAAGCAAAGAAATAAAGCAAGGATACAATGTGCCCGACGGCAATGAAACACAGGAACAAAACGGGAGCATATTGGGGCTCAGCGCCCACACGGCCGCACCAGACTTGGGGCGGGGACCGAGAGGCCTCGAGAAGTTAGGGGGAAAGGGCGTGTGAGACGCCATCCTTCCCGATGGGTTCCCACACGTGGGGACCCCCTCCGTGGACCTGCCAGGGGTGATGGTGGCGGCCGCTCTAAAGACACAAACCCGGGCCTTCCCAGACTCCTCCTCTGTGACAGCTTGAACTGTGTCCCCTCAAAATTCGCACCTTGCAGCTTTAACCCCCAGCACCCGGGTCGCACCCTCCTTTGGAAACAAGGTCATCGCAGCTGCGATCGGTTAGGATGTGGTTGTGCTGGAGTGAGCGGCCCTAGTCCAATATGACGGTGTCCCTACAGACACGGGAACCTTGCACACAGGCACCGGACACGCCCAGGGCGACTGCCGTGTGAGCCTGAAGACAGAGATGCGAGCGGGGGTCAGGAGCCCCCAGACCGCCAGCAGCCGCCAGAGGCCGGACAGATGCCTGGGACAGACTCCGCCTCACCGCCTCGGGGGGCCAGCCCTGCCCGCGGCTCGGCCTCGGACGTGTCCCCTCCAGAGCTGAGAGAGACCCCTGGGTTGTGGCTCTTTGTCAGGCCCCCGCGGAGGGGCTCCCCTGAGCCCCGAGCTGGGGGTCGGGCCCCCCGAGGGGCAGGTGTGCTTCTGACCGAGCCTGGTGACCACAGGTCCCCGTCAGGAGCTTCTCGTCACGGGCAAGAAGAACGCCTCTGCCGCCATTCGTACACAGAAGACGAAAAGGTGGCTAAACGTGTAAGTAATTTTGACTGAGTCATTGATCTGGATACTTTTAAAGTAAAAGTATTTCTGCCACACTTTGAAGTCGGGCTCGGTGGCTCCCTCTCCTCCCTCGGGGTTATTTTCTAGCCATTAAGAATGTGTCCCTTTTATCTGGGCCTTCAATTAATTGAATTTCAAAATACTCTGAAATGGCTTTTTTTTATATAAAAATCAGCCACCTCCTGGAGGACATTCCTGTATGATTTGCTGCCACAGTAATTAAAAGCCTGTGGTGACACCGGTCACCGTCGGAGCGTCACCAGCTGCACTGAGTTTACCGCCGGGGAGGCGGGGGGGACACTCGGTTTTGTTAGGTGGCCGGCAACTGTCCCCAGCCACCCTGGAAGGGGACACACCAGAGTCCCCAGGACAACGAACTACAAGGCAGATCGGTGCCCCAACGACAGACCCGCAGCGCTGACCCGCCCACGTCGGCAAAGGTCGCTGACGGCACGGCTCCGTCTGGGGCGCTGCTGGGAGGGGTGCACACGGGCCTCCCCGAACCCGGGCTGGGAGGGGTGCAGGAGAGGCCAGCAGCCGAGCCCCGATGGCAGCGCAGCCCCCTGTGCCCTGCGCTCCACCCCTCTGTCTCCCTCACCTCCTCCCTGGCCTGGGCAAGTGCCATTTGGTGCCTGGTCACCTTCCACCCGCCACAGGGCTGTTGGCGGGTGATTGCGGAGCAGTGCGCGTGAACGAGGCGGGCGGTCGCGCCTTCGCTGACACCGCCGTGGGAAAACGGGCTTTCGGGCCGCGAGTTCCGGGGAGCACGCCCCACGGGGCTCCTACGGGAGGCCCCCCACAAGCTCACGCACTCGGGACCCACCCTGACACCTCCTGTCCCCACCCGCAAGACGTTCTCTCCAACCCTTCCGTCAAGGACTCCGACACGACAGTCAAACTCCAGGCTGTTGTCTCTTCTACGCTTCACGGTACCTCCCTCTGGTGTGGATGCCGGTGAGTCCGGGCTGCGGCAGGTAAACATTTCAAGCTGGACCACGCAGACTGCACACAGTGTCTGAATTGATAGCCTCTCGCTTTTAATAACAGAAACCTCCCTAAAATCTGCCCATGCGTTTCAGCATCACAGACATGACATCGTGTTTCTGAAATGAGGAGAAAGAAAAACTTCCCAACTCCTGCTCCCTGCTCTCCTTCCAAGCCCACGAGGGTGGGAAAACAGGAAGGGAGGCGGTGACCGGGCGGGACTGGGGCAGCCCTCAGTCCCCTCTGATCACCCTGGGCCGCGGCCCCCGGCACCTCTGACCCGGGGCCAGGGGCGCGTCCCTGTCCCTGACCCTGACCCCAGCACCAGGCTGCTTTGAAAGAGAAGCCACTCAGACTTTCTGCTTTAAGTAATTCAGATTGGCGCTGGGCCGGGACAAAGCCCTCCTACAGCCCTGCGGCCCCAGTCCTCAGCTCCTGGGGGAACTTGCCAGAGATGAGCCATGTCGCTCTCCACTGTCCAGCCCCAGGATCTGGGCCCCACGCTGCTCTGCGGCTAAGTCTGGCCACGGAGCCGTTAGAAGGCTGGGCCCTTCCAAGCCCAAGGGCATCTTCAGGACGCCATGCCCAGTGCTGCCAGGCGGTCCCTCTGAGGCCGTCCTCACTAGGGACCGGTTCCTGTGGCCTCCCCTTCCCCTCCCCCACTGCAGTCGGAGCCTCTCGCGGGTTCCCAGGGAGGGGGACCGGGGCGCGGGTCCCTGGGTGACGGCAGGCAGCAGACGGCATCGGCCAGCTCCTCGTTCCCCACCAGATGCCTCTGCGTGTTGCTGCAACGGCCAGGCTGGGGGGGCGGGGGGACGCCGCAGCGGGGCCAGGCCCCGGGGGCACGGAGACTTTGTTTCAGATCGCACCCGGGCAGCTCTGCCAGCAGCAGAAACAAAAGACAATCGACAGACAACGGATCCACCGGGGAGCACCTCCGACCACAGGGACCAGAGGTGGGGGCGCAGGGGTGGGCGCAGCCCCTGGCCTCGTTCCTGTGCAGGGAGTGCCGGGGCGCCCTCCGTCGGCCTGGGGGGACCGCTGCCCTTCGGAGGTGGCACAATGGCTCCCTGGATGGATCACTCAGTCCCGGGCCAAAGAGGGACTTTCCCTGCCAGGCTCCCTGGGCAAGACCTGGGGTATTGCCATCCTTCCCCCAGAGCACGGGCCCAGGAGGCCCTCTCAGCGCAGCGGGAGAGCCACGCGAGCCTCCTGCCCGAGAGGCAGGGGCGGAGGAGGGCCATCGACGCTTCCCGCCACTTGGCCAGGGAGCCGGGCAAGGTCAGGCCCGGCAGCGTCCAAGTGATGGGACACGAAGATTGGCTTCCAGGGAGCGGAGTGAAGGGAGGCCCTGCCCCCCAAGGAAGGGCGACGGGCCGCTCAGCGCACCTTCCGGGGAGGTGCCGTTTCCAGGGGCCTGGGTGCTGTTCCGGCTGTGGAGACTCCGGAGGCCGCCGGCTGCCCTGAGCTCCACGTGGGCCCCGGTGCTTCTCAGACGCCCGCCGCCACGGCCACCGCTGTCTTGAATGAGCGAAGGCAGGCAGAATGCACCTATCTCCCCATCAGGGCTGTGAACACAAACATGCCTTGCTTATCGTCAGCTATGAAAAGAATCTAAGTCCCAGGTAGGCTCTGCGGGGAGGGACTGGCGTGCTTGTCCCCGTTGGCCCCGAGGCCCTGCCAAAACCATCCTGTGGCAAGAAGAGGGGGGAGGAAGCTGCCAGCAGGGCAGGGACAGCGGTCATCCCTCCCTCGGCGCCCTGACTCCACTTCCTTCCGGCTAGAATCGAGCAAGCTCCCTGCCTTACTCTGGAGGACGTTTCCAGACGCCCCGCCATACAGGCACCCCTCTCACAACCCCCTCCAATCAGCCCAGGGTCGGAAAGGGTGTCTGCAGGCCCGTAGCCCGCCCGAGGCCCAGCTTCGTGTTTCCACAGTGGACCCAGACCGCAAAGCTGTGTCCTTCCCAGAGAAGCCAGCGGAAGCTCTGGGCTCAGCAGCAGGGCGGGGAAGCCAGGACTGCTGGCTCTCCTTCTGTTCCGTGGAGGAAACAGAGGCACACGAGAGGCCAGGAGACAAACACCACCCAGCGTGCCGTTGTCGGAGCAGGCAAATGAGCACTGTCCCCCAGCGGTTGCCGGAGCTTTGCAGGGAAAAAAGAGGGAGGACAGCAAGTAACTTTTTCAGACATTATCCAGGTCAACAAATCTCAGACGTCATTATAAGGCCACAGATCATGAGAACAACTCCAAGGTTCCTTGAAATGATGGGGGGGGGGGGCGGGGGGGGGCGCAGGGCAAGCTTCCTCTGGCTGAGTGACCTGGGACCCACCCAGACTGACTTCCCTCCTGGACTCAGGTCTCAGGAGCCACTGGCTGTCCAGGCAGAGGGGTGGCCCCAGGCTGGACACCCAGCCCAGCAGCACTGCAGTCAGCCCTTAGCAAGCTCCCACTCCGGCCACCCAGTCCTGGGCAGATTGCAGGCTTGCTGTCACCTTTGTACAGCCACCCCCACCTGCCTACACCAAGGCAGTCGCCGCTGCCCGGACAGTCCAGTGGACTCGCGCGGACAGTAGCCGTGGGAGCTGGGCTCCCTCCGCGCCAAGAGGCGATGCTGCGGGGCTGGGAGTGCGGGGAAGGAAGCCCGGGCCCAGAGCTGCTCGCCCAGCCTACTCCCAGGAGGCCTGCGCGCACCCGAGCCCTCTGCCAGCTCCTCGGAGCGCGGGGTAGCGTGGCCAACGGGGAGACTCAGGAGAACTGGGGCCAAGAACCAGCGAGGCGGTCTCGGGCGCCGTTCTTCTGGCCCAAGACAGCGGGGCGCGGGGGAGGGCGGCCTGACAGCCCCCGAAAGGTCTGGCCGGATGGAGGCGGCCTGCCTTCCTGCCGCCCCGTTGTGGCGGCGCCGTCTTCTCTGAGCCCGGCGTCCCTGCCCCCGCCCCAGGGCGCCCCCCGTGCCTGCCCCTACGCCCCACGCACCCAGGGCGCGGGCCAGGCGGAGGGGAAAGTTGGCGAGCGCGCGGCGCCCGCGGGGGAAAGCGTTAATGGGCGGCCGGGTGGGAGCAGCGCGCTCGCTCGCCCACGTCACGCCGGTGCGGGCTCGGCTGACGACCGCGGCGCCTGGGGACGCCGGCGCGCTCCGCTCGCCAGGTGCTCCGCCTGGAAATGTCTCCATTAGTTGTCGCCTGCTCCCCGCCGGAGCGCGCGCGCCGAGCGGCCGCGCAGAGCCCTCGCGGGCGGCCGGTAGTGGCCGGGCGCCACCGCAGGTAGGCGAGGTCCCCGCCGCCCGCCCCCGCCCCCGCCCCGGGGCTCCGAGACCCCTCCCCCCTTCCGGGGAGGCGGAGGCTCCGCGCGGCCGCCGAGGGGCGCGGGCGGCGGCGACTGCGGCGACTCCCCGGTGCGTCCCGGGCTGCGCGCTGCTCCCCGCGGCCCCGGCGCCCGAGCGGCGCGGGCGGGCGCGTCCCCAGCGCAGGTAGGGAGTGGGCTCGGCCGCACAAACTTTGCGGGGATCGCTCCTGCGCCGGAGGGCACAAAGTTTGCCGCCTGCCGCTGGGGTCTCCAGAGGCGGCCGCGTTCGCTGCAAGTTGCGGAAACGGGGTGCGGGGGAGGCGCGGGGAGCGGGGGGCCGACGCGGGGCAGCCGGGCCTGCCCCGGGACGCCCCGACCGCGCGCCTTTCCCGCTCGGGCGGCGCCCTGCGGGCGGGCGGCGGGGGCGCGGCGGGAGAGCCGGAGCGAAACGGTGGGGGGCGGGGGGGGGGGGTTGCAGGCGGTTCGGGAGCAGGATTCCGCGCGCCTGCCTGCAGCTCGCCCGCCTCACTTCGCGTGAGACCCGGAGGACCGGCCGCGAAGGAGTGACCCGCCGACCTCGGCGCCAGCGACATCCAGAACGCCTTTCAGCGCCACACCCCGCCCGGGTGTCCGCAAGCAGTGGGCGGGCACCGGCGCCCCGAGGGCTGGCCCTCGGCCGGCTCCTCGCGCTCCAGCCTCCGCCCTCTGCCTGAGGTCAACTTCGTCGGGCTGGAGCGAGCCCCCGGAGGCTCTCGGTGCGGAGGACGGGGTGGCCCCGGGGGACGACTCGGGGAACCGCGGGGAGCGCCTGGCCTCGGCGGGGCTCGGGAGCGAAGCCCCACGGGGAGCGGGGCGGGGTGGAACGTTAGGGCGCGGCCTACCTCCCAGAGGCCCTCAGCGGCCTACAGCACCCACCCCCGCCCCCGGGGCAAAGAGGGCGACCCGTAGGCCTCTAACGTTGGGCGCTAACCGTACTCAGGCCCCCTGGCCCTGGGCTCCTTCAGCACTCAACAGGCTGGGGGGGGCACCTCGCCCGAGCTGAGCCGCTGCTCGGTCCCCGGGGAGCCTCTCGGGGGTGTATTTAGAACCGAGGGTCCCTCGAGGGACTTGGGTTCAGCACGCGCGTCTGTGCAGGAGCATTTAGCTGATGGTACCTGAGATGCCCACCCTCCCGTTCTGCCCGCTCTGGGAGGGAAACCCCGGGGCCTCAGCCTTTCGGGAAAGGGCACTCGGAGAGTTATTCCGGCGTTTGCCACGGGACAAAGATAACCCAGAAAGTATCTCGGTTGCAGGAGGCCGGCCTCAGCCCGGCGCAGGGCGTCAGCGAGATGCCGGGGTGTGCGCCGGTCGGGAGACAGGCCTGGCCAGCCCTGCATCCAGGATCGGGTCGCGGGGCCTGGGTGAGCCCGGGCAAGGTCGCCAGGCTCCTCACAACAGCACCGAGCTTCCCCAGACAGGGTGGCCGCCAGGGTGCGGCAGGCCTGGAGCGGCGGGAAGCGGAGGAAGAGGAGGCCTTGGAAAGTAGTCGGTGAGCTTGATTTCTGGATTAGGAGTCCAGGTTGCCTGGGAGAACCGGGCCAGCGGGTGGGGACTGGGGGCGTCTTTTTACGACCCAGGCTGGAAAGGGAAACGTTGCAGTGATGGTCAAAGGAAGCCCTTGACCCCCCTGAGGCCTCCACTGACGGGCTGTGCCCTCCAGGGCTCCGAAGGCTGCTCACAAGACGAATGTTGGCGTGTTCAGGGGGCGCCGTTCCCCGTGAGCTGTGGCCCGGGTGAGGAAGGGCAGGGTGCAGGCCTGGGTGTGCTGCCCGGCAAGCCAGAGCGCGGTGGCTCAGTGCCGCTGGGACCTGGGCGGTGGCTGTCCTCCCCCTGCCAGCCGAGGGCTCACGATCGCTGGGGTTGGGCCTTGGGAGTGGGGTGAGGACAAGGGGCTGAAGGCATCTTTGCCCCGGATTGCTGCTCCCGGAGCCCCCTCGGCCACCCGTGGCTCGGGCCCCTCCGTCGCCCAAACCTCTTTACCAGGAGAGAGCGAGCTGTTTGTAAACAATAAATAATGGGAAGTAGGAGGATGTTCAGAAAAGCCACAGCAGAAGCCGGGAAAACTGGAGGGAGTTGGGAGGAGGGGGGTGGGGGAGGGGAGGAGCAGAGGAGGAAGAGGGAGAGCCACTGAGAGATTCATTTCTGCCCCAGAAGCCCCGGTGGCTAGTTTCTTATTATTTACAGGAAGGTGATATTAGCAATTCAGGTGAGAAAGAAATAAACACGGCCGCCACGAGATCAATACAGAATTCAGAAACAATTATTAATGTCATTTGACTCGTGTTCTTTATATATCTCTCCCGGCTACAGACGCTTAAACTGTCTGAATAATTTGCATGGGCGGCTATTCATTATTTCCGATGATTTTCCTTCGCAAGCAGCTCGGACGTGGCCGGCTGTGGTTCAGCGCGATCGGAGAGCTCGTATTTTCATCTGTAAATTAAAGCAATTACGCAGCAGATATTATATGATGCGTACTGTGGTCTCCAGACAGTCATCAATCACCTTCAACCGAGCTGTCAGAGCGGGCAGATTTCGTTTCTGGGAGGCAGGTTTGCAGCTGGGGAGAGGGCGAGAGCGTCATCATTAATTAGAGGGTGACCCTGGGGCGATTCACAGGTCTGAACCCAGGAATCTTTCCGAGCAAGTCTGCACAGCGCCGCCGCGCACAGCTCCCCTCCCGGCCGGCCGACCGCGGGAGGCCGAGCGGGGCAGAGCGGCAGGGGCGAGCCGGGGGGGTCCCCGGAGGGCGGCTGCCTAAAAGGCGGGGAGCGAGTTCGGGGAGCGAGTTCGGGGTGCCGGGGCGCCCGTTTGCAGCCTGCGTGCTGGCCTCCGCTTTGCATTCGAGCTGGGTCCCAGGACCGGGACCCGATGGAAAGTCCTGGAGAGGGCGCACGGCTGTCCCCCAGCCCCCAGACTGCCCCGAACGCCCCGGGCCCAGAGCTGTACAAAACGGGCAGGGGAAGGCGTCCCGGCGCTCCCTCCCCTGCACTTAACCCGAGGGGCCCCGGAGCAGGGCGGCGGAAACCTACTCTCCGGAGCGCGCAGGGCTGTCTGGCAGTCCCGGGTTCAGCCGCGAGGGGCACGGGGAGGCTGGGAGGGCGGCCGCGGAAGGGGGTGGAGGAGGAAAGGGAGGGCGGTCGCTGTGCAGGAACTCACAGGACCGGGGGTGGGACGCGCGGGGGTGGGACGCGCGGGGGCGGGGGGGGCGTTCCCGGGGGACAGGCTGGCGGGCAGACGCAGAGCCCCGCGGCAATTGGACCACCGAGGCCCGGAGTGGATGGCTCTGGGGGAGGCCTCGGTGGATGGCTCTGGGGAGGACGCGGGACCCACACACCTGAGAGCAGGTTGCCCTTCGGACGCGCACACTGGCAGCCGCATCTGGTTCTGGAACTCCCCGCCCCGGAGCAGGGTTCGAACCGGCGGGAGGCCGAGCGGAGAGCCAGTTAAACAATAGTCGGGGTCGCGCGCGGGCCTGCGGAGCGGCCCTCCTGCACCTGCCGCCGAGCGGGGCGCGGAGGCCCGGCCGCCTGCGCCAGCGCCCGGCTAATTTTAACTGTTGATTACATCTTCAGTGGAGACTCGCTCGTGTGTCCCTTCACGTGTCTCATTTGTAATTGAGACTAATGATTACAGTGGGGCGGGCAGGCGCAGGTGCTCATTAATTAATTTCTAATTAAAAGTGCTTCCCATCCTCGGTGACTAAGGAGAAACGGCATTCGTGGGGGCGATATTGACTCCACGGACGGAATTCATTTGTCAGAGCCTGTTGTGGCCTCTTCGCCCCGCGCGGCGCCCCCGCCCCGCAGCCCCGCAGCCCCGCAGCCCCGCAGCCCCGCAGCCCCGCAGCCCCGCAGCCCGGCCGCCGCCAGTGACCCGCACGTCTGCGGCCCGGCCGAGCTGCGCGGCGTGGGCTGACGTCAGCGCCCCCGCCGCTGAAAGCCAAGCACATTTGACTTGACGGGTTCGCGCAACTCGGTGGTTTTTTTTTTTCCCCCTTTTTTGCAAAATATGTATTTGTGTCGCCGCTGCGAGGCGGGCTGGTCCCAGAGCCCCCTCGAGGCTCGGGAACGTGAGGCTAAAAGGCTCGGTGCGGCCGCCGCGGCTCACTTTCCCACCGGGTTAGAAAAGTTTGCGGGGCGCGTGGATGAATTAACCCGCTCTTCCGCTTCGCCCTCCCAGCGCCTAGGAGCCGGCGGCCCCGGAGCAGTGGCCGCGCCACGCGGGCGACCACGCGCAGGACCCCGCCGGCCCCGCCATGTCCTACCCGCAGTTTGGATACCCCTATTCCTCCGCACCCCAGGTAAGGGGGCCCCGCGAGGGTGCGGGAACGCGGCCGGACACGCCGGCTGGCAGGCTGTCCAGCGACCCGGGGTCGCTTCCCAGAGAGCGGGGCCTGTGCCAGGCGCTCCTTGCAGCCAGCCCCGGGGAGGGCAGGGGCGCCGAGAGACTCTGACGTGCGGGCCCCCCTTGTCCCCCGCTTTCTTTGACCCTCACCATCACCCCAGGAGAGACGTCGTGGCACAGGAGGGCGTGCGCGGCCTTGGGAACCCCCCCCCACACACACACACCCACACACCCGGGGTGCGTGTGAAAACTCCGGGGCCTGGTAGGGCTGGTCCCCCAGTGGCTGGAGGAGGCCCGGCCGAGAGCACTCGCGGCAGGAGGGAACGCGCGGCGGCGTGGACGGCAGTACGCCCCGGGCAGTGGGGCAGGGTCCCCGGGCGGCGCGCCCCCCTCACCCCCGGGCGCCGGCCCTTCCTCGCGGCCCCTCTCTCCCCCAGTTCCTGATGACCACCAACTCCCTGAGCACGTGCTGCGAGTCCGGCGGCCGCACGCTGGCCGACTCGGGGCCCGCCGCCTCGGCCCAGGCGCCCGTCTACTGCCCGGTCTACGAGAGCCGGCTGCTGGCCACCGCGCGCCACGAGCTCAACTCGGCCGCGGCGCTGGGGGTGTACGGGGGCCCGTACGGCGGCTCGCAGGGCTACGGCAACTACGTGACCTACGGCTCCGAGGCGTCCGCTTTCTACTCGCTGGTAAGGGGAGGGGATTGTCTGAAGCCGTCCTCCGCCGCGCCGCGCCACGCCCCTGCCCCCGAGTTGCCCAGCCCACCTCCCAGGGAGCCCGCGGCGCGGGCGCACGTGCCCAGGACCCCGCGCTGCAGGGGGAGCCTGCTGGCCGGGTTCCTCCCAGCACCGCCCGCCCCCAGAGCGCGAGCTCGGCGCCCGCCCCTTGTCCCGCGCTTTCCTCCTCTGAGCTCCCTACCTTCACTCCTCCCGGTCTCCCTCCTCCTCCCTCCCAGTGCCCCACCGCTTGGCCCTCCCCTGCTCCCTTCCCCCTCCTCCCCCCAGCTCGTCTCCCCCCTCGCTCCTCCTTCCTCCCTCTCCTTGGGTCCGGGTCCTCCCTCCTGCTGTCTCCCAACCCCCACCTGTCTCCTCTGCCCCCCTCTCCCTCCAACCTCATTCTTCTGTCTCCTACTCCCCGACCGCCCCCCCCCCAATTCTGCGCGTCCTCTCTCCCCATCTTGAGGCTTCTTTGCTCCCTGGCCCCAAAAGAGAGTCCGGGGGTGGGGTGGCTTATGAGGCTGCCCAAGGGTCTGTGCAAAGCGTGCAGGAACCAAGGGGCCTGGGGGGCTGGGGTTGAGCTGGGTCGCCTCCCGGAAGCTGCGACCCCAGGCGCGTGGGATCCTACAGAATGGCTTCGACTCCAAGGACGCGCCGGGATCTGCGCATGCGGGCCTCGCGCCTGCTGCGGCCGCCGCCTACTACCCCTACGAGCCGGCGTTGGGCCAGTACCCCTACGACAGGTGAGGGACCGGCGGACAGAATCCCTCCTCACTGCCCCCGCCCGGGCCCCTGCGCTCCATTCAGTCGTCAAACTCCGCACCACCAGCCCCACGCCCCCTGTGAATCTTTGGGCGGCTAGGGGAGGGATTTCGGGTCAGGTTTCAGCTGACCTTGCGTTAGTCCGAGCCCCGCCCCATTGGCAAGCCTTGCCCCACTGGGCAAATGCGTCCCCAGCCTCTCCCTCTCGCTCCCTTCGCTGTCTGGACCCTCACAGCCCTCGCTGCACTGTGGTTCTGGGCGGCTGTCAAGTCTCCCCGCCCAGGCTTCAGACGCCTCCCTCTGCCCAAAGAGCCTAGCCCACCTTTCCCTTTGGTGGGAACCAGAAGGGGGAGTCCAGTCTGCTCATCCAGAGACGCGTGGCCCATCTTAGGGGGAGAAGGGTGACAATTATAAATTTAACTGCAGGAAGTCCCCATAGGCCGTCTGGACGCTTTCTCCCCACAGACACTAATGACCACCCCTGCCCACGGCTGTTACATAGTTGGGTTCACATTTCTGTGGTTCGGGGATCAAAAGGGTAGGCGAGGGGCCCCATAAAGGAACCTGAAGAAATAGATGTCTATGTAGGGTGACAGAGACCTGGCCAGGCCTTGAGCCCGCATTGCACTCCGGCTAGGAAGGAGCCCAGGCTCCCTGTAAGTTGAATCAAATATAAACATCTTGGGCCACAAAAGGCTGTGCCTGTGGGCCGTGGCGAGGAACCAGGGGCCTGGGTTTGACCCAGGTCTTACCACCATAAACACACTCCCACGACGGGGACTGAAAGCCTGCCTGGGCCTTGGCCCACCGCCCGCGACGCAAGGGTCTCGGCCCAGCGCCCCCATTGCCCAGCCTGTCTCCAGGTACGGGACCATGGACAGCGGCACGCGGCGGAAGAACGCCACGCGAGAGACCACCAGCACGCTCAAGGCCTGGCTGCAGGAGCATCGCAAGAACCCGTACCCCACCAAGGGCGAGAAGATCATGCTGGCCATCATCACCAAGATGACCCTCACGCAGGTGTCCACCTGGTTCGCCAACGCGCGCCGGCGCCTCAAGAAGGAGAACAAGATGACGTGGCCCCCGAGGAACAAATGCGCGGATGAGAAGCGACCCTACGCGGAGGGCGAGGAGGAAGAAGGGGGCGAAGAGGAAGCCAGGGAGGAGCCCCTCAAGAGCACCAAGAGTGAAGGTGGGTGGGACCTGCAATGCTAAGGCTGGGGCACGAGGCCGGGGACTCCCTGTGCCTTCTTCTTGGGTTCTGGGACCCCTGAAGACATTGAACCTGGGGTAGTAAGAGCAAACTGTCAGGGCACGGGCAACAAATGAAATGAGCTGACCCATGGGGGCCCTGACCTGGGGGCCTGCGGGAGTAACTGGGAACAGGCTTAAAGAAATCCAAAATAGCGCTTAAAACAATAGACACACTCCCCCTCCGCCCCCCCCCCCCCCCCCATTGATTTGAGCAGGAAATCGCTAGGCTTCTTTGTTACCGCTTGGGGTTCTGGAGCAGGTGGGAGGTACAGGTGCTTCTCCTAGCTTGGGGGCGGGGGGCGGGCCCATGACTATGCGGCAGAGCTAGGAAGGAAGAGTGAGGTCCAGATTAGCGCCTTCCTCTCTTCCTGCACTGGCCCCTCTTTCTACCCCGCGCAGAGACGGTGGGCAAAGGGGAGAAGGATCTAGAACTCACAGACTTGGAGGATTTCGACCCGCTGGAGGCGGAGCCCCCTGAGTGCGAGCTGAAACCGCCCTTCCAGCCCCTGGACGGCGGTCTGGAGCGCATCCCCGCCCCGCCTGACGGTCCAAGCGCCCCGGGAAAGGAGGCTTCCGGCACCCTCCGGATGCCCCTGGCCGCCGGTGGCGCGGCCGCCCTGGACCAGGACCTGGAGAGGGCCAGAAGCTGCCTCCGGAGCGCGGCGGCTGCGCCCGAGCAGCAGCCTGGCGCTGGGGGCGGCTCGCAGGCCTGCGAGGCCAAGCTGGGCTTCGCGCCGGCTGGGGCGACGGCGGGCCTCGAGGCCAAGCCGCGCATCTGGTCGCTGGCTCACACGGCCACCGCGGCCGCCACAGCCCTGAGCCAGACTGAGTTCCCTTCGTGCATGCTGAAGCGCCAAGGCTCCGCTGCCCCTGCGGCCGCTTCCTTGGCTCCTGCCTCGTCCTCGCCTGCGGCCCCGGCCCCCACGGGTGCCCTGGACAGGCACCAGGACTCCCCGGTAACCAGTCTCAGAAACTGGGTGGATGGGGTCTTTCACGACCCTATCCTCAGGCACAGCACTTTGAACCAGGCCTGGGCCACCGCCAAGGGCGCCCTCCTGGACCCAGGACCGCTGGGACGCTCTCTGGGGGCAGGTGCCAACGTGCTGACGACGCCCCTGGCGCGCGCTTTCCCGCCCGCCGCGCCCCACGACGCCCCGACCGCAGGCTCAGCCAAGGAGCTGCTGGCGGCGCCCAAGGCCGGGGGCAAGCCCTTTTGCGCCTAACGGGCCCCGCCCCGCGCGGAGGAGGAGCAAACGGGGAGCCGGCCTGCTGCGCGTCGCAGACTCTGTTTCCACGGAGTTTCCAAAGCAGGACCGGAGCGCGTCCAAGTGCAGGCAGCCCACCCGCCGTGGGGGGACCGGCCGAACTCGGCCCTCCCGGCCACAGACCCCGCCTGGACAAACATTGGTCCGGGCCATTTCCGACCTCCGCCCCGGGCCCCAGCCGGGTAGGGACGCTCCCAGAGCAGAAGGGAGCCGCCCCGGAGCCTAAAGTTTACGTCCCAAAGTTTACACGGACCAGACATTTCAGCTCTGAGGCTTAGTTTTGCCGCCTCCTCCCGGGTTTGAGGCATCCTTGCTCCTTCCGAAGACCCCTCAGCCTGCTGACCCGCGTTGTCCTCAGCACATCTTCCAGCAACCGCACTCCCACCTGTTTACACTGTTGCACACTCGTAACTCGATAAAATTACGTTTTTTTACGTGTATGTTCACACCAATAATTGCCTGCTTCAGAGGCTGATATAACAAACCAATAAAGCGAGTGATGGTGTTTGCATTGCAAAATGAACACGCTTCACACCCAGGGGGTTGAGGTCTTGCCCAGGAAAGGTGCTAATCGCCCAGGGCAGGAGGGGGCAGCGGCCTGCCCGAGTGCCCCGCGAAGTGTCCCCGCGGAGCCCAGACGTCCTGCTTCAAAGCCCCGTTTATAGCAACGGTTACAGGAACTTCCAGGAATTTTGGAGTCTGTGAGAGAAGTGGACAGGCCCTAAACTTCAAACTCTCCCCCGTTACCACACTCCACAGTGCTGAGAAAGTGGGGGCTTCCCTTGCAAGAGGAGAGTAACTTTCAAACTTGCTAAATTCCCTGGAACTGGGGGGGGGGGGCGTGGAATGCGTTCCGAACGTCCAGAGCCGAAGTGACGCGGCCTTCCCGCCCCCGGCCCCGCCTCCCCTCCCTCCTGGGACCCGCCGCCCCGCCCGCGCTCCGAAAGCCCCGGGTGCGCCCCGGGGGTGGAGGGGGGGGGGGGGCGAGCGCTTAGTCGGCTGCGGGTAGAAGGCGGGGCTGGGAGTGGAGGCCCCGGGGCGGGGGCGGGGGGCGAGCCCCGCCTGGCCCCGGTTCCCGCGCGCTTCCAGCCCTGGGTTCCCGCTTCCCTCCGGCCCCCACCCCCACCCCCACCCCCACCCCCGCGGAGCCCGGCCCGCACCTCCGAGCCCAGGAAGCTCTCGGGGCGCTCCCTCCGGTGGCGCGGGCCCCTGGAGGGCGGCGGGGAGCGCTGCGCTCTGCACTCGGGGTCCCCTGGCCGGCCAGCGCTCGGCTGCGGGGGCCTCGTCGCAGTCCCAGGCGTCCCGAGGAAGGACGCATCGGCAAGTCGGCGAACCTGCCCGGGGGGGGGGGGGGGGCGGGCGGGGGGCCTTGGAGGCGCCCGCGAGGCGGGGTCCCTCCCTGCGAGGGTTGGGACTGGACAGGGGCCCGCCCCCCCCCCCCCCGCGGGGTCCCGGGCCGCCGGGGAGCCGCTCCGGGGCGGGCCTCGAGCGCTGGCGGCCAGAGGCCGGTGTCGGGGTCCGCGCCCCAGAGCGACCGGACCTCGACCCCCGGCCCCTGAGAGAAGGGGGCGGTCCCGGACCCCGGTGGCCGGGCGGGCGCCGCGCCCCAGGCCTGTCCGGGCCGCGCGGTAATTGGATTGTATCCGCGCGCTGTCACCGTATTGACTTTCGCTCCCGTGGATGATATCATCGGGACTCGGAGGCTCGCCGCTGATGCGCCTGTCAAAGGCTGGGCGGGGGCCCCCGGCCCGGCGAGCGAGCATCAGCCAAGATAATTTGAAGTGAAATTTTCATTTTGACAGTAAACCCCTCAATTTCTAAAGGCTCCGCGCTCCGAGAGCTCGCTGGCAGGGGGAGGCTTTGCAGAAAGCCCACGTCTTAGACTGAAAAGGGCAAAAGAACTCGAATTAGTTGTAATAGATAAAAGGGCAAAAATAAAGAGTCAAGGGTACTTGACAGTAATAGCGAAAGTGGAGTCTCGGGGGAGACGCGTGGCGGCCGCGGCTGGGGCGCCAGGAATTTTAATGCGGCCGAGGGCGGCTGCCCCCGCGCCCCCACCCCAGCCCCAGACAAAGCCAGACATTTTCAGCAAAAATGAGGCTTCGCTGACGCAGGCGGCGCGGCGGGCGGGGCAGGGGCTGTGGGGGCCGCGGGGCCCGGGCCCCGGTGCGGGTGGCAGGGGCTGTGGGGGCCGCGGCCGGGTCTGGACCCCCGCCGCCCCCCCCATCCCCCGCAGCCAGTCCGGGGTGGGGTGGGGGGGGCCCAGAGGGCTCCCGCTGCCGACCACGCCTTGGCCCTGGAGACCTCACACTCTGGGCAGGGTCTGTGGCGCAGGAAGCCCGGCCGGTCCCCGCAGACTGGAGGTCAGAATGCCGCACCGCAGGAGCCCCCAGACCTTGGTGGCGCCGACTGGAAGAGACTTGTTTGATTAATCTGCAAAATTGTGGGGATAAAGACATCAGGTGGGGGCGGGGAGTCAGCCACGCGCACCCCCCCCCACCACCACCAGGGGCTGTCCCTTGGACCTCCCCCTTACCTTTGGGGGCAATGCTCCGGAAGGCTGGCAGTAGGCACCCTTACCCCCAAGTGGCCTGTGTGCCCCGGGGTGGGGGTCAGGAGGCGGATCCCCTCAGTGAGGGGGAGGGGACGGGACGCCGCCGCCGGGTGGGGAGGGTGGAGACCCGGATTTTAAGGGTCCGTGGTGTGCTGGGGAGAAAGGTCGTGGTGGGGGGGCGGGGCCCCGGCCCCGCTTCCCTCCCGGGAGGCTGTCAGGGCAGCGGCGCTGGGGACCGCGCTCCCAGCCACTCAGGCGTGGCCAATTCAGACACACCAAGGAAGGGCTGCTAAATTAACGGCGCTCTTTACATAGCGCCCAAATAAAACTGTAATCAGCGGCGCGTTACTTTTCATTAAGCGAGTCTGACAGCAGCATATCCAGACCCGACAGGGAAATATACGGCGGCGGCCGCCCGGTCTAAGATAATTCCTTAAGCTCCATTAACAACTCTTAGCCGCGGGAAATGGGCTCCTGGAAAACGTCTCCAAATCTAAGAGCTTTATCGACCCTCAAACCGCCGCTGATGCCTCCATTTCTTTCTTTTTTTTTTTCTCTTTCTACCCCCCCCCCTTTTTTTTTTAACATAAGGGAGACTCGTCCAGCGAGGTAATAGAGTTTGACACGACACCTTCTTAACTAGAGAGAGAGGCAGGGACACCAGCCCTTAAATGATATTTAAAAGGCAACCAATTAAGATTTAAAGTGATGGTCTCCTGAGACTGCCCGATTCATGCCCCCCACCTCTCCCCGGGCCTGCCTGCCTGCCTGTGGCTGCACGCGGCCGGCCCGCCCCTCCGTCTCTCTCCCTCTCCCCGGCCTACCCGCCGTGTGTTCCCCTCTCCATTCTGTCTGTGTCTTTCTCTTGCATAAAACAAGAGACAGGGAAAAGATCTTTCCGTGCTCCAGTCCTCCCCAGTGGGAGGATTCTTGGGACCGCCTGTCTCCTAAGGCACATAGTAGCGGGTGGAGGGACACGAGCCCGGCTCCCCCTGCGGACATCCAGCTGGCCACATGGTGTCCCCGGTGCCCGGGGGCCCAGACGAGGCCTCTCCAGTGGGGTGTGGGCGCCCAGGCTGCAGGCCGTGAGGTCAGCCTCGCTCACAGCGGGCAGGCCGTCCGGTGAAGGGACAGCCCAGGTTGGGGCAGGTGGCACTTGGTACCAGGGGAGCGCTCTGAAGCGCCTCCTTCCAGCTGGTACAGTTGAGGCAGAGGGAGTCCCCCGCCCAGAGCTGCTGTCCTCTGCGCCAGGGCACCAGGAAGACGTCGTTCCCTCCCTCACAGTGACGGTGACACTGGCCAGGGTATTTGCCCCATTGGTGCCACTAAGCCGGAGAACCTGGAAAGCCCCTCGGCCAGGATCACGGCGTGGGAAGGCGGTGAAGTCCTGGGAAGGAAACACCGTGACCTTTCCATCTGACCCTGTCTGGAACAGTGGGGCCCTGGAGGAAGAGAAGGCTGGGGGGGGGGGGGGGCGGGGAGGAGGTGGGCCTTCAGGGAGGAGGGGGGGCAGGGAGGAGGAGGGAGGACTGCCTTCCAGCATGTCTGGCATCAGCTTCATGAAATTGGGAAGAAACTGCCTTTTCCCCGGAGGACTCTGGCCCTGGGGTGAAGAGGGGTTTACTGACGCCCCGGGACCAGTCAGGCCCCTGCACATTGGGGGATCCCTGAGCGGGCAGCGCCCCCACTTTGCTGCTGGGGTGCAGTGGGCCGACGCCGCCCGGAAGGCACTGGGGCAGGACTGTAGGAGGCGAGGCACCCGTCTCACCAGCCTGGGGGGGGGGGGGGTGTCTTCCCTGGCCCCGGGCCCCCTCCCCCCTGGGGCTTATTGCCACTTCCAAGGAGATCTAAACACGAAGGGTGGAGTTCAGGAGCCAGAAGCCCCACCCGCTAAGAGCCTTAATGTCTTGAACTAAGCCCGCCGAGTGAGCGCCCAAAGCGGGAATTAGAGCGAGAAGGGGCTTATGCAGGCTTGGCGTGAACCCTGGCCCACGCGGGGTGGCTGATGCCTCCCTTTCAGCAATCCAACCGGAATTCTGTGTCCGTTACAGTGGTGTGGTCACTCCAGGGAGGAGCTCCCAGAAAAGGAGCCGAATGTCTGTAGCAGCATCCGACCTCCACTTCTGGTGTCGATGCAGACGAGACTGAGCGGGGCCGCCTGTGTGCTTAGGGACTCTGTCATCTGGCCGGGAAACAGTCATGATGGGAGTAGAACTAATGGGGGCATCAATGTGGGGGGTGCACCAGCCTGGTCCTCCTTGCCTTTGCTTCTCAAGGCACTGCGCTATCTTAAAGGCATAATAACCCTTACGTTCGTCCGATCGAGCCGGTGGAAGAAGCTGATGGGGTCATGTGCACAACACTTGTGTGAACCCCGTTTCCACCGGCCCGGGGTTTGCAGATGCTATGCTGAGGGAGAGGCACCGAGTGTCGGCCTGCCCGGCCCCAGCAGGTGCAAGCAGGCCTGGCCAGGAGAGGCTGGGAGAGCAGGAGGGGCCCATGCCAGGCCCCAGAAGCTATTCAGCAGGTCGGGCACACGCGTATGTCCTCGCTGCTCGCCCCTGTCCTGCTGGGATGATGCCCCGGGCCGGCCGTGGTGAGCTGGGAGGGCCCACAGCTGGCCTGGCGAGGGCCTTTGTGACAGACGGAGCAGGAGGAGGGAGAGCATTCACGGTGGAGGGAGGGGCCAGTCCAGAGGCCAGGGCACCGGAAGTGACAGGACTCACACGGGTGAGTGCAGGGGAGACAGGGACAGCAACACCAGTCGAGCCGGACTGAGGAAAGTGTAGGTGGGACAGTGAGCAGGGGGGTAGCTTCAGGTCACCTGCCACAGCCCCCTAGGGGCAGGAAGTCACCCAGTTCCCAGGGCAGGGCTGGGATGCAGTGGCTAGGTGTAGACAGGCGGGTGTAGGCAGGCCAGTGTAGGCAGGTGAGTGGAGAAGGGGGGTGTAGACAGGCGGGTGTAGACAGGTGGGTGTAGGCAGGCCGGTGTAGGCAGGCGGTGGAGAGAGGTGGGTGTAGACAGGTGGGTGTAGTCAGGTGGGTGTGGGCAGGTGGGTATAGACAGGCGGGTGTAGCAGGTGGGGGCTGTTCACCAAAGTGTGTCCGGCTCACCTGACATGGGGCGGCCAAGGACAGAAGAAAACCATCCAATCATCCGCCAGAGTGCAGGCGGCAGAGACAAACCCCAGGACAAAGGAAATGTGGTTTCCATGTGACGCTCTGACATTTGCTAGTGGCCCAGTAAGATTAGGGGCAGCTCTGGGAACAGCAGGAAACTGATGGGTGCATGTAAGTATGCGGGTGCCACGGGCCAGGAGAACAGCCGCACAGCGGCATGGCCACGTCCCTGCCAGGCTTTGACTGGCGCCTCGCGGGCATCCTGGCCTTACCAAGGGCACCGGCCCTGGGGGACCCGCAGGGTCAGGTGAGGCCGCTCCATCGGAAACGCCTGGCAGACGTATAGCTTGGTCCAGCTGTGGCCTCCCCAGTGCAGGGGCAGGGCGGGGAGAGGGAAGGGTGCCAGCACCTTTGGCTGAGGAGCTGTCACTGAGAGAGCCTGCCTAGAATGAGGCGAGCAAGCCCGCCTGCACCTACAGAGGGTTGGGGCGGGGGGGGGGGGGGACGCCGAAGGAGAGACCTCACTGAGTCGGCTGGAGGAGGAGGGGGAGCTCACCCTCTGCGCAGGGGTGAGGGAATAGGAGCAGGGGGGCAGGACCCAGTGTCACGGGCCAGAGGGCAAGCAACCCCAGGCCCCCAGGAGCCCCGCTCCCGCACAGGCCGGGGAGGACCCACCCCACAACCCCTCCTGCGCACCAGAGGGCAATGCACTGGGCACGTGGTCCTGCGGGGAAGCGACAGCCGACCGGCGCCACAGGTCACAGGACCCCCACCCCGGGCCCCAGCCTGAGCTCGAAGTGCAGTCCCGCCCCACACCCCCCAGGCTGACCTGGAATCGGGGAGCGTGTCCCCGCCCCTCAGAGACTGACTCACGTGCCCACAGCAGCCTCACCATCCAGGAGCAGGGTCTGCCCCGTCACACAAGTGACGCCCATTCACAATCAGCCTGCAAATGGGACCTTAATTAATGAATTTGATGATAGAGACTCTTTTCATGGAACATTAGCCCAAGTTCAAGATAATCAGCCTGAACACAAACTCCAGCTTCGCAACAACACTCGCGGGGGGCAGGAACATAATTTACGTCCGGCAAGTGGGTGGGCGCACGGCTTCCGGGCGGGGGGCTCACCTCCAGGCACAGGACCGTCCAGGAGCTGGGGACAGACCCTCCTGTGGCACGGCGCACACACAGGCTGTCATGGGCACCTCTCAGGGTCATCAGAGTCCATTGCACGCGGCCCTGCTTCCGCTGGTCTGTGGGTATGTGACGGATGCCCCTGTGTGTCCGTGAGAACAGGATGAAGGTTTTCCGAGGCGGCCCCATCTCTGTGGACGGGGCGGCCCTGACGGGGGGTGGGGCACTGAGGCCGGAGAACCCCAGGATTTAGGGGCCACAGCTGGCCTTTCCCGCTGGCACTTCGGTAGTGAAAACCGGTCACGTGCGTGGTTGTGGCTACCTGTGTGGGACCCTGGGGGCTGCGGGGGTGGGGGCAGCACCCCGAGGATGCTCCAGGCTGGGCCGGCGTGGGGGGAGGGCGTCCCACAGCAGTTCCGGGGGGAGGGGAGCCGCAGGGGCACACACGCCTGCCGTGCAGGGGAGGCGCCCAGGGTTCAGAAAGGCAGCGGCAGGCCTGGCGGGAAGGGGTGCCCCCGCCCTGCTTTCCTCCTCCCCTTCCCTCCCCAGCTCAGCTCGCTGCCTCGCCGGGGGTGGGGCGCTGGAAGCGAGGGGGGAGGAAAATCCGGTGAGTGTGGCCTCACCAAGGGGCACCGCTGACCCCAGGGGAGACCCAGGGCCTGCGGGATCTGGCCACCCCGTACAGAGCTCACTTCTAACTCAGGCACTGCAGGGGTGAGGCGCACATGGTGGGAATGGAGGAGACAGCGCTTTAGAGGCTCACACTCCTTCTCCACCTCGCCTGTGTCTTCAGTAACACAGCAGCCTAGAATGTTCCACCGCAGGAGGGCAAGGAGCCCCTTGGGGAGGACACAGGTGCAGGGACCACACAGTTGGCCGAGGGTGTCCCGCAGGAAGGGGCCCCAGAGCCCTGGGGACAAAGCAGCCAGCACTCAGGCACCCTCGTGCCTCCCCGCCCGCCCCCACAGCCTGGTTGGTGGCCCTCCTCTAGATTTCATTCCAGAACCCCAGCTTCCCCTATGGTGCGGCACACGCGGCTCATTAGGGTGAATTTTCAGCGCATTTGCAACCTTTCACCCATTTCCAGCTCAGCGGGCTGGGGCTGCAGGGAAGGCCCCCCAGGAAGCAGTGGAAGGGCCCTCTGGACCCCAGACGGTGGGTTCCAGAGCCCCCGGCAACCCCCCTACGGACACAAACCACATTGTTATTTTGGTTTTGTTCCCAAGCTTCTGGAAACCAGAGGTCACTTTTTATTCCTCCGGTTCGAGTACAGACTAGATCACGTGGCGCACTGAGCTGCTGCGCCCGCACTGCCGCAGCACCCCTCCTCGGACGTCTTGTCCAGACGTGCCCGGTTCCACGCCCCGGGGAGACCGGCGACCAGGCGGCCTCCCTGCCCCTCACCTGCCCGTAACAGCGCTGTCCCTGCGGTGAACAGAGACCGCGTCGTCCGAGCCTGGGTCACCGAAGTCCCAGGCCTCGTCTCGCGGGCCGCCACCCGCCCTTGACAGGCGTGGGTTCGCGGGGGGGAACGCCCCAAGACCCCGACCTGCTTCGGGCTCTCAAAACCAAGGGCGCCCCTTGTGTGGAGAAGTTACAGGGCTGTGGGGTTGCATCGCAGGGAAGGGGGGAGACACAGATACGTGCACAGACTTAGAAATAAAAGCAACGTGACACGTGCACACAAGGGACACGTTAGATGCGGGAGAGGCAGTGTCTCCCGCCTTTTCTAGGTGGTTCCTTGAAGATCAAGTTTAGGGTTTTCATCACGGCTTTGCTTCGGTTTCACACAATCACCTGACTTCTCACGCGGTTTGGAGAACGAGACTGTGGCCCTGAAGCACGTGGGGCCCTCGCGGGTCCCTGCTCGGCCCAGCAGCGCTGGTGGCTGATCCTGCAGCGTCTCTGTGCCCCTCTCCGGCCTGCGCTGACCCCTCTCCTCGAGTTCACCCAGAAAACAGACGTAATTCAGGCACTTGCTGCAAAGGGACAGCAGCGGTTTACAGGACCAGGTGATCCCCGCTCAGGGATCGTTATGCTCAACAGAGGAAGGGGCACGGTGATGGCCACCCGGGGCCGCTGAGCGCCCAGCTGAGTAACAGCCACCTCCCCCAGCACAGGGGGCCGGGCTCCGAGGGTGCCGCCCTGGCTGGGCTGTTCAGGACGGTGCCTGCTCGCAGGACACGGCTCCGTCCAGACCACGCGCAGGGCGGCAGTCGGATGGAACGGTCCGCCGCGCACACGTCACCGGGGGACGGGAACCAGGCTGCGGCAGCCATGTCGTCCGCCCGGGCCCGGGGCTCCCGCGCCACCACCCGCCCTCCGGCCTCCGCAGGGTTAGTAGCTGTGCCATCACGAGCGGCTCGTGAGAGGCTGGGGGATCGGAAACAAGGGAGCCTCGCTGTCCAGGAGAGAGAGGGACAGAGCGGGCAGGCCGCAGGACGTCCGGATGAGCCACGACTGGGCTGGCATTCGAGCATCTGCACTGGGGGCTGTCCTGCCCACCCAGGACCACAGGCTGACACCCCGGCGTTTCCTTCCAGAAGACCCTTACCCTAACCGCCCCACTCCCTGCATCCCCTTAACCCACACAGGGCCGTCTCTCCACTGACCAAGCCTTGAGTGCAGGTGCGGCTCCGGGAAACAGAACCTCAGGAGAGAAACCTAGATGGAGTTTGCTGGTCGGATGGGATCCAGAGACATCCGTGCTGCCCGTGGTCTGCAGCACCTGCAGCCACAGAACCATGACGCAAGCCATCGCCTGTGGCCGGCTCCAGACGGCCGCCTGTTCACAGGAGGCTCTGGTGACCAGGCGGCCACCATGTGCACCAGGGTAGAAACTTGCAGAGCGAGGGCCCGGGCATGAAGAACCCCGGGGCTCTGAATCCCCATCCTGGACCCCGTCAGGACCAGAGAGCTACGGGGCTGTCCTAAAGGAAGCTCTTCTCTCCAGTAGCCTGAGGGTCACAGGCCGGAAACCGGATTCTCGGGCCGCCTGGCAGGGCACCTGGGGCCCCAGCCCTGGAGGGCCTGAGCCAGTGACCGGGGCGGCACCATGAGAGGACAGGGACGGAGTCCAGTAAGGGGAGGGTGTGAGCCCCTGCCTACTCTGGGCACTTCTCGCTGCCCTGCCCCCAGCCACCCTCTCCTTGTCCGGGAGCACCTGGATCCCCATCACCCCTCGGTGCTTCAAAACCCGAGACCCACCTGAAATCCCGGAGGTCCAGGGCTCAGCTACAAACTGACCAGGAGGACGGGCCGTGCGCGCAAGACGACTGTACGATTTTTATGGACAGAACCACAGGGAGTCTGGAGGGCAGTGGCCCCGAGGGCAACAGGCCAGGCTGGAGGGCGTGGCATCCCCCACCCTGCGCTCTGGCTCCGTGGCATTGGCTGGGGCGGCCGAGAGGGGCCCCCAGTGTTTCAGTGGCTGATGGAGATGTGGGCTCTCTGGCCGCCACGTGGAATTAAATCTGAAGGGGAGGACACCGAGTCTCGGGAGACAGGACTGTGGCATCAGGTGGGCTCACCATGCCTGCCCCGCTCAGCCCCGCCCAGCCCCGCCCATTCCCGCCACAGGCCCCAGCGCATCCCCTCCCCCGGCCCCGGAAAGGGAGCGGTCGAAGAGAGAGCCTGCATTCTCGAAGGCCCTGCGAGGCTCTTCCCTGTGGGCTGAACACGAGAGACCCCGATTTCGCGGGGATGGCGTCCCAGAGCGCCAGGGCCGACGGCTAGGTCTCGACGGCCAGAGACAAGGTGCGCGTGGGACCCCATTCACGAACCCCAGCAGTCAGCCCGCTCAAATCCTGCTTGACTTGTACAATAAGGGGAACAAAGACAAAAAGCCTGGAAACGAGCAAAAACCGGGTCAAACCTCCAAGCCTGACGGACGAGATTCGACCTGAACCATGGCCTGCTGACCAACGCCCAGCTTGCGCCGGTTCCGAGGCCCCGTGCGGAAGGGAGGCCGTGTCCCCTGGGCCGACACCTCTGCGCCACCAGAGGTGCGCGTGCAAGTCTCCTTCCTGACCTTCCCGAGAGGGCCAGCGTGACCGTGTGCCGTGTGAGGGACACATCCCGGGGATTTCTGCACAGTGGCTCAGGATGGACACTAATTTCCGGAAATCAGGAGGGCCGCAGTGACCACAGTCAGGACAGGAACCCATGCAGGCAGGTGCATGGAGCTGGGGCTCAAAACCTTGAGAGATTCAGGGGTGGTGACCACAGTCAGATACCCACCGGCCTCCCCGTGACCTGTACAGGGGACGGCTGGACCTCGTAGGACGTCATCGAATCACCATAAACTCAGGAGGGTGGTGACCCGCGCTGGGGCTCACTCTCCACACGTGGCTTCTTTAGTGGGAAAAGATCAACGCGTCCCTTCTCACCAACGTGTGGCTAACGATGTGCGAGCGCGTTTTTCTCTATGGCGGTTAATAAACACCACCGCACATACGGTTTCACCCGCAAAGAAGGCTGTGCTAAAGCCCCACTGTGCTCCCTGGCCCCTGGGCGTGACCGGGCGCGCCGAGCGAGTGGCCTTGATCACAAAAGCGAGAGTGGTCACCACTCCACACGGGGGCAGGGAGGAGAACGCCTGCAATCCAGAAGGTTCTCTGGGCTTTTCAGATACTCCCATCCTGTGGGTAAACAAAAGTTGCTGTAATCTGACACGGGGGAGGGGCCATCTATTTGATTGGAGACGGAGTCTTCAACGAGGTGATCAACTAAAGTGAGGTCCCTAGCGTGGGCCCTAATCCAATCCGACCGGTGTCCTGAGGAAGGGAGGAGATCAGGACACGGACACAGGGGGAGGTGCCCGTCCACGGGCCGAGGAGAGAGCAGCCTGTCCGCCCGGCCCTCGGGCTTCCCACCGGCCGGCAGGCTTCCCTTGCTCGAAGTCACTGGGTCCGCGGTACGGCCGTCGCCCCAGCAGCCCCCGGGCACTGACGGGGGCGGTGGGAGAACCTGGACGCCCAGACGCGGGCAGAGTCGAGGCTGACAGCCTGGCTCAAACCCTGTGAAACGCCGGGCCCGCAGCCTTTCCTGTTAGCGAGTGGTCAGGCATCTCGTGCAGACCTTTGGATTTGCTGTGGGCTTCCGCTAACACGCCCCCGAGCTTTGCGAATGCTCCCAACTGGGGGTGTCCCGTTTGTGCACGTGTCTCCTGGGTTTCTGCGAAGAGCGACGCGCCCTCGGTACGCGGGCAGAGACCTCGGCTTTCGCGAGGCGACCACGGGCTTTTCATTGCAGGTTCGGTGGTGGACCCCGCAGCGAGACCGCGTCCTGCGAGCTTCACGAGGCCCGCGCCCTGGGGCATCGCGACGGGATCTCCGGGGCCGTCCTGGCACAGAGACAGACAGCGCCGCTCACGTCACCGCACGCCGTGGCTGTTGGTGTCACCTAGACCCGCCCGGTTTAAAGCCCCGCTTCCGGAGGTCTTACTTGCCTGCTCCACTCGAACCCATCTGCACTCATGGGGCCTCGGGGTGGGGGGCGGCATCCCCGACGCGCATGTCACTGCCCAGTGACACCCTCGTAAATGAAACAGCCGGGAGAGAGCAGTGCGGGCAGTCGGGCAGAGCGGGCATGTGCTGAACCGCCTCTGCGGCACGAGCTGCACCGGCGATGCCTGTGCGTCCCCGGGGGCCTCGGGCTCGGTCCCCTTTCCTGGCACTCCCCACACCCGGGGCGGTGTCCTTGCAGGACTCAGAAAGGGCGGGGGCTGCACGGCACGGCATCTTCTCTCTACAGCAGCCGAGGCCCCAAGTAGCCCAGCCCACGTCTGCAGGACTGTGGACGGGTCACAAGTCCGTGCACGGTCAAAGCCGTCTACCAGAAAGAAAGCGGGTGCTCCTGAGTCCCTCAGCCCATCTTGCTGGGGCTGTCCTGTCAGGAGGCTCTGCCTCACCAGGGACAGCAGAACCACAGACACACAGGGCGAGGGACCTCCCTGCCGGGCGGCTGGGCACACGGAACCCCTGGCTTCTCAGTTATCAGAACCAAGCCCAGAGGGGCCAGCAAATCTCTGGTTCCAGAAGAGACACTGGGAAGATGTCAGGTGGTGACACGGGACAATGAGGACGGGTCACGGGCAGGAGGGTTACTACGGCAGGAGGTGACTGTGACCCGTGGACAGGAGACCACGGGGCTAGGAAGTCCCTCGGCCAGGGCCAGCGGCGCCCGCAACTCTGGTCCAGGGCACATGACTGTCCCACCAGAGCAAAGCAGAGGTTGGGGGTCAGAGGACCCAGGGTGGGGCCTCCGAGGTCCCAGAAACCTGCGAGGGAGGGAAACAGGGTTCTGGCGGAGGAAGTGTCTTTGGAACGACAGCCGTCCGCGAACGGCCTCCAGCGACAGGAGGAGTGGGCACTGGGGCTTTGCCCTGGTTCCACAGGCAGGCAGAGGGGCTTTCCTCCCTCTGAGGCCGGTCCCCGGGGTGGACCCCTTCCAGGGCCCTGCTCCCCCACACCTCCTGGCGGGCGCGGGAGCGGGAGCGTCAGCGCTGTCCCGCCCGGGGGGCGGGGCGCTCTCGTCAGTAAGGCGGCCCCCCTTCCTCCCTTCACCCCGCACTGACAGCTCATCAGCTGCACGAAGGACAGATGGCCCCAGGTCATCCTGCAAAAGTCAAATTGTCCTTTGACCTTGCCCACACGACCTCCGCATTACTCTTCGTGTTGCAGAGAAATAGCGCATAAATCGCCCTCGCCTCCCGCCCCGCCGTTTCCCTGTGTTTCTCCGGGTTTCTCGCTGTAGGGTAAGCATCCACAGGCCCGGTTGTGACAAATGTCCAACAGTCAGTGCACACTGAGTCCCGTGTCCTTAGGGGGGCTGCAATTCCTGCCCTTTGCTCAGACCGTTCTTCTGATTGTTACTATAGATGCTCGAACAGAAAATTTGGAAAACAAAGGAGTTTGAGGAAAAATAAGTCACGTGTGACGCCCTCACTCGGAGCGTATGTAATCTTGATGAATTTTTTCCAGTTGCTGTCTGTACGCACATCTCTGCAATTACTGCGCCAATGACACTGACAAGTCTTTTCAGGAAAATTGGCCCCAGGGAAACAGCTGGCCACGGACCTTTACCAGGAGCACGGAACTCATGATGCCTTTTGAAGTAGATCTTTCCAGAGTCTGGGTAGAGAGGGTGAAGCATTGCACGGGGGCGGCGGTCACCGCTGGCCTCACCCCGCCGCTCCCGGGGCCCCAGCGGGGCACCACGAGGCCTTACCCCTCGGGTCCAGACCACGCGAGGCACCTTTCGGTGCCGGGGCCACGCGAGACCGGCGGGGGCTGCTGGGCACACGGGCGTCTCAGTGGCCAGGCTGCCCGAGCCAGCCACCGACGGAGCTTCCCAACAACACCTTCGAGTGGTTGCCAAGCCACGGAGGCAGGGCCACCAGTGGGCTTCCAAGCATCTACCACGGAGCCCAGGGTGAATCCTGACACCATCAGTGCCCGTCGCCCGCTGCCCGCCTGCCATCTTTGAGGGGTCTGGGCTCCTTGAGGGCAGGCGCCCACCGGCAGTCAGCACCCTGCACAGAGTGCACCCCTGGGCCTCAGGTGTTCTGGAACAAGGCAGACTGCAGGAAGTAAGGGGTCGTTCCACAGCCCTGGACCCTGCAGGGCCTGTGTCTGGGGCGTGAGCCGACCTGGAAGGATGTCTGGGCCACCTTTCCCGCCGGAGAGGACGAGGAGCCCTAGGGATGTGCGGGACGGACGATCCTTGCTTTGTGTTCGTGTGTTTTTGCATTACTCTAACATAGGCATGTTAACGTCAACATAGATAAATCTGTATTTAAGTCTCTCCAAACTTTTGTCACTGCAATATTTTACTTTTTAAATGGAAACATAGCTGATGCCACACTGGCAACGCCACCTCGGTTTCAGGTGCACGACGCAGTGCTCCAGCTCTCTGCGCTGCACGGGGCTCACGGGTGTGTTAGCACCGCCCCCATCCGCACGATCGCTCCGGCCCCCGGGCCCTTCGTCGCCGTGACTTACTCCTTCCGGAACCGGAGGCCCGTACCTCCCCCTCCCCTGCGCCCATCTTGCCGAACCCCCGTCCCCTCTGGCAGCCATCAGTTTGTGCTCTGCATTGACAGGTCCGTTTCTGCTTTTTGGGTGTTTCTTCACGTGTTTCATAGATTCCACGCGGGAGGGACGTCGTGCGGTATTTGTCCTCTGACTGTTTTGCTCAGCATGGTACTCTCTGGCTCCTTTCGTGTCCTTGCAAATGGCAAGAGCTCATTCCTTTTCACGGCTGAGTAATATTCCGCCGTGTGTGCACACCGCCCCTTCCTCATCCATCCATCGTCGAGGGACACAGGCTGCCTCCCTGCCGTGGCTGTCGCAGGTAATGCTGCTGCCGACATCAGGGGGCAGGTGTCTTTTCACATCCGGGTTTTCATCTTCTTCAGGTAAATACCTAGTAGTGCCAGGGCTGGGCCGTAGGGTGGTTCTATCCTTAACTTTTTGAGGACCCTCCACACTGTTCTCCAGAGTGGCTGCGCCAGTTTTCACTCTCACCAACAGTGCACGAGGGTCCCCTCTTCTCCACATCCTCGCCAACACCCGTTTTTCTTGTGTTTTGATTTTAGCCACTTGGACAGTACGAGCTGGTATCTCATCGTGGCTTAGATTTGCATCTCCCTGATGATGATGATGATGGTGAGCATCTTTTCATGTGTCTGTTACCATCTGCACGTCTTTGGGAAACGTCTTTTCAGGTCCTCTGCCAATATTTTCATTGGATTGTTTGTTTTATGGTGTGTGAGTTCTTTACATACTGTGGACATTGACCCTCCATCAGGTACACGATTTGTAAATACCTTCACTAGGTTGCCTTGTCGTTTTGTTGACTGTTTCCTTTGCTGTGCAAAAGCTTCCTACTCTGATGTAGTTCATGCATGCTGTTGTTTCCCTGGGACAGATGCGTCCCTGTAAAGGTCACGGTGGTGGTTAGGTCTGCTCAGGGAAGCTCGGTTCAGCCCAGGAAGATCAAGGCCACGCAGGGGAGAAAGGAGCAGATCTTAACAGGTCCAGGCAGCTTAAAACCAGGAAGAATAAAACCAAGCCATCCTCCCACCCCGGTCAGGGCCGGGCGGCTCCGAGGCAAATTCTCAGAGACCTCCTGGGGCCACAGGACCACAGTAGGCATTGGACTTCCCCACAGGCTGTCCTCCTCGAAGATCTAGATCCTTCTCCCCGTGTGGGGGCGCAGGCCCCGCCGTCCTGCCCTTCTCAGGGCCCTGGGCACTGCTGTCCCAAATACCCTCACAGTGGCAGCCACGACACTGAGGACGATGGTGCCCAGCCAGTGGGAGGACCTTGACCTGGGCTGTGAGCCAGCGGGCCCACCAAGCTGGCATCCCTGGAGTCCTGGGCCGCTCTGGGCACCCCCCATCAGGGGCCTCGTCCCCAGAGCCTCGCCCACCTTGTCTCCCGTAGCCCGTGGCCGCCTCCCTGGCCATCAACCCCTAGACAGTACGCCTCAAAATGTCCCTTTCGACTTCCAGTGCCAGTGTGTCCTTCCATGAACAGCCTCCTTCTCCATTATTAAGGGATCGGGAAGAGCCACAGGACAGGCTTCCACAGGACGGGGTCCTGGCAGAGCCAGGAGGGCCCGGGGGGTCCCTGGAGCTGCTGTCGCCCCCACATCTGGGCCCCAGGAGCAGCGCTCTGGGTGTTAGTCCTTTAAGGACTCCTACAGATTAGGAGTGACCACGGACAGCTTCTCTTTGCTGGAAATGTCTGGTGGAAGCCAGACTCGTGTCGTTCAGCACTTAGCGTGAGGATTATTGTCAATTCTGGCGTAACGGCAGACCTTCAGAACGAACACAGAAGACACTGCTCCACTGGTTGGTCTTTCCTTCCCGTTTCTGAGCGGAAGCCCTGATGCCCCTAAGAAGCCGTTTTCACAAAGATTCCTTGTTACATGGGAAAGTAGCCTCCCCATTCTCCATCTCCCTGCTGCCAGCCTGGGCTGGGCGCCCCTCCCCATCTCAGAGCGGTCCGGCTCCCTGCGGCCTCAGCCTTCCGGATGGTTCCGTCTTAAAATGGGCTCTCGGCCTCAGAACCGCGGCCTCCTGTACGTCTCGGCAGGAAGGAAGCAACGGCTGTGCTCCAGCCTTTCCGGGTCCAGAGCAAGTGTGCGGCCCACACCACATTTCTAATTCAAACTTTATTGTGTAATTATAGTGTGAAACATATGATTTTTCTCTTTATTTTTCCTCTCAGTTAACGGTAAATTTTATTGCATAAATAAATTACACATGCCGTAATTCATGCCTCGCAGCCTACACACCAATTAAACCTGAGGTTGACACAGTGCACGCACAATTACAGGTGATCTGCAAAGTGAAATAGCCATTTATTTGCTCTGCAATAATAGTCAGCGCCGTTTAGCTACATGGTGGCTGCACGTCCGGGGAGGCAGGGCTCTCGGAGCGGCGATTTACAGGCTCCGTGACTAGGGTGCCGGCGGCACGTGGCCTCACGCGGGCCTGGGCATGCCCTGCACGTGGCCACACAGATCGGGGCCTGGTGCTGCTGCCCTGAGGAGGGTCCCAGCAGGACGGTGCACGTCTTCCCTCCAGAAACATCCTAAAGCCACGGGTCCCCAACAAGCTTCAGCTGGTAATCACCCTGCCCCTCCCGCGGGGTGTGACCAGGGGATGGTCGGCAGGGTGCCCTGTTCCTCCAGCTGTCCGTGGCCCCTTCTGAAGAGGCCTCCTGGTGCAGGCCTCCTGGTGCACGTCCCGATGGCTCCAGAAGGCTCCTGACGCGGTCCTCTCCTGTGCAGGGAATGTGCATGTCCCAATGGTTCCAGAAGGTTCCTGACACAGTGCTCTCCTGTGCAGGGAATGTGCATGTCCCAATGGCTCCAGAAGGTTCCTGACGCGGTCCTCTCCTGTGCAGGGAATGTGCACGTCCCACTGGCTCCAGAAGGTTCCTGACATGGTGCTCTCCTGTGCAGGGAATGTGCATGTCCCAATGGCTCCAGAAGGCTCCTGACGCAGTCCTCTCCTGTGCAGGGAATGTGCACGTCCCACTGGCTCCAGAAGGTTCCTGACACGGTGCTCTCCTGTGCAGGGAATGTGCACGTCCCACTGGCTCCAGAAGGTTCCTGACACGGTGCTCTCCTGTGCAGGGAATGTGCATGTCCCAATGGCTCCAGAAGGCTCCTGACGCGGTCCTCTCCTGTGCAGGGAATGTGCACATCCCGATGGCTCCAGAAGGTTCCTGACACGGTGCTCTCCTGTGCAGGGAATGTGCGTGCCCCACTGGCTCCAGAAGGTTCCTGATGCAGTTGTCTCCTGTGCAGGGAGTGTGCACATCCCAATGGCTCCAGAAGGTTCCTGACGCAGTCCTCTCCTATGCAGGGAACGTGCACATCCCCGTGGCTCCAGAAGGTTCCTGATGCGGTTGTCTCCTGTGCAGGGAATGTGCACATCGTGATCGCTCCTGAAGGTTCCTGACACGGTCCTCTCTCTCCCTGAGGGTCACCGCTGTGAGGCGAGAATGAACAGAGGCGGAGGAAACCGGGCAAGAAAATGGTGGAAACAGCAGAGGTGGGAGCAGCCGAGGGACGGTGCTCTGGCGGGTGGACTGGAGAGTCTCCCGCCCCCCGCGAATGGACGCGGGTCTCAGGTCTACTCGAATAAATGAGGGACCGGACAACTTACGTCTGGAAGAGAAGTCACAGAACCACGGAGCTGGGCAGCACAGGATTAGTGAGATGACCGGAAAGCCAGTCTGTCCCCAGGGGGACAGTCCACCGCATCCGCGGGACACAGCCAGTGCCACTGCTGCAGACGAGACGCACGCGTGTGCTCAGCCTCTGCCTCCGTGGACGCTGAGGGCCCGACGCCACGGCAGGGCCACGGCCCGAGGGTCAGGTCAGCCCGCAGACGTGGGGGAGTCTCCACGGGTAGGGCGTCGAGCATGCCCCCTGTCCGTGCCACCGCCTGGGGCCTCTCCCTCCACGCGGAACAAGAAAGACAGCTAAGACTCTCCAGGGGGAAAGTGTAACGGGCCCGCCGGTGAGCGCCTCCGGGCCCCACCGAGCAGAACCAGGGGCTCAGGCTGCGTCTCCGTGCGGCAAACCTCGACCCCGTTCTGGAGGGTGACTGTCATGCCACCGCCCCTCCCGTAAAGGCTCACTTCACAGAGGAAACGCCCCGGTAGTGTGTTTCTGAAGGAGCGCTTTCCGGATCCCTCAGCGCAAGCAGGTGTCTCCAAGGCCGCTAGGGACAGAGCTGTGGCGGGCAAGGCCCGAGCGGAAGGTTCTGGCTCTGCGTCCTGGCCGGCAGGAGGCCGGGTGCGGTCCGAGCCTGGCCTCGCCCACTCGGGCTGTGGGGCCACCCCCACCCCGTCACCCCCACCAGCTGAGCTCTGAAATCCACTCAGAGCTAATAACGCAACGTAAAGTATTTGGTTAACGCTGAACGCACGCCGCCTGCCTTTTTAAATCCACCCATTTAAACTCACTGCAAGTTACTGCCAGCCAAGTGCCTGTTAAAAAAGCTTGGCTATTGGTCTAGTGAACAAGCATGGTGTCTACTCCACATTTAAATCACATTTTGTCTTAAATTTTTTTTTAAGTTTGCTTACTTTTGAGAGAGAGAGAGAGACAGAGTGTGAACAGGGGAGGGGCAGAGAGAGAGGGAGACATAGAATCCGAAGCAGGTTCCAGGCTCTGAGCTGTCGGCACAGAGCCCGACACGGGGCTCGAACTCACGAACCAGGAGATCATGACCCGAGCCGAAGTCGGACTGAGCCACCCAGGTGCCCCTAAATCACATTCTTTATTGAAGAGAATATATAAGTGGGGCTCTTCGGCCTCTGAAGGAGCCACGTGGAGCTGCCTTCACACGGCCACCTGTCCACCGTGGCCACACTACTGGGCGTAACATGCACGTGGCCCCACCGAGCCCTCACGTGAATCTGCAGGAACACCGCGACCGTACTCTAGGAGAGCACAGCCAACCGTGACGTTCCCCTCAGTCATCTGTGGGGGGACATGAATCTCTGCCTTCCAGACTCGGGGCCCTGCCGTGTGACCCGCCTCAGCCGACGGGATTCGGGCAGGTGCCCCGTGAGCCACGTGAGACTGGAGGTCGGAGGGCCGCGAAGAGCTCCCACCCGGCCTCCGGTTTCCGCGGCCGCCGTGAGGAAGCCACGTCCCAGTGGGGTTGCTCACTCCTCGTGGCCTCGTGGCCAGGGCGAAGAGAGGCGCAGAGAGGCGCCAGCCCACGGCCGAGGCGGAAGCTCCCTGAGATTCAGGGGTGTTTGTTACACGGCAGAGCTGACCGCCCCGCAGAGTCAGGCCCCAGGCCCAGGCCGTTGTCACCCTGGTCGACACGGCCTCGGGCAGCTCTTCACGGCGTGTGCGTTCCCACGACCCCCGCCCAGTGTCATCCTGTCCACGGTGTAGGGGTGGAAAGAGGCTCCCCAGCTGCTCTTTGCTGGGCTCTCAGGTACTTTGGCTAAGCCCCATCCCGGACCCCCCCCACCTCTTCCAGAGGCCCCATGGTCCCCACAAACTGCCCATCACTCTCCTTCTCCTGTCTCTGCCCAGTGGGTGCTGGGGGATGCAGGTTGAAGGTCAGCTCTAAGAGAGTGAACATCCCACCCCCGCTGGCCACATCGAAGCTGCAGCACAGGCCCAGGGTGGACGACTAGATGCACCCCCCGTCCCGACACCACCCCGATTCTCGGCCCGGGACCACCCTGATTCTCAGCCTTGGCCCCACACGCCCACCAGGCCTCCAGCCTCGAGGTGGCTTCCTCTGTGACCCTCGCGTGCCTGCCCGCACTGGCCCCCAGGTGGCTCTGGGCCGGGTCCCCTCCGCTGCGGGGCTCTGGCTCCTCGAGGACAGGGGCCAGGTTTTGTTTGAGCCCAGGTCCGGCGGGTTTCGCACAGAGGGCTTTGGGGATGTTGGGAGCGGTGAGACGATGCCGTCTGGAGCTACATCTCACTTTCTGGCCGGGCATAAACTCAGCTTAAAGCGGCCGTGGGTTTGAGGACAAACGGCCCCACGAGACCCGTGGCCACGTGGGCGCCAAAGCCCCCCATGAGGACTGGCCACCTGGCTCCCACCAAGAACACAACAGAAAAGTCACCCCCACGGTCGGTGCACCCATTTTCACAGTGTGCCAAGGCTAGGGTCCTCGTGACTCCCAACTTACCTGTGAGGTGACAGGGGTGGATGATTCTGGAAGGAGCCTCCCGCCGGCCAGGGGAGGAAGGGAGGAGGTGGGAGACAGGTGATAGGCCAGCCCCAGGCTCACCTGCGCTGGTTCCTAACTGCACAGCTCGTTCCCCCGGCCCCACGGTGACCCGGGTGCAGGGACCCCACGAGGCCTCGGCTAGATGCCGCGGAAGAGGCCACCCTGAACCGCCAGGTGAAGGAGATGTGGGGCCCGCCGTGGGCACACGCGCAGAGGAAACTTGGAGCCCTGTGGGCGGGCCTCGGACGGAACCGTGTCTCCTGTGAGAAGGCCGCGCGGCGGGGGACGCAAACAGCCGACGTGGAGGACTTACCAGCGCGCACCTGCTAAGTGACGAACCCGGTCTGAAGGCTGCGCACAGCACGCGTCAAGGACACGGTGGGGGCGGCAGGAAGTCGAATGGTCTCCAGGGGTGGCAGTGGGGAGGGCGGGACGAACAGGTGGAGCATGGAGGAGGTTTGGGGCAGTGAGACGCTCCCGGGTCCCGCCAGGGTACGTCTGTCCAGACTCGCAAAGGTGCAGCGCCAAGAGCCACCCGTGTAGACGGGAGGGACCAGATCGCGGTGTCTCACATGGCTCACCTGGGGCACAGGTGCGCCCAGCCAGCGTGGCACGTCAGCAGGAGGGGAGACCGGGGCGGGGGGGCAGGACGTGGAGCGACGTACTTCCCTTCGGGTTCCTGTGAACTTAAAACTGCTGTGGAAAAAAGAGTCTGTGAATTAATAAAAACAGTAAGAAATCAAGAGTGTGGTAAGGAAGTCCCCTGATGAAACCCATCATTTCATTCTTCCTGCAATGAAGCTACCTTAAAATTATTTTTCGTTGTGTTTCAGAGTTTTTGTTGTTTCGCTAACGTTACTAAGAAGTAAGTATGTGTGTTGCATGAAAAGCTAAGAAACACGGGACTCGGGCAGTGAGGGTCCTGGACGCCCGGCCGAGGCGAGGCCTCCTGGCGCTTTGAGGCAGCTTCCTGCCGCGCCTTCCCGGCCGGTCCCAGGTGTCGCCTGCTCGCCCCGCGCTCCAGGGCGCACGTCAGGGCCGAGGGCAGGCTGTGGGGCGTTGAGGCCCCAAGAGGTCCCCAGAGGCACGTGAGCCAGGTGCGGAGGAGGCGGAGGCCAGCAGGCCCAGACAGGCCGGCCGCCCGCCTCACATTCCTGCCCCTCGTTGACAGGCATGCGGGGAAAACGTTAGGCTTTTCCAAGATCCAGCCGGCCCGGCTGATGAATGAATATTCCAGGCCAGCTCGGCCCGGCTCTCCGGCTCTCGGAGGGAGGGACGGCCTCCGGGAGGGGCGAGGTGGCGCCTGTCATCCCCCGGGTCACCGGAGCCTCTGGAATGTGCCAGCTGGCTGCTGAGTGCCGCCCCCCCACTTGTGGGTCCTCCCAGTGCGCGCCTGCGGGGTCAGGCGCCCGCTCCGGCCGGCTGACGTGTGTCATCTGGCAGCCGCTGGCTCGCATCCTGCTGCAGGGCCCACGGCAGCGGGGAGCGCCTGCAAATACCACAGCGACAGAGGGTCAGACGTGACAGGCGGAGGTGAGGAGAGGTCGCCTCGCCGACACTTCCCCGGCCTTCCAGCTGTCACTGCGGCACACCGCGGGCCGAGGGGGCGCGAGAAGCGAAACGCAGGTCCAGACGGACGGAGCTTCCAGAGGACGGCACGTCATACTTTCCCTGCAGCTCCGGAAAGTTCCGGGAGAGCGGAGGTGTTGAGACCCCAGGCCTACTGAAAGTATGCGTGCTGTGCGTGCACGTGTGGGCTCACGTGTGCATGGCCGCACGGTAGGAGGCAGTGCCCTAAAGAACCACGTGGTGAGTCTGTAGGTACGTGATTATCTTGAGATGTGGATGACCCCACTCGCGACATTCGCCTCACAAACACGAGGCGTGACGCCCGGGCTACAGTGCGGCTGACGAGGCCCCTTTCTAGAGAAAGGCCAGACACACGCAAGTGATGGCTGTGCTTCCGTGTGTCAGCAGCCCCCCTGCAGGGTAGACTTTCCTCCCGGGGAGGAGGCAGAGGGGCCACATCCGGGGCCACGGCCAGGTCTGATGGCCTGTCTCTGTCCCTTGGGACACGCGTCTGTCCCCAGCCCTGCGCACAGAGAGGACTTGCGGTGGCCCACACGGAGAAGACGCAGCTCCGCCCGTGCGAACAGGAGGAGCTGCGTTCTGCTCACGTGGCCCCTGTGGCTGCTTCGTCTATTTCACGGCGCTACCACGTGGGCACTGGGGTTGGGGGAGGGAAGAGAGGAAGGACGGAAGGGCCTTCGCAGCTGAATCCCGGGCCCCCCTCCACTGTGACGGCTGTGGCCCGGGCGTGGCCGAGCCCCGCTGTGCTGCGTCTTCTGTCCCTGAGTCCCTCGGCGCCAGGGCCCCCGCGAGGCCGGGCCGTCCCGGGAAACTCGACTTGGGAAGCGAGGCTCGGCAGCCACGGTGTCAGAGAGCGCAGGCGGATGGTGCTGGCAGCCGGCCTCACGGAGCTCGTGGCCACCGTGGGCCCCGCACTCACGCCGAGTCTCCCGCCTCGCGGGGCCGCAGGGCACGGCGCTGACTCAGAAACAAAACAAAAGAGCGAAGAAAGCCAGGGAGCCTGCTGTGCCCGCCCCGCAGCCCCACCGCGCAGCCCCACGACATCCGTAAGGGGGGACCTCAGGCGGCCCCAGGCTGCTGGGTCCACGCCCAGACCCCCCGGGCACGGATGGGGGCAGGCTTGCCGGTGAGGGGGCCAAAGGCAGAATATTCCAGCACATCCACTGTGTCCATGCTTCAAGTCCTCTCTGGCCGCTGTCCGAGGCCACAAACGCCAACCTCTGAACGGATTCAAGAATCAAGCGTGCGGTCGGCCGGGGACACACAGGTATGTGCACACAGCCGTGTGCTCACGCTCACACACTCTCAGTGCACACGTGTGCACAAACTCGCACAGGGTACACGCTTACAGGAACGCACTCACATGCGTGTGCACCGTGGAACGTGCAGACACCCGCCTGCTCGCAGGCTCGAACACACGCGGTGCGCACACACCCCATACTTCAGCTGCACCATAAAAGGGCCGATGACTCAAGCAGGACCGTCCCGGGAGGGACAGTCGGGGACTGGCAGCACCTGTCGGGACAGCCGCACCCGTGCCCGCCCACCCGCCCGCCCCTGAGAAAACCACTGGTGGGAAATAACTGTATTTGCACACATTTTTCCTAAGCAAACGAGAGCTCAGTCCGCCTTTCACAAGCGGCCCCTCTCGCTGTTGAACACCATCTTCCGGAACTGCCTAGAAGCCTGCCCTCGGATGCCACACCGGGGAACACAAGGAGGGACAGCCAGGCTCCCGCCAACAGTGATTCCCAGTGTCGTCCTTAGAGACGCGGCAGTGCTGGCACGGGTGCGGGTGTGTGTGTGTGGGTGGGGGGGGGGGTGTGGACGTGAGTGTGTGCACGCACACACGCTCGTACTGTGGGGACCGAGCCCCAGGCCTCTGGCCCTGTGCTGCTCGGGACTTCCCAGAACAGCCGCCTGCTTCTCACGGCCAGCAAGGGAGAGGGTGTGCTCGCCAGAAACGTGCCAATCTTGTGGAACGTGACCTCAGATGCGCGCCGTAACCATGCGACGCAATCACGTGTATGCCATCCCAGCCCCACCCACAAAGAGGTGTGAATGTAGGGGAGGGTCACCGGGACCCCCTCGGTCTCTCCCACAAGCCCTGGGTGGGAGCGACAACCAGCGCTGGAGAAGTAAGTCAGCAAGTTGCCCAATCTCACAAAAAACACGCTGCGTCCCTTCAAAACCGAAGGAAGCCCAGGCAGGTGCAATCACAGTGTGGCCCCCGGAAGACGGTCTAACAGCCGCCCTGCCCGTCCAGCAGGCGGGCACCGTGTCGACGCTGTCTGCGTGTTTCCCTGGAGCACAGTCTGCTGCCGCTCTCCCGCACGCGCTCCAGCCCAAACGGTTGGCCTCTCCCGGCCCAGCACCCGGGGACCTCAGCTCAGGCCCTCGCTGTGACAAAACCCCGGGAGATCCGCAGCTGCAAGGTGAGAGGCACTATGTTTCATTGTACAGAACTGAACAGATACAGGTTGAATCGGTCAAAAATTTTATTCCAAAAGCAACAGCGGTGACGAGAACGCACCTGACCTTGGGGGGAGGGGTCTGAGGCTCCTTCCGGACCAATCTGGCGGCCTGGATTATCCCCTGAGTCTTTTCTTTTTTTTTTTTTTTTTTTTAATTTTTTTTTTCCAACGTTTATTTATTTTTGGGACAGAGAGAGACAGAGCATGAACGGGGGAGGGGCAGACAGAGAGGGAGACACAGAATCGGAAACAGGCTCCAGGCTCTGAGCCATCAGCCCAGAGCCCGACGTGGGGCTCGAACTCACGGACCGTGAGATCGTGACCTGGCTGAAGTCGGACGCCTAACCGACTGCGCCACCCAGGCGCCCCTCCCCTGAGTCTTTTCTTAAGAACAACAGCGACAAAAAATTCTTGTTCCAAATAATGGCATCATCCAATCCACAGAAAGGAAATGGGCTGTGCAGGCAGCGATGCCCATGGACGGTATGGTGGCTTCCCGCACTGGGGACAGTCTCCAAGTGTCCCCACACAGGGCGTCCCACTGCTGGGGCCCTGGGTCACACACAACACCCCACCTCTGGCCAACTCAAACAGAAAAGGGCCTTTGCGAGGACACCGGTGAGCCAAAGAGCCAGGAGTGGGTCACCAAGGGCCAGGCTGGCGCTCGACTCGCCCCAGAGGGAGCCTGAAAAGCCCGGGGGCACTGGAGGGTCTGACTGTCCACCTTCCCGGAGACTTCGTGCATTTCACAGTCAGTGTCCGCACAGGAAGCCATTCCCGGGCCCTATGTCTGGGGGGTCGCCGGGACACCACGCCCGCGCCCAACACCGGGCTCATCGCTCGGCCCCTGGCACCAGGGTCCCGGACGTGTCGGAGAAGAGCCCCCAGCGTCACTAACGGGGGCCGTCCCCTGGCAGCACCGCTCGTCTCGCCTGAGCCTGGAAAACCCCGTGCCGCCTGTCAGGGGCTCCGGCGCCGAGCAGAGGGCACCACGACAGCAGGGAGGAGCCGCGTGCCCGCCAGCCACACGCGGCCCGGGTTTCCAGCACACTCGGGCCCGCCGCAGCCGTGGCGGGTGGAGGAGTGCAGGTGGCCCGTCCAGGAGTGCACGGGGTCCTCGTCGGGGAGTGCACGGGGTCCTTGTGCGTGTGACCCGGCACAAGACAGGGACCGTGTGCGTGTGCCCCCAGGGCTGTGCGGCCGAGCTCATGGCGTCTCTCCAGAGACACGGGGCCCTCTCGCCGCCACCCTAAGTGGAGCCCGAGGGACACTGTGGAGAGAAGGCACGGGGCCACCAGAGCCAGGACAGCTGCCAAAGACCCAGCGCTTCCGCCAGCTTCTGGACGGTCTTCCTTGTCTACCGGCAACAAATGTTAACAGTAAGGGCTCTCAGAGAAAAGGGGCAAAAACGAAGTTCTGTTTTACCAGCACCCGGCACTGAATGGCCACGTGTGGCGTTCAGAGGAGACACGACGTGTCCCTGGCGGGGACCGGATGGAGAGCCTGTGCAGCCCCACGCGCCCTCGGACCCCACGTCTGCAGCGTCCGCCCTCGGGCTCGCTTCTCTGGCGTGTTCAGGCCCTGCTCCCACGGTCGTAAGGGGGTCTGCAGCTTCCGTGTTCAAATCTCTCCTGTCCCTGTGACCAGGTGTTTACGCAGCGTCTTCGTGTTACCGCAGAGCCCGGCTGGCCCAGACGTTCTCAGCGCCAATGGCAAACGCATTTCTTGGTTCACTGAAACCCACTCATTGGTTTGAGCGAGTTTACAGAATGCAATTTAAAGATGCATATTGGTTAAAAATACATTTCCCCTCTCGGTTGTATATCAGGGTTGTTTTGTGTGTGTGTGTGTGTGTGTGTGTTTTTTATTGTTTGATCAGGTTTTAAGGGAGAGTGGAATTTATAATTTAGAAAACTCTTTAAAAGATCATAACTCGTGAAAGAATATTTTCACTTTGGCCACACATGTATGTATAAGGTCTGAGTAATAAAAACATAGTCAAGGGACCTTTATAATCACACAAAAACCCAGTTGTAATTCCGAAGCGGAACATTTTCACTATTGAGTGGTGTTCAAGAATGAGTCGTGTCGCACAAGCGTAGGTTCTGAATAAACACTGCGTTTTGGAGCTTCAATGCGGTCTCGAATTCCGGGCAGGGGTCTCCTCCCCCTCCCCGTGCAGCCCCCGAAAGCTTTATTAAGTGAGAACATCAATCTGTAGAGAGTCCCGGTGCTCTGGGGTGACTTCTGAAAACACTGCTTAACGCAGGACAGTTTCGTCCTCCCTACCCTTAAACCAATCACAGGGAATTAGAAAGCAGTGGTTATTGGGGGGAAAATCTGTTTTCCGATCGTCCTCCGCCCGTGCAGTGAACCGTCACGCACGTCTGGAGGACTCCATGAGGCTGTGTTTGGTGTCAATAAATGGAGGTTATTCTACAGTCTTTCGTATGCAGAAGGCTGCTTATTTACAGACGAATGCAGAACCCACAAAGAGAAATGCCTACTTGTTTCAACAAATCGGCCGCCTGTGCCCTTGTGATACCCTCATGTTGCCTGGAAAACGCAGGACCGGGGATTTAACGAAAGCCACGGAGAAGCCCACGGGAAGATTCCTGTCTCCGTCCTCGTTATTCTGGAGGCCACGTCTCAATAAACAGCCGTTCCGTCCTCCCCGCAGGCCCACCAGACCACCTGTGGGCCCCTCCCTCCCGTCGCCCCAAGCCCGGCCCCTCCTAGGGGGACTCGGGGGCGCTCATGCGTGCCGGCAGGCGTGTCTGGGCGTCTGGGAGCCACGGTGGCGTTGATGGCGCTGACAGCGGGCCAGGCCGTCCGGGCTGTCTTCCCAGGTCTGCCTTTGACCGTTCTGGCAGCCGGTGGCCACTCCCCACTGCACGACCCCTCTGTGCCCTCTGGGTGACAACACTCCCTTTTCAGCCTCTCCAAGGGTCAGCAAGATAACCCCGTCCCCAAGAGGCCTTATCTCGGTCCTTCCTCCCTGGCTGTCCCTGAGAAGGGACAGAACATGGCGGGGGGGGGGGGGGGGACCGAAGGACAGCGGAGCCGGTGGGGAGGGGAAGGGCCCCTGGGCCTCGACTGCCCTCCTCCCGCCCCAACAGAGCCCTGCTTCATTCACCCACACCTGGTGCCGGTCTCGAATCTTATAGAACCACCAGCAGCACGAGGCAGGCCTCCCTGGGAATGGGCCCAGCCTCTGCAGGCAGGACCGTCCCCCAGTGGGGTCAGGGAACGCTCCGCGGGGATCGTTGCTGCCCCCTCTGTGCCGCAACCCCAGCCCCGTACGCTGCCTGGCCCGGCACACGGGAAATGCCATTGTGCGCGGCCCATCCCAGCCGCCCAGCAGGGCCTAGAGCACGTGTCCAGCCTGGTGACCGGGCGGTCACCTGGTGACAGGCCCAACCCCCCGCTCCTGCGTGTGGCCTATGACCTCCCCGGGGAGCTCGTGGCACTGTGCACGGACTCCCAGCACGGGGAGGCAGCTGGGCACTTTGCACACACAGAAGCGTGTTGCCTCACAGCCCTGGGGGCAGAGGTCCCGATGCCCCGACATCGAGGTGCCCACAGGGGGTTCCCGCTGCTGCCTCGGGGGGTGACCCGACCCAGGCCTCTGGCTGCCCTCCATCCGCTCCGGTCCTGGACTGCCGACACTCACTCCCGCGTCCGAGTCTGCACTTCCCTCATGTGAGGACACCAGTCATATGGATTTAAGCCACCATGACCTCGTCTTCACTCCGTCAGATCTGCAAAGACACCATTCCCAAATAAGGTCACACCCCCCGGTCCCAGGTGGGCAGGAGTTTGGGGAAGGACGCTATTCAACCCAGCACAGGTGTGACCAACCTGTCGGCAGCGAGGGCTCAGCCCCTGAGCCCTGGGCTGGACCCCGGTCCCCTGCACTCTGGCCTCCCACCAAGTGACACACTCCTATCACACTGTCCCTCCGAGGGGGCTGCTGGGCTCTGCCATGAGGCTGACATCCTGGCACACGCTTATGCACACACGCACACGCAGACATCTGCACCTGCATGCACACAAGTGGACACGTGTGCACACACAGACACATGCACATGTGCAGGCACGTGCTCAGGTACACACAGGCACCAGACACACGCACATGCGCACACACAGACACACATATGCAGGCACACGCACACCCACGCACACACGTGGGTTGGCCTCCTGGCAGAGCGCCCACGCACACGGGGCTTTCTCGTCCGAAACAGCCATTTGCTCCGAGGACCTGCAGGAAGACAGAGGTATTAAACGCCCGTCGATGGGATTCTGCGGTGGCTCCAAACAATCGCGGCGTGAAGCGGTCGGGGTGGCAGAGAGAACGTGGAGTGAGGACAATGGTTCAACAAGGAAATCAAGGAAACGTCTTGTTGCAACATTAGAGAGAGTGAAGAAGATGATGTATTAATTAAATAGGAGACTAAACAGGACAAACCTTTGGAACGGGAGACATAACATTTCAGAGCGAAATCAACATGGCGGGTAAAGGTCGCAGAAGATCAAGTAAGGCGCTAACAGTGGTGCTTTTCCATTTTCTGATCGATCAATATTACATTTTTCCCAAGCTGAAATGCAACGGCAGACTTATTGCTAACCTTTCCCTCACCCTTCCGTTGTGTATAAGTCACAGCAAAATTACAGATGACTTTATACGCCACGGAGTCTTCCAGACCCAGGCCCCCAGGTGAGCTGAAAGCTTCCTCGAGATCTATTTCGTTTGAAAATGGGAAGAATGAACGTCTGCACTCCGAAGACACCGGAGAACACCCAGGCCTTTAAAAACAAGTCACCGTCTGGACGATGGCTCGGTGCCCGCCGGCTCCCCCAGGCGCGAGAACCCCACGTGGGATCCGGCCTCTGCAAGCGGGAGGAGTCCACGCTTCATTTGCCACAACTGATCAGATCGCACCTCTCCCGTCTGAGACGTTATTTAGGTCACTGCCCAAAACCCTTCTCACGAACCAGAGAGGACGGGCCCACGTGGGAGGAGAGCCCGAGGGGAGACCCGCAGCCTCACGAGACCCCAGATGGCCCACCCGCGCTTTCCCGGGCATGGGGGGGCTTTCGTTTGTCCCTTTCGGGCCCGTGCGTTCCCTTCCCCTGCTGTGCTGGGAACAGTGTGCCGGGACCCCGACGCCCCACGATTCCAAGCACGGCAGACGTGGAAAAACGAAACAAATTTGGTTTGAAACGCGTCGAGCAGGACTTAGGCCCCGTGGAAGGTGACCCGTGCTCCTGACGGGCGGCCCGGACCCTGTCTCAGGAGAGCGTGCACTGGTCCCGTCCGAGGGCCAAGTTTGGAGTCGCAGGTTGGCGCCCTGCAGGAAAATCCTCCCCCAAAGCATTCCTGGTCAAAATGACACGGTCACGAATCCCGAAGAAGGCTTCCATACACTTCCGATTCACAGTAAAATAGAAATAATATCCCTGATTTGCAAAAAGATCTGGATCTCCTCCAAATCTTGTGAGTGAGGACAACTGAGCAAACACACAAAGTGTCCGGAAGCGTGCTCCAGCGCACCGTGCGCTGAGAAAATGCGTCTTAAAAGAATAAAATGCGGAATCTCGGGACCCTTACGCAAACGAGGGCACGCCTCCTGGGAGAGCCGGGGGGCCGGGGTTGCGGGGCCGCGGCTCTAGGGCACGGGCAGGGCCCGGCCGTCAGAGCACCGGGGCCGTGATCCCCAGCCAGCGCCAGGCGGCGGCCTCCCGCGCAGCCGAGCCACGTCCGCGCCGTTTTCTCACAGTGAAGGAAACGTTAAAGCAAGGCTGGGCTGGAGACGCTGATTCCCCTGCGGTGCATTCCGCCTGTCTTCCACGAGGCCGCCACCCTGGGCTGGAAGACGGCCCGCAAAGATTTCACAGGTGGGATGGAAAAAGAGAAAAATCACACACACGAACATGTCATGAAAACGTCTGCGTCTTATTTTTTTGGACATGACATTTCACCTTGGATTATACAAACGGTGAGATTTCACCGTACGGTTTCTGTCTAGACTCCCTGGGGCCCCGTCACGAGGGATGGGGAGCCTGCGACCTCACCGGGAAGCCCGGTGCGGGCGAGACAGCCAGCCTGTCCCCCGCACACGGGCCCCCAGGCGGCACTGCGTCGCGCCTGTGTCTGGGGAGCGCGGTTGGGCCGCGGGCGGCCTCCTGTCCCTCCCGTTTCTCGTGCAATCAGCCCCGTGAATCGTCTCTCGAGTTGGGAGAGGCCGGGACGTGTTTAGAGTCCAGTGTGGTTTCTGCCCAGACCTCACCGTGGGGCCCAACCCCCCAGCCCCCGCGGACCTGGTGGCGTCCCCACCACCCTCCTGACCGGCCTCCACCCCAGCCTGGGGGCCCGGGGGTTGGTGTGATGCCTGGCCGGGTTTACTTCCCTCTTCTGACAACATGATAGTATCTGAGGAAACAGCTCTCTGGCCCTCATTTTTAATGATATAATGAAATCTCATTTTTAATTACCTGAACAAAAAGGTTTCAAGTCCGTCAGATTGCTCTCAGGGCCTGCAGAGGTATTAACGGCTCCAGAACCAATTACCTACATTTCCTTTTTACTTATTGCAAATGTGACCTTTTGTGAGCGTGTGACGGCGAATCTCCCGCTGTGAGTGCGTATCCGCCCGGCACGCGGGCCCCGGTCAGGACACTGCTCATCCGCGCCCCTCTGATGGCTGGAGGACAAGCCATGTCTGGACAGGGATCCGGGGCCAGGGGGCCCTTCCCTTGACGATCCCAAACACGACTCTTCTAAGGTGGCATCCCAGTCACAGCCCAAAGGAAAAGCCAGCCCTCCCACCCCCGCCATCCGCCCGGGAAAGGGGAAGTCGTGTGGAGTGGACCGCGGCCACCAGTGTGGACGTGTGAACGCAGATGCGGGGGTGGGCGGCGGGGGCCGGGGCTGAGAGCCCAGACGGGCCCCACCACCTCCCTCCAAGTGTCCTGTGCCCTTGCTCAGGCTCGGGGGCCCGTCTAAGCTGCCGCCCCACCCCCCTCCTCCCTGCTTGGGGAAGGCGGGCGGGAGGGCTCCTCGGGGAGCAGTAGCAGAGCCCAGAAACCCAGAGGGGCTGCAGGGCTCAGCGGGAAAGACCCCACTCCACAGCGTCCTTGTGTGGGAGCGTCGCCCCACCTGCCAGGGCCAGGTGGGACCCCCCGGGGCTGGGTGCCAGCCCCAGACACGGTGCAGACAGCCGTGACAGGCCAGCCGCGGTGGGGGCTTGAAGCCCACGGGTGCCCACGGCCAGACCGTAGGGCTGGACCAACTTGCCGGTGGCCACTTGACCGGCCCCGGGTCCCCCGCGACATCACCACGGGGCTGCTTCTGTCCCCGAGAATGCTGCACAAAGGGGGAGGGGAGGACCACCCATCAGGGACACAGGCCGAGCTGGACGGAGGCCACGGGGCTCCTGACTCCGGAAAGATAGTCCCCTCATGACTCTTCAAAATAAACCCACGAGCGTCTCTGACAACTGTCCCCAGCCCTTCCTCCCACACTGGGGTGAACGGACGGATGAGATCTATTTTGTGCAGGAGAGCACGGCGCAGCGAGGCCACGGCCATGGCTTTTCTGGAGTTTTCAGCCGTAACCGGGAGTGGTTTACTGTGTGGTTTCTTGGGAAGTCACTGAAACGCGCGGCCGAGAGGTCGGCCGCATCTTCCGTCTGCAAACTCTGTCAGAACGTCCGCACGCAGCGGCAAACTCCTGACGCCAGCAAACTCCCGGAATCAACCCCCTCACGGCCCCGGGCTGCCCCCTGGCCCACGACGGCCATTTGAGCCACAGAACAAGCTCCATTTATTAGCCAAGCTGCCATAACTCACCGCGAGCGCAGAGGGGAGAGGCGCCCCCGATCGCGGAGGGAAACTCAATTAGCAGAAGCGGCCGCAACATCCATGACGGCAATAAAGCGCCTCCCGCCACTGCCGGGGAGAGGCCTGGAGTGATTGAGACGAACAGCCCCCGCCGGCCGCGTCCGCGCACAGGGAACCGAGACTGCTCAGGGGCTGGGGACAGGAAGTGGGGACCCCTCGGGGGTTGGCGACAGGAAGTGGGGACCCCTCGGGGGTTGGCGACAGGAAGTGGGGACCCCTCGGGGGTTGGCGACAGGAAGTGGGGACCCCTCGGGGGCTGGGGACAGGAAGTGGGGACCCCTCGGGGGCTGGGGACAGGAAGTGGGGACCCCTCGGGGGTTGGCGACAGGAAGTGGGGACCCCTCGGGGGCTGGGGACAGGAAGTGGGGACCCCTCGGGGGTTGGCGACAGGAAGTGGGGACCCCTCGGGGGCTGGGGACAGGAAGTGGGGACCCCTCGGGGGCTGGGGACAGGAAGTGGGGACCCCTCGGGGGCTGGGGACAGGAAGTGGGGACCCCTCGGGGGTTGGCGACAGGAAGTGGGGACCCCTCGGGGGCTGGGGACAGGAAGTGGGGACTCCTCGGGGGCTGGGGACAGGAAGTGGGGACCCCTCGGGGGTTGGCGACAGGAAGTGGGGACCCCTCGGGGGCTGGGGACAGGAAGTGGGGACCCCTCGGGGGCTGGGGACAGGAAGTGGGGACCCCTCGGGGGCTGGCGACAGGAAGTGGGGACCCTCGGGGGCTGGGGACAGGAAGTGGGGACCCCTCGGGGGTTGGCGACAGGAAGTGGGGACCCCTCGGGGGCTGGGGACAGGAAGTGGGGACCCCTTGGGGGCTGGGGACAGGAAGTGGGGACCCCTCGGGGGCTGGGGACAGGAAGTGGCACCCCTCGGGGGCTGGCGACAGGAAGTCAGGACTGCCTGCCGCAAAGTCACATGCTTCTGAAGTGCAAGCAGGTGGCCCCGGGAAGGCGGCGGCTGCGAGCTGCTGTCACCGGGCCACGTGGCTTGGAGCCAGCGAAGGCTACAGGGAAAGGCCACGCTCCACTTTGAGCGAACGTCTGGGTCCCGCTGCTGCTCCGAGTGTCCACCCGGCCCATCCATCGGCACCTGAACTCCGGCCACACTGGAAAGGTGTCCAGGGTGGGGAAAGAAGCAGGCTGTCCCCACACAAGACAGGGGAATGTGCTCTGAGCCCCTCAGGCACGGCCTCTGTCTCTCCCCCTGTCGGCTCTGTTCAGGCAGTGCCCTTTCCTCAAGGCTCTGAGGGCCAGGCTCCCCTCCCCCTGACCCACCTGCCTGGCCTCAGCCCCGCTGGACGCCCTGGGCACCGCCTGCTCCCAGGCTCCAGCTTCTCCCAGACGCCAGGGCGGTGGACCGTCCGGCACTATGCACACCCATCCCCGAGGAGGCCCCGTCACTCGGGGAAACCTAACTGGCTATCTCCCTCTGGAAAACCAGGGTGGGCTGGCTTTTTCTTCGGGCCAGGACCGGATGCCTCCTGAGAACAGTGTCTAAGCTACGGCCTCCTGCTGCCAATCGGCGGCTCACCTGCTGACACGGGAGGAGCGTTTCAATCAGGAAAGGAGCAGAGATTGGTGCGGGCAGGCCGGCCTGAGAGCAGGACGCATCAGTCACCCTCAGAGACCACCCTGCACTAGCCAACAGCCAGCCAGGGCACCCAAGGCCCAGAGACTCATAAATCGGTCGGTTCCTGCCCCGAGCCACTGATTCGGGGCCGTCTGTCACGCAGCGTTCTGGCGGAAAGGGGTAACTGACACACGGGCTCCGAGGACCCCTCCCTTTGCTGCGGAGAACGCCAGCTCAGCCGGTGCACCTGCGGGGAAGGGGGCTTCTCTGTGCCAGGAAGAAAGCTGCCAGCCGCACGCACACAGAGCAGGGAAGCCCAGGCAGCGTCACCCCACCCCTGCCCCGCCCCGCCCCCACCCTGCTGGAAGAACAGGCTTCCCAGCCCTCACCTTGCACTCCACCTGCTCCCCCTCTGTTCCATTCTGCAGCGGCATCCACACAGGACACAGACGTCGCCACAATCAGCAGAGTGTTCTGATTTGCAGCTGAGTAACTGGGAACTTCCTACCAGACCCACGAAGTCACAGCTACAATGCTTTTGGGGAAATAAATCAAAACTTTTATTACACTAACATTTACACAGAATGAGTCAACTCACTGCTAACTGTTAGCCAGATTGGCACAACGCTGGAAACTCAGGAGGGGAGCCGGCTGAGGGCCCACGCGCATCCAAGGGTCCCGGGGTCGGCAGCCCCGCTCTGCTGGGGGGTGGGGGCCCCTCTGTCCTCAACTTGCTTCTTGTGTGGACTGTTAAGGAACCTCGTGGACGTGCCGAAACCCCACAGTCACTCTGTGCCTAGCCACCAGCCTTGGCCTGTTCACGGACAAGTCGTGTTGTGTGGCGGCCACCGCGTGGTCGGAGCGCACCTGTCTCTTTGTGGAGCACACCTGTCTCCTGCGCGCTGCGGCTGGGACCGCTCCCTCTCCAGAGACTGACGAGGCACAAACTCGGTGAGAGAAGGCAGCCCCAACGCCTGGCTCCCAGGACCTGTAGCCAAGGATGCCAACACACTCTCCTTCATGGCTTAGTGAAATTGTTGTTTGCCACGCTGGGAGTTCAGATAGGTCACATGAAAATATGCATGCATTCATTTAAAAATAAAAAATCGGGACGCCTGGGTGGCTCAGTCGGTTGAGCGTCCAACTTCGGCTCAGGTCACGATCTCACGGTCCGTGAGTTCGAGCCCCGCGTCGGGCTCTGTGCTGACGGCTCGGAGCCTGGAGCCTGCTTCGGACTCTGTGTCTCCCTCTCTCTCTGCCCCTCCCCTGCTCATGCTCTGTCTCAAAAATAAATAAACATTCAAAAAATTTTAAAAATAAAAACAAATCCATTACATGTTAACATAAGTATCATTTTTTATTAAAATTATTTTTCAAGAAAAATACTGAAAAGGGTGGCATCGTTTCCCATTTTTCGAATTTCTCTAATGTCCCGCTCAGTAGCTGACAGCTGTGTGCTCCCGCATTCAGTCTGCAGTGAGAGAGAGCGTGCAAGCAGGGGAGGGGCAGAGAAAGAGGGAAAGAGAGAATCCAAGGCAGGCTCCACGCTGTCGGCACAGAGCCGGACTCGGGGCTCGAACTCACAAACCGGGAGATCATGACCTGAGCCGAAGGCAGACGCTCAACTGACTGAGCCACCCAGGCGCCCCTGTAAGGTGTGTTTTCATAGTATTTTCAGAACATGTGGATTGTTCTTCTTTGATATTACACCAAAACTCAACAAGTACAGTTTCCTAAGCTTAGTCATAAAATAAAATCTGGAATCCTATCCATAAGTTTTATCTGTCATGTTAAAATCCACTGGTCTGGCTTGTGCTTCGAATGCGTCTTTTACCCACACATAATTCTGTAACAACCCGCGTGGGTCATCCGCAAACTATCGAGTCGTTCAGCTAAATACGTCTTCCAGATGTCAACACGTTTTATTTTACGATAGAAGCAAATCACATTCCTGAATGTCCCCATCAATCTCCTCATTAGTCTGTAAGTCCCAGGAGATGAGTTTTCCAAACTCCCGGTATTTGTCTGAAAGCCCGGGGCTTTGACAACGAGCAGTGTTCATGGTTCCCCCTGAACGGCAGTCTTGCCTCATTCGGTTTTCAGACCAGGTCCCCCTCGCCACCGTCTGTTGGCCGTTTCCTCTAGGGAGACGGTGCCACTTGAACACGGCCGTGGGCCCGGCTCCCGGCTCGGCACATCCCGGGGACCGCAAGCCGGCACGGAGGGCGCGCCTGCGTGCTCCCGCATGCCAGGTCCTCGGTCAGGGCCACTCGAGCTCGGCCGTGGCTGCGTGCCACGTGGACTCATCATGGGAGCTGGCACCTTTGTCAGGGTCTCCGGCGGCCGAGAGCGCCCGCCCGCCCGCAGAGCCGGCGCCCTCCTGGAGCATCGCGGCGTGGCACCGGGACCTCCCTGTCGGTGCGGACGTCAACGCCACAAGAGAGCAAATAGCACCGACGCTGGGTGACGGTGGCCCTGGAGCCTGGGGGCCTGGGGCCTGTGCATGTGACCTGGTCCGGAAATAGGGTCTTGGCACGTGTGGTCAAGTTCAGACGAGCCCTGGATCCAGCGACTGTGTCTCCACAAGGGGAGGGAGTTTCAGACAGGGAGTTACAGACAGAGCGTGAACGCAGTGGGAAGACGGAGGCGGGGGAGGTGCAGACGAGGCGCCTGCGAGTCAGGACGCCACAGACCATTAGGAACCAGCAGCCGGATGCTGAGAGGGGCCTGGGACACGGTCCCCACCCCCAGGGGCCCCAGAAAGACCAGCCCTGCGGACCCCTCCCCCCTGGCCCCCGGCCCCCAGAACGGAGACAGAGTGGACTGCTGTGGCTCTCACCACCCGGTCTCGGGTGACATCTGCCTGTGAAGATGCTGGGAGCGCGGGGAGCACCCCTGGAGACCCGCGGCCGTGAGACGCTCCTCCCACCCATCCCCGGAGACTCCGCCTCCCGCACTCAGGCCCGCAGGCTCTGGGGGCTTCATGGCTCTGGTCGTCCATGACGCGCGGGGGGCGGCTCCTGCAGCGGGGGCCGTTTGACCCTAGTGGGTCTAAGTCCTCATCACCCCAGACAGGGCGAACGTGTCACGCCGACGACCGCTCGCCAGGCTCCGGGGAGGACCTGTGAGAAGGGCCACACCGACCAGTCCAGTCATGGACCCACATCCGACTACCTGGCTACAGGGGCGGGGAGGGCCGTGCGAGGGGCTTCAGATTCTCCCCGTGTGTCCCCCACCGAAGGGGGAATTTCCCGCTTCCGCTGAACCAAAACGGAACGGGGCTTGGTGCCCCCGAGCACGCACTCGTGAGGTCACGGAGGAATCATTCGTTCGTTCCCTGACCCACCCGCGAGCACTCCCCTGCTCACTGGGGGACGGCGGTGGCTAAGAGCTCATTGCGTGCCGGAGGAAGACAGACAGCCGGAAGGTTCCCGGATGCCTGGGGACAGCAGGCTCCCACTCAGGCTCCTCCCGATGTCACTGCTGTGCTCCACTCCCACCACCCATAGCTTCTCTGCACAGGGCCCTGGGCCTGCCCTCCCCCTGGGCGCTGTTAACACAGGTTCCCCACACCCCAGCCCCACACCTGGCTGTCGGGGACCCCAGCACAGGGGTGTTGAGGGAGGGGCGGAGGGGCAGACAGAGGGGTGAGCCAAACGAAGGGCATTAAGGATTGACAAGTTTTGAGTGTCTCTGTCTATTTCGGATTTTAAAGGCAACTTGTGTGGAGTCCCCGCCCAAACACACGTTTTTCTTCTAATCTTGAGTGGTTTGTTTTATTTTCTCTCGTTCTCTGTCACTCTGTCTCTGTCCCTCTGTGTGTCACACGCACACACACGTGCACGCACACCACAGCCGCAGGGGCTCAGCCACAGGGCTCGGTCTTAATGCTGCAGCAGATTGAGTTTCAAGACTCCGAATCACCCTCTGAGCCATGTGAGGGAAACACGGGCTTCCAAGGCAGTGGCCTCACAGGAAGGGGGCCTCACGAGCACGCGTGACTGGAGGGTCACACTGGAGGGTCGCACTGGAGGGGCTCCAAGCGTGGAGAGGAGTGTGCATCGATCACGCCCCTCTGTGAGACACAGCAATGCCCCCGCTGCCACGGGAAGTCAACCCCAAATACCGGCAAGCACCCAGGCACTGCTGGGACACAGGGGCAAGGAGCTCACACGCCTTCCGGCACCTTCCGTGGTGCTTCCCTGACTCTACCGCCCGCTCAGGGCCTGGGCCCCGGCCCTGGGACCCTTCAGCCACCGGCCCAGCATTCGGCAAGCTCAGCCAGAAAAGCGGATCCCAGAGAGCCTTCCGGAAGGTTTCGGGAGGCGGCTTATTCTCGGGAGGCTGTCAGTGTCGGTGAGGAAGGCGATACAAAGGACGACATCATGGCGAGAAGACCGTTGTGGGGCCGCAATCGTGAGCTCATGGGGGCTGCGCGGGGAAGGGGGGCGGGGGGCGAGGCCCCCTCCCCTCCCCCCACAGCAGGGTCACAGGGCTCAGCTCACCCTTTGCTTCTCCACACAAAGGGTTCCCTTTGAGCTCTGCAGACCTGGCCCCAGAGCTAAGGTCACAGTCTCTGGTCCAGGCACGTCCGGGGCCAGGACCAGAACAAGAAAGGGCCCCTCGCCACATTTAACGCCAAGAAGGCCCGGCGGGGTGGTCACTATACACAGGATCAGGACCCATGCGCCCAACAGCGATGCACGGAGAAAGTAATGAAAATACAGATGCACCGTTTTCATGAAGGTTCTCAGCCAAGGGGCGCCCGGGGGGCTCGGTCAGTTAAGTGTCCCACTCTTGATTTCAGCTCAGGTCATGATCTCCAGGTTGTGAGATCGAGTCCTGTACCAGGCTGACAGTGTGGACCTGCTCGGGATTCTCTCTCTCCCTCTCTCTGCCCCTCCCCACTCGTGTGTTGTCTCCCTCGCTCCCTCTCACTCACTCAGAATAAAGAAAAAAAAAAAAAACGTAAAAAAAAAAAAAAGGTTTCCAGCCAAACGATAAGGGTGTCAGGACCGGAGCTTTATTTACCAAGGAACACAGATTGGTAAAGCCAAGATACAAACCGAGGTGCTGGGCTGAAAGTCAAAACGTGGCACCCACAGTGAGAGCGGGGTCTGTCCAGGGGACTTCGCAGAAATGCTCTCGGCATCTGTTTGCTCCACGGAGGAAAACAGGGCCGAGCAGAGAACACCCTGCTTTCTGGCTATGTTCCGGCCTTCAATAACGATTCCTTGATCCCGCGACTAAAATGCTGTCGCTCTCCGGCGGGGCCCCAAGCAGGCGGACAGCGGAAGCCGGGAAGCACTGTGCGCAGGGCTGAGCCAGGTCCTGAACCCCACGGGAGCACTTCCGCTGCTCGGAAGGGAAGTTTTGCCCCCACCGCATCACCCCAAACAGAACACCTTCCTCCAGGATCGGACAATCCCTCCAGGGCGGGTCTGGGGAGAAGTGGCGCTGGAGAGACTTCTAGAACGGCCACGGACGTGAAGCTGAGCCTGAGCCACGCAGGGATGATGGGGATGCGGGACGAGCTCCAGCACGCTCAGCTCGTCCACCCGCGTCACACCCACCCCCGCCTCTCGCCCGCAGGAGGAAGACCACGGCGGTCGCCCCCCGCCCACTGCCAGCAGGAAGCAGCGTGTCTGCACAGATTCATCCCCACAAACCACGGGGATAAAGTTGATGGGAAAAACCCGTCCTCTGGCCCCAAAAATGAGGGCTCACGTTTCAGCAAAGGCTCAGAAAAGAGCACAGAGGCCGACAGTACGCAGGGGCGTCCCTCTGCGGGAACCGGACAGGGGACCCGTCGGTGCCCGTTCATTCCCGCCAGCGTCCTTGTGACGCCCGCCCCCGCCCGGGGCTGTCCGCCGGCTCCCTGGCCCCGGCAGGAGGCCGCGGACACGCACGAATCCGCGAGGTGCCCGCTCGCAGGCCTGGGGCGGCCCTGACGCGGGACCTCAGTCCAGGGGGGAGGACGGTCGGGGAGAGGCCATGAGTCTCGGCTGGCGCAGCGCTATCTTCACAGGACCAGGGAGGGAAAGGCCTGCGTCCGGAGCCCCCACGCCCAGAAAACACGTCCCGCAGACACAGGCGCGGACCCTGAGATGGTCGTCGGGACGCGGAGCTCGAAGTGACCCCGAGGGAGGCGCAGACGTTCCGGGCCCACGTCCGGAGTAGCAACTGCGGAACCTCCTGGCTGCGGACCGTGCTGGCCACCGGCGGGGCTGACGTGTGGAAGCAAATCCGCCGGCGGGAGCAGAGGGGGGATGGCTGGATCCCCCGGGGCTGCCCCACGTGCTCGCGGTGTCGCGCAGACGGGCGCGTCGTGTAATTCCCAGGGGAGCCACAAAAGGCACAAAACTGTAGACGCGAAACAGGTGACAGACGAGAATAAAAGGGGACCGTGAAGTCCTTGACTGACAGCAGGCTGGCCGCAAAAGTGGCACCCAGGCTCAGAGACCAGGTGAGCCGAACAGCAGCACACAGCGAGACGGCGAGGCTGCCGGGTCAGAGGGCGCCGCGCGCCGTGAGAGCGAGCCCTCCAGCGAGGAGGGGACCAGACACCATGGGACGAGCGTGTGAGTGGATCGTAGGAACGTAAGTCTCGTGACGTACAGCAGGGGACGTGGAAACGCATCCAGGCGGCACGCGGCTGGCCAGGCTGAGCCCCAGGGCCAAGTGCACCCAGACCACGTCCCGGGGGGAGAGGACCCCCTGAGGGTCCTCAACACGCCCGCTCAGCTGGGGGTGGGGCCCCCACACCTGTTCCAGCCCCAGGACCCCCACTCAGCGGAGCTCGTCCGGCCCCCGGCACACGCCAGAGCCCAGAGTGGCCGGGATCGGGACTGGGGGCACAGAGCCCGCCCACCGCCTCCCCTTCCCCTGGCCCCCCCCAGCAGGTCTCGCAAGGCCCCTCGAGGAGCGCCCGCCCCACATGTCTCGGGCTCCGTGCACAGCGACGCTAACACAGGTGCCTCTCCCCGGACTCCCCCGTCAGGAGGTCCCTCCCCGCACCTCGGCCCGCTGGCCTGAGGCGGAAGAGGACAGCTCACAGAATCCACGCACGGTCCCGCCCCCCACCCGCCGCCACCACGGCTGGCTCTAGCTCTCTACTATCTTCACTGCGGTGACAGAAAGGGGATCTCGGCCGGCCGTGGAGCGACCCCCTCAGGGCCTGGTTCTCAGGACCCTCGCTCCAGGGCGTGTCTGGGGGCCCCCGAGTCTCCGGCGGGAGGTGAACTGCCCACCCGCCACCCCGGGACAGGTAGAGGCTATGACCTAGTTCTTGCCGTCTGGGGACACAGTCACAAAATACCCGATTGTCCTTCAGTCCCAGGCGGGCTCGGCAGGACTGGCCTCCATCACCACAGGCAGGCAGCACGTGGCCACCAGAGGGCCAGAAAGGCCCAGAAGGCGAGGAGGGGCTGCCAGGGTCTCGGGGCAGGGTGGGAGGGGCTAAGTTCAGGCGGGAAGAACCCCCTGTGTGCAAAAGCACACGGGAGTGAGGCGGGAGGTCTTTGTGGCGGCCAAGAGCAAAAGCGGAACAGGACACGGGGGCCCTTGGAGGGTTTGGAAGGGTCGAGAAGGGGGGCCTCCCGATGGAGGACACGAAGCCATGGCCCCGGGTACACGGTGGCCCCCCGAACCATCCAGGCTGCTGTCACACAGGGAAGCTCCCCGGGAGCAGAAGGAGCCTGCACAGTCTCCGCCCTCTGACCCCGCAGCTCCACGGAGCCTAAGCTGGACCGTCGAGGCGGGGGACACACATCCCCACCCAACGGAACCGGCACCTGCACGTGGGCTGAGAACCGTGTGAGTCTCCAGACAAGCCCCAAAGTGAAATAATCCAGAGCAGAAGCCGGCGTGTCCCCAGAACTCGGGCAGGGCCACAGCTGGCCTCGCCTCCCTCCCCCTTCCCTGGCTTTCTCTGGGGTGGCCGTGCTTCTGACAAGTTCCCAAAACCTCTCCCGGACTGCAAAAGTGCCCCGAGTGTTACGATCGAATCACTGCCTGCAGAGGGTGGCCACCACGTCTAACTCTGACATTGCTGATCTTATTGCTGGGATGACTCCTGTGGCCCCGTCGGGACATCTAACCTCACTGGCCCCCCACATGCAGATCCGGCACGGTCCCCACCGCCTGCAGACAGCGTGCAAAGGTACTGCGGCTCGTCCCTCCACTGGCCGGCGCTGGGTTCCCCTCATCCATGCCTGCAGGGCGCGGACCACTGTGCCCGCCGCTGGCGTCTGAGCTTCCAGACGCGGCCGAGCGCGCACAACTTCCCTAAAAGGAGGTTTCTATGGTCCGTGTGCCTGAGATGAGGAAATAAGGCAACTTTCACGACTGGCCACTGGCAAACCGGGGCTGCAGCCAGCTCCGCCCCACTGCAGAGCCAAGCGTTACCCCGGGGCCGCGTCTCCTTAGGGGCCTGGTCTGGCCCCCCTGCCTGGTCACACAGGTGGATGTCCAGCGGGCAGTGGATATTCAGGCCACGAGCCACGTGTGCCGAGTTTTCCTGGACCAGGGACCGCCCTGTCGTACCTGTGCCAGTTGCTGGAGTCCTCGCTCACGCGGGCAGCCAGGAGGCTACGGACGTTCCGTGTGACCCACCAACGGGGAGGGACGTTCCTGTCCGTGGGCTCACTGCCCTCAGGGGGTCTCCGTGATGGTGGGCGTCCCCGCCGGGCCGAAAACAGGCTCTCTCCACTGGAGTCTCTAAATCACGAGAATGTCAGAAATCCCCAAAGAGAAAGGTCAAACCAGGAAAACACAATTATTACAAAACGGGAGAAGGAATTTACTGTGTGTGAATAGTCCCAGAACCTGACGTCAGCCATTCAAGGCGCTTTTCCGAACTGGGTCCGCCAGCTTTCCTCTCTTCTGCTTTATTTCCCGAGGCCGACTGGGGGACAGGACGGTCCCCATAGCAGATCATCCACATACACGTTAAGTTGTTAAAAGACTCCTGATCCATATTTTATACTACTTGGTGCATTTGGAGAGTGACCAGCTGAGAGGTAATTGGGTTAGACGTTAACTTTTTAAATTATAAATAACTGCACAGAAACGAAATTTAAAATCTCCCCGCGTCTAATAAATTAGTACCGTAATAGTGATACTGGCCTCTGAGGAGTCGAGTGCGTTCAGCGAGCACAAGGGGCAGCCCGGCGGTGTCCCGGGTCAGCAGTCACGCCTGGAACAGGGACCCAGACCGTCCCTCGGAGCAGACACTTGGGCGAAACCGCGCACAAATGCACCGATGATCAGGCTCACCAGCCCAAGAGGGTCCGTCCTCGTCCCGGGGGCTCCTGGCCAATCACCCCCAGGCCAGGAGGCCACCTAACACGTGCCCCGCGTGGGAGGCTGTGCCCACTGCACGCTCTCTCGTGGCCGCAGAGCTGAGAGGCTGGGCAGGGGCCTGCTCCCCCGGGGCCTCACACACCCGCCTGCGAGCCTGCGGGCCAGCGAAGCTGCAGGTCCAGCCAGATGGCCTCCGGGCGGGGTGTCCCGGCTGAGGGACACTCAGGGGAGGGGGCTCCTGCAGGTCGGTGGCCTTCAGGCGTCCTGTCCACCAGACGGAGCCAGGACTCCACAGGACTGGTCTCCCAAAGGTCCCTTCCCTTTCCCGCCGCGGGTTTGGGCGGCAACATCACACCTCGCGGTCCGGGCCTCCCGGCCACAGCTGGGTCAGGTGTCAGCTCCAAGGGCGGCCCCGCTGGGACTGGCGGCCAGGGCTGCGCACCACTGCCCTCTGCTGGGCAGGCCGGGCAGGGCTAGTGGTGCCCACGCTGAGCGTGCCCCCGCCAGGGGCGCCGCCCCTGCACCTGCCTTCCCGGGAAAGCGCTGTCCGCATTCCTCCCTGCTTCTAGTCCAGATCCCGGTGCCGGACGTGTTCACCACGGCTTGGCTGGGGGAGGTGGGCGCCTCTGGGGACCCTCAAATGGGCGAGGCCCAGAAAGCGTGTGCACCCAGCCCCCCGCGTGACCGCCATCAGCGCCCTTCGTGACCCCAGGGAAATTCCTTCCTCCACTCAACCCAGGGGCCCTTGCTGGCTTTTCCATCCTTTATCCATCCTCTCTAGAAATCTTAACCACAAACGTTTTCTTTCTAAATTTTATTTTTTTTAATTTTTTGTAAGTTTATTTATTTAAAAAAAAATTTTTCTAACGTTTATTTATTTTTGAGACAGAGAGAGACAGAGCATGAACGGGGGAAGATCAGAGAGAGAGGGAGACACAGAATCTGAAACAGGCTCCAGGGTCTGAGCCATCAGCACAGAGCCTGACGCGGGGCTCGAACTCACGAACCGTGAGATCAGGACCTGAGCCGAAGTTGGATGCTTAACCAACTGAGCTACCCAGGCACCCCTATTCTATTTTATTTTTTAACTAAATTTTGTTACAACAAAACTAACACGTGTTTCAAATACATTCTCAGGCGGCTCAGCGTACTGCGCACTGTTTCAGTGCACAGCCTCTCAGGGGACGGAAGGCAGGGTGGCCGCGATGTGGATCCAGGAAAAACCTGAAAAAAATCCCTTCAGCGTCTAAGAAAACGCAGTTGTTCGACTCTGGATTCCCCCACTTGCGAGCCACAGAAGGAGAGGATGTGAAGACGGACTCCCGTCTGCTTCTGTGCCCCCCCCCAGTGGCCAGGGAAGGAGCCCCGAGATCCGAGCCCTCCCCCCATCTGCCCCTCCGCTGACCACCTGCCTGGCTGAAGTCGGGGGTTCCTCCCGCAGGGGGCCTTTCCTCACCCCCACCCACATCCTGTCACTCGGCATCCTTCCTCTTCCCAGTCCTTCCCCACCTGTGTGTCCCTGAAACACCTCCGGTGGCCCCTGCCCCCTCCCCTGGACTCGAGGGCAGCGGCAGCACCCCAGGAGCGCCCACCTGGCTGAGCACAGGGGAGTCGGCCGCTCGGACCTCAAAGTCAAGCCCAGCCTGGCGCACCTGCTCCCTGGTGCTCGCGCTTACTGTGGGCGGGGTGCTCGGCCTCCACACCCCACCCAGCACCGATCCCCTAAGGAGGGACAGGGGCAGCAAACCCCAAAGGAGTCGGGGTGCACCGGCCCCCACGGCAGGAGTCGGGGTGCGCCGGCCCCCACGGCAGGTTCCCAGGCGGAGGCTGGCCGTCCCGCACCGGCCTCCAGCGCGACACGGCCATCTGAGGTCTGCTGGGCGTGCAAAGTCTCCTGGGCTGGGGCCTCTGTCCCGCGCCCCCGGGCCGCTGTGAGCAAGACCCACCCCCGTGTGACACTGTCGACCGGCCGAACTGGAAGGCACCTTCGTTCCCACACAGCGTCCTCCGCTGGTCGACAGTAAGCACGGCCATTTCAGGTGACACGATGCCCATCTCCCACGGCGGCTTCCCCAGCATTCGTCCCCCGTCTGACACGCGCCAGCCGCGGTGTCTGGACCAAAGCGGAAAGTGATGATGAGCCGTGTCTGGGCCACCCGCTCTGGAGCGACACGGGCTCTCCCCCTCCCTCCCGGTCTGGGGTCATTACGGATTTCTTGGAGAAAACTCAAATTAGGTGGGATAGAGGTTCGCTCTGCGAAAAGAACCAGAGGCTAAAGCCGATCCCTGCACGCGGTCAGCTGGGGCTGTGCGTTTCCCCTGGTACTCGGGGCTGGTTTGCTGGGTCCGGGCAGCCGCAGCCCCGGAACCCAAGGCCACGCACACAGTCACGTCTGACCGCCGCCGCCCCCCCGCAAAATCGCGCTCTCCGTTTCTGAGCTGTCCCTTTGCTTTTGCAGACACGACTAGAGAGTGGGCCGTACTTTGGGCCACCTCTTCCTGTGCGGCTCACCAGGACTGCGGCAGAATTCACCATCAGTGGCTCCGGGGCCGGGCTCCCTCCCTGGGGGGGCACCGAGGGCACAGGGGTCAGCGGGCGGCCGCACTGAAGCGGGCAGGCGTGGAGGTCTCCAGAGGGCAGCGCAGGCCCTGGTGAACGGAGCCCAGAGCGAGAAGCCGGCACCCAGCCCCTCTCAGGGGAGGGGGTGCCGGTGCCCGTGAAAGGTGACGCAGGGAAGCGTGGCTGGGCTGGCAGGGAGCCGTGGACGAACCGGCACGTGCCTCGGCAGCCCCCTTCTGCCTGCATCAGCTCGGCTGAGGTGGGAGCCCTGCACGGCCACGGGTGGCTGGGCTCCACGGGACATAGAAGGAAGCCACCTGCTGCAGCGTGTGACCGTGTGGCCCCCAGCGGCCGCCTCGCCCCCGACAGCCCGCCTCCCTTCTCCTCGGCCTTCACCCCAGGAAGTGCGCAGGCTCATCGGCCTTGTCCGTTGCTTTATTGGCCGTTAGTGACCGTGACTGGACACGGAAGGGCACCGACGGCTGGAGGGCCCTCAGCTACAGCCAGCCGGGCCCTCGCGCTCACAGGGCGTGCCCTCCGGGACTGCCGGGTGGGAACTCTGCACGAGAAGGCGGAAGGTGGAACCCACGGAGCTCGAGGCCACAGGGATGAGAAGTGCGCCTTCCCAACGTGCACCCCTGGGCCCGACCGTGGGGGTGCTGGCTCTCCGGCCCGTCTTGGCCCCCAGGCCTTCGCCTCTAACTCTGAGTGACCCGGCCTGTGCGCTGGCCACCAGTGGGCGACACACTGCCCCGTGGAGGGCCACGAACACCTGCTGAGAGGAGACAGGAGGCTGGGAGCAGGGACGGCCGCCGTGGCCAGAGCGGGTGCCACCCCCCGTGAGGGGGGCGCCTCGCGGGAGGTCCCGTGTGAGCGTCCAGCATTGGTCTGTGAGCTGGCAGCTGGTGCCTCCATCAGGCCGGCGTGGAGAGGAAGCATGCTTGGCCTTCCTCCCTGTGCCCACGGCCACTGGGCGCAGGGGCCCCCGGGTGTGGGCACCAGGAGGCCAAGGGCCCAGGCTGGGTGGTATCTACACGGAGGTGCTTCCCGGGGGAGCAGCACCGCCCGGGTGCACACACTGACAAGCAGGCCGGCTCTCGGACCTCGGGGCCAGGCCGTCCACCTTGCCTCCCCCGGCACGGCACCCCGGGCCAGCAGCGCCAGTCCCGGGTGTGCGTGTCCTTCCCCGCAGGAGATGGCGTGGTCCTCCGCTTCTGGGAGCGTGGGGCCCACGTGCCGTCCCTACTCCTCCCGCTATGCGCCGCACTGGGCGCTGCACCCACAGCAGAGGTCGAGGACTCTGAGAGGGGCGTGGCAGACCAGCTGGGCCACTGGCCCAGGGGACCCGCAGACCAGCTGCCGAGCTCCCGGTCTTCCCTTCGCCTCGCGGACCCCAGGCACGGGCGGAAGGAGCTCTGGGGGCCAAAGCCTGCGGACAAACGCCAAGGCCCGTGCCCTCCAGCCAGAGAACCAGCCGAGGCGGCGGACGGCGGCACAGCGAAGCGCCACAGTTGTCGCGGGGCCCACCCCCGCACCACGCAGCGCAGGCCACGGCGGAACCAGCCTGCCACCGGCCGGGCACCACCACCAAACCCTGCTGGGGCCGCCGGGGCGGGCGGGGAGGGGAGCCATCGTCAGTCCGCACCAGCTCTGGAACTCTAAACCTGTTCCGGGAACCCACGGGGCCGGGGCGGGGGGCGGGGGGTGGGGGGCGGGGGGGGGGGTTGTCAGGGAAAGGAAACCAGAAATAGTAACGGAACAAAAGCAAACCCAAAAGAGGCAGACGTGAGCCCTAACTTTTCAATAACTACGTTACGTGGAAACGGTCTAAATACGTCAATTAAGAGACAGGTTGGCAGAGCGGATTCACAAAACCCTGCGCTGCCCACGAGAACCCCGCTTCAAACAGGAAGCAGGCGGGTTGCAGGAGGAAGGAGGGAGAAGCATGGCCCAAACTTGAATCAAGGAAGACAGCAGCGGCCACGGGACGCAGGCTGTGCAGGCATCAGGGCGGAGGAAGGAGCCAGCGTGTCGGGGGGCCCTGCACCACGTCTGGTCCACAGGCGACGTCTCCCGGAGTGGGGAGGACCTGTCACATGGGCCCTTGGGGCCAGGGAGCTGCCCCAGACCTGGGGCCTGGGGTTGGTTCGTGTTTCTTAGACAAGCAGGAACCTCGGGGCTGTCTGTCCATCCAGCTCAACCTGAGAAGCACCGGGGTCCTGAGTCACAACCACAGGGAGCTACAGGCCAACACCCCTCACCTGGAACCATGCACGTGGCCTCTGTCCCCGGTCTCTGCCGTCCCCTGAACACAGGGACACCGGCTGCAAAGCAGCGTATCCCGGTGGCCATCCTGGCCTGCAAAGGACAGCTGTCTCTGAGAAGTAGGGACCCCTCACAGCCCACAGAGAGCACGCCCCCTGGGAACAGTCCCGGGAGCCCCCAGCACAGCTCTGAACGGCCAGGCTCCCTCCTCAGTGCTCTGCTGGGCCGGTCCAGAAGCCTCGCCTCCTCTCCTGCTGGCTGCGTGGCCCAGCCCCTGCCTTGGCCTGAATCCGCTCCAGGGGGAAACCTTCCACTCCACACCGCACGTGCTCCCGCTACCACTGGCCATGCGAGCCGGGTCTGCTTTTCTACAGGGAGGGGTGTCTAAGGTACCCCCCAGATCGGCATACTTCCATCCCGGGCGGTGCTGGGAACTGTGCTCGGGCAGGACGCGACAGGGGCGGTGGGGCAGGCGTGTTTGCACAAGGGGTCTCGCACCTACACCTGCATCGCCTCGCGAGGGCCGTGCGCCCCACCAGTAATGCCACCCACCCCCGACCACAGGCAGGCAGGCTTCGCGGGGTGACCACGCCACCAGACACGGCCCGTAAACAGTTTATGCGCTTGCCTGCAGACAACCGGTCAGTTCAATACATTTCCCCCTTCGTCAAAGCCCAGTACTCGTCAGGTTTACTTCTCCTCTCGGGGCCGGAAGAGGAAAGTTAGCGTAGGTGGCCGAGTCAGGGGGCGCAGGGCTGGGCTGGGCACGGACCCCCCTCCCCGAGGGCGTGGGCGGTCAGGAGAGGCCCCTCTCAGCTTCCCACCTGCACTACAGGGAGCAGCCTGGCCCCGGAGGCCCGCTGGGGGCAGGGGCGGCCCCACGAGGCGCACACACAACACTGTCACCGGACTCACTCACAGCACGGATCAGGAAGTGGCTCTCAGAGCTGGGAGGAGGGGGCTGCCCTCAGGCTGGGACCTCCACTGCTCCTCGGTGCCTCTGGTCCCTCTCGAGAAACCTGCATTTGGCTGTTCCAACTTTAGTGGGTTTTCGTTTGCTTCCTCTGGCTCCAGAAATACATATTTCCATTTTTACGTCTCAAGGTTAACTGGGAGACAGAATGTTGCATTTTCACCTTACGCAAACTTGTCAAACGTGTGTGTTTATGCAGAAAACGTTCTCATAAAGGGAAGGCGAACCCCCTCTTCTCCCGTGGCTCCTTGCCAGGACACGCCGTCCCTCTGGGCACACGCCCAGACTCTCGGGGTGCGGTCTGCCCTGACGCCAGGTGGGAGGAGCATGTACCCCGCTCCCACGTTCCCTGGGGGGGACGTGTCCCCCAAACCCTCATCCACTGAGTGGAAGAACAGGCCTTATTTAGAAACCCGGTCTTCGCAGGGGTTACTGGTGAAGACGAGGTCATAGTGGAGCAGGGCCCCTGCCGATGACCGTGCTCAGACAGGACACTCAGGGGCAAGACGGAGGGAAGAGGGGCGAGGCAGAGAGGGGCGATGGCCTGCGAGCCCAGAAGCCACAGGGAGCCCGGAGGAGGCTTGCCTGTGCCTTCGGAGAGAGGGCGCCGGGGCCCTGGGGCCACCCCATTCCAGACTTCTGGCCGCGGTCCTGGGTTTCGAGCCCCCGGTTTGCAGTAGCCTTTCCTCCCTGGACGCCCTGGTGTCTGTGGCGCCCACCTACTCGTCCTCGGGAGATCACCAACCCCACGGTGGGAGGGGGTCCCCAGCACATCCCGCCGGAGAGCCAGGCGACTGCCACACACAGACACACTGGGCCACCAGCCCCTTCCCAGCATGCTCGGCCCAGGAGGACCCCTACCTGGCCAGGCAGGGGACAGGGGACAGGGACTCAGGGCTGACATCATTCAGAAACCCCCCACCTGCCCCAGATACTCCCGTGGATGACATCACTGGGGCCCCCCAGGCCCCCCTGCTCCGCCTGATGACATCACCCAGGCCACACGTCCCGTGCTGTGTGAGGCTGTCACCCGACTCCACACCCGTGCTTCACACGATGACGTCACTCGAGCACACCCGGTTCTGCGTGAGGTCACAAGACCCCGCACCACTGGCCTTCACGTGGATGACAATCTCACCCAGGTCCCTGAACCTCTGCATGGTGATGCCACCTGCCCCCCACCACTGCTCTGCACGATGACATCACCGGCCCCCCCCACCCCCGTGCTCCATGTACGGACACCCTCCGACCCCCACCCGTGCCCCACCCCACGCAGCCAGCCAGCTGTAGTCGGACAGTCCCTGAGGTTACTAGACACAGGCAGAGTGGTTTCCCTCACATGTGCATCCTCCCACTCCCCTTCCCCTGCCCCAGGGCCTCAGGGTCCCTTGGCCCCTTCCCCCCACCCCGCCCCTCCTCCAACACTTGCTCAGAGGCCCACCCTCTTGTGTGGCTCCAGCCAAGGAGCTTCATGAGGACCCACTGTGCGCTCCCAGGTGGCGCCTCCCCTTGCCGGAGATGGGGTCCAGGAGGGCCTCTGCGAGTTCTCCACATGCCGTGGGGGACGACCTCGTGCACAGGACTCCTGACTGCTCTAGGCCAGTGACACTACTCCCGTGTCCAGCTTCCAGGACTGAAAACCGAGGCGCCCTGCGCGAACCTCTGCACTGGGTGATCTATTCCTTCTTCCTGACGCCCTAACAGTTTCCTTTCCTCTGGCCCCTAAAGGCTCGGGCTTCAGTGTTTTGTGATCAGAACACGCCCCGCTGTCCTTTCTCACGGGTCCCCCTGGGACGCGGGGGCCCCGTGGTCTGTGGGTTTCCTTCCCTCCTTCCTGGTTTAGTCAGGGCCTCACCTTCCATCTGCGTCAGGAGCCTCCTCCGGGACCCCACGGGCCACAGGTCAGAGCCCACGGGGGCTGCACCCAGCCTCCTTCCCCTCCCCTCTAAAGTCCTGTTACTTCTGTGTCACCTCACACCCATTCCTCTTTTCATTACACGGATTGCCTTGAATTTGGCCCGTAGGTGACCGTACCTTCCGAAGATGCTTAGTTTCCGGGCTTTAAGAGTCTATATTTCACCCTAAAGATGAGGACACAATGAAGCGCGGGCGCAGGGGAGTGGCAGGGAGAGCACACGCTTCCAGTCAGAGGGTGGAGGCCTGAACCCAGCACCGGCCCCTGTGGGAGCTCCTAAGCCTGACGAACCTCCAATTCGTCCGCGAAATCGGAGAAGCCCTTCTCCCTCCCGCCCCTCGGCCACGCGGTGCAGTCACCCGGATCGCAGGAGGTGCCGCGAGGCCCCCCGCGCGCCCGGAGGAGGACCCTGCCCTTCCAGGTGGGTGCTCGTTCCCGAGTCCTCTCGGAAAGCAGCACGCGTGCGGCTCGCCGTCCTGGGTCACAACGCCCTTTATTCAGCCGGCGGCGCCCCGTGACAGCACCGGGCTCTTGGCTGCTGCGTGTTAAGGCGGAGATGCCCGCGCGTGCACAGCTTGGCCACGCTAACGGTGATGCTGCTGTCTGAACTGCAGTCCACAATAGCCGCACGTCCCAGTTTTGGTTTCCTTGTCCTGAAAAGATTCAAGAGGAGAGATCTCATGTTTCCACATTCTACGCCAAGTGTAAACACTGAGACACCAGACACAGACCTGAGTTACAGCCTCACCTAGAGACGGCGGAAAAGCTCGGAGGCCGCTACGGGACCAAGAACCATGGTGGCACCGGGGGCCCAGGTCTCGCTACACCCTGACTCGCTGCGGCCGGGGCAGCGGACTGAACCCCAGCTCAGCACCTACGCCAGAACCTGTGGTCCTCTCGAAGGAGCACCGCAGGGAGCGGGGATGGGCACAGCGGCCGCCTGGGGCCTTAGCTCGATGCCCATCTGCCCTCCCGGCCCGGGACGGCCGAGCTCTGGCCCTGAGCACAGAACTCAACGGACGGGAGTGCGTGGGGTGCCGAGCAGAGGCCCACCCGCGCACCCCCGGACCGGGGTCCGGTCCGGGCGCACGCCGGCCCCTAGCGGACGGGACAGCGGGGCACTGCTGGCCCCCTTCCCCTCCATGACGCCACAGCAGCTGAGCCCCAGCCCCTGGTCGCCTTCTCCGCTCTAACGGCCCCGCGTCTCATCTTCCCTAAGGTTCTGCGCACCCATCCACGTGCACAGGGGCCGAAACGGCGGTCCCAGGAAGACGGAGCAGGCGCGTGGAAGGAGAGTGGACAGTCGGCGCTGGCCACACGAAGTACTTCACACAGCACCTCATGGTGCGTCCCAGCGCGAGACGATGCATCCCAAGGCGTGAAGGCGCGTCCCGGGGGACAGGTGCCCTTCACGGGGTCCCTGCGGCAGGGTCCACGGGCAGATCGAGCGGGAAGGTGGGCGGTCGAGGTCGGCACCGCGGCGGCCGCTCTCAACAGGGCACCTCAGACTAGGACAGCAGGGACAGGGGACACGGTACCAGGTTTATGTACACTTTCGGGTGGCCAAGAGCCCCCCCGCCGCCGTCACACGCGACCACCCGACGGTCAGCTCCACTCACGGGCTGCTCAGCTATCAAATCGATGGCAAAATTTTCATTCACCTGGAACAAGAGGAAAAGAAAAATTCGTAGAGCCAAAAACAACAGCTTCATAATTTGATGCAATCCAAGTTTATGTGGACGCTGCCCCCAGGCCCCCAGGCCCCCAGGTCCAGCCGGCACGGGCACAGTCGCACACAAGTGTCTGAGTGCAGACACACACACGCTTCTGGCGCTTCCTGCGGATGCAATTTCAAACGTACAGAAACAGTGCAAGAATTTGAATACAAATCCCTCTCACTTCTCTCCCTTGCCAGAACCTGGATTCCAGACCGTTAACAACTGCCCGGTGGGCTTTGTCCCAGGCTCCCCTCCCCGCACCAGCCACCCACTGGGACAGGTCAGGAAGAGCCATGGGAGGGACTGTCCCCAGCAGCACCCCGCTGTCACAGAGGAGAGGAATACAGCCCCCAGAGGGCAGCCGACCTGGGGAAACACCCAACTGGGGACAGCAGGGCAGGGGAGGGAGGAGAGGGCAGGGGAGGGAATCCAAGGGACAATGGCACTCACGGTAAGTGCAGGCACCAAAACACGCTAAGCTCAAGTCTGTGACTTTACCGACTAAAAATTCAGTAAGTGCCTTACTAGAGATAAAAACCGATAAACAAAAGCGGAGAACCGATTTCTTCCACCTTCCTCAGACCGCCCAAAGTTTCTTTTCACGCAGGTCCTCGGGCTACCGGGACGCAAGAGAACGTGACCCTCGGCCCGCCCCCCACCCCCACCCCCACCCCCACCCCAGGAAAACTGCATCTCAAGGCTGGAAGCGCTCCACGCAGGAACCTCGCCATGAAGAGACCAGGAGTCGGACCTGACCCCGCCCCCGTTAGACACTCAGAACAGAGGCACAAACACCTCTAAGGACCACAGTCAGGAAGACCCAGCTGCAGGTGACCCCACAGGAGAAAATGACCCGGGTCTTTTGACAAGTGAGCTCCAAGGACACAAATGGACAGATAGGAGGGGGCGCGGGGTGGGGGTGGGGGGGCGGGCAACACATAAAGTTAAAAGAAACAGACATGTCAGCAGTGCGCGGAGCTTAGGCTCCAAGATACAAACTTAAAATGAAATTTTTAGTAACGGGACACACCGAGCGCACTTGCCACCCCCTGGACGCTTCAAGGACTCCCGGGAACCTCACTCACGGGAAGTGGTGCTGCAGTCACGTCGGCATCTCCGGGACACACGTGCGTCCCGGTGAACCCGACGTCACGGAGCGACGCGACATCACGACCCGCTCGGCCGGCCGGCGCTGGCGGGCCGCAGGGCGCTGCCAGACAGAGCGGAAGCCGGCGCGGCCGCTGGAAGCTGCTGAATCGGAGCGGCTGGGCTCACAGGACCAGGGGGCCGTGATACGTTCCCTCCGCGTTGAAACGGCCACTCGAACGTCCCGGCTCGGCACCTCACGGCTCTGACGACGAGCCACCGCGGCAAAATTCAGACGCGGGCCAGGGGGCCCGCCTGGCTCGTACGTGATTCGCAGCGGGCCCGCCACTCGGGGCCGCCTGGTGGGCGCCACGCAGACAAAGCCTGGAGGGCCGGGCAGGCCGTACACGTGGAGCATCAGCGTCAGTGTCCAGGGAAAGGGCTGAAGCCGAGACCACACGGTCCCTGGCGAGCCCACGGCCCGGTGTGGGGGCCGACTCCGGTGTCCCGCCGCAGTGGGCCAGCCGTGCCAGGGGCCGCAGCCTCCTCTCCCGGAGGGCCTCCCTCGGGAGGTCCCTGCCCCGGCTCGCCCTCCTCTCTGACGCCGTCGTCCGCAGCCATCGGGACCCTGCTCTCACCGTCGGCGGCAGGTGTGGACCCCGCTCAGGCCCACAAGGAGCAGCTCGCTCGACGGCACCTCCAGATCTAGCATCGTCCACCCACCCAGGCAGGGAAACAGCGGCGTGGCCACACGTGGAAGGTCACCCGCGCCCGGAGGCTGAGGGTCACGTGACCGAGGCACACAGTAGCCGGAACGCCGTCAGCAGCGGAACATCGCGCGTCCCCAACAGATGCCCCAGGAGACAAGACAGGAAGCGCGAAGCCGCACAAGGCCGCACAGAGCACACACCGCCCGGTGACTTTGCGACCCGCTCGCCCCATCCGCCTCAGTTCTGACGTGTCACTACGGGCGAGAAGTGAGCGCTGGGTCAGTCCCGGTGACCAGGCCGTGCGGGTCCCCACCCCGTGTGCCCAGAGCCCCGCCTACCGCCTCAGTGAAGATAAGGAAACAAAGGTCAGGCACCATCTTTACCAATAGGGGGGTGGGGCCTCTGAATCCGGGGTGATAAACCCAGGAGTAGGTCAGAAAGGCACAACTGACCTCAGATTCTCCGGAGCCAGCTGACTCCGTCCAGAGGACGCGGGACCCAGAGCGGCCCGGCCCCTCGCTCTCCCAGGCACCTCACCAGACCTGACGCCCCAAATCCACGGGATGGGGACATTTTGGAAAAGTTTAGTTATTTCTTAAAAAGCTTTACGGTTACAGACCCTGACTTTGTAAGACCCTTCCTCCAACTTCTATTTCCAGAAACACAGTAGGACGTTACTGGGAAGTACGGCTACGTTCGAGCCAACACACCAGCTGCGCGGGGAGGCCAGGCAGCGTGGACGCGGGATACGGACGTGCTGGGTGTGGACGCACTGTCCTACCAGCACTCTGAGCTCGGCGCCCTGTGGACGGCCCCGCCGCTCCCGATGCCGGCACCTTACGGCGGGCTGCAGAGGGAGGGATGTGCTCACTCACCTCTGCTGCAGACAGAGCCACACGCCCCACAAATAAAGCCTCGTGCTGTAAAACAGTATGGTGTCTACCTAAGTGACAAACGTGTCACAAAGGGCACACTAACAAACCCCCAGGTCCCATCACGGCAGTCAGACAGACCACCATCTCCCGCGGGAAGGGCAGCTGACACCGGAGACTGACACAGGACTGCCCCCGTCACTCAGCTCCCCGTCACTCAGTAGGTGACCCTGACCTACCGTGATGAACGTCTCGTTCCCAGGACTCAGGCCAACCGCAGGAATACATACACTGAGCCGCAGAGGAGGCAGGGCCCAGTCCCAGCGCCAGAGCGCGCCCAGCTGCCGACCCTGTTCCCACGGGCACGGCCAGGAGCGTCCCCAGCCCTTCCAAGGGACGAACAGAGAAATGCCACGGCGCCCCGCGTGCTTCACCTCAGCTGTGAGCACACGCTGTGTCACAAGCCATAAACCGATGGCTGGACACCTGTCCTATACGCGTCACTAGTGTAACAAACATGAAACTACCTTGTTACGTGCCTCTTGGTCAACCGACTTGGGCACAAACATGTTTAGGTCCAAATACCTAGTGAGCTGTTTGTATTTTTTAGCTGGTGTTTTGGCAGCAACAGTTCCTATGGAAAGTGCAGATCAAAGACACAACACAAAACACAGGACCACACGAGACAGTATTAATCTGTACAAAAAGGAATCGCAGCCTAGTTGAGCAACCAGTGTCCTGCAGGACATTAACCGTGTTCATGGAGAGCTAGAGATTTAAAGCAAAGTAAAAGCCCCAATCCAATTATTTAGAATATCGACTGTTTTCATACTAATACCAACATTTATACCCAGCTAAACGTACGTGCACACACACACGTATATAATTTTCAAGGCAAAATAAAAACTGAAGTTTTCATCCAAATTAAAAAGGAAGCTACATTTGGAGAAAATGCTCAAAAACACCCCTTAGGACTTTTGGACAGTGGTGTCCACGGGTGCTTTGGGGTGACACAGGTTCAGGGGCCACTCAGCCAGTGCCAGGAGGGCGAGCTCAGACACGCGGAGCAGGACCCAGCACAGGGCTGCAGAGCCACCAGCCGCGAGGCGCCCAGGGCCAGCAGTGTCTGGACCCTGCAGTTTAGGAACTCAGTTTCAAGGGTTTTCCTCTGGGTCCGGGGGGTAAACATACGGACAGGCCATGCCCCCCACCCCAGGATGCCAAAGGCCCGTAGACCCCATTCACCCCACTGTCAAGACAGAGAGGATATACCTGGGAAGGGAAATGTTTCAGAAGAGCCACGCCTATGAATGCGACCCCCAGCTGTGTTGGCTTCTTCCAGAAGGAAGGAAAGCGGGAGCAGATGCCTACTCACCACTTACAAACACACCGTGCACCTTTACAACGTGAAGATGTGCCCCTGGGCCCTCACGATCTCAGCCAGGAAAAGGCCACGCACACACGGAGCTGGGAGAGGGGTGCAGACCTGGGGGAGCTCACAGAGCGGGGCGACACCTTCAGCACTGCCCCGTTCCCACTTTACTCGCTTTGCCAACTCTGATTTTGTTTGTTCAGTTTCAATTTTAGGTTGCTTCCCTGATGCAACCCCTCTGCCGCCACCGCCCCCTCCCCTCCCCCACCACCCCCCACCCCCGCCCCTCCGGCCCCGGCAATCAGAAGCCAGAGGCCACACAGTTTCCAGCAGAGAGGAGCTTGTGACAGACGCAGGTGCTTGCTGGAACATCAGAAGAGCTGAGGTAGGGGGCCGGGGGCCGGGGGCCAGGCCACAGGGACGACCCCCAAGCTTCAGGACCCATGCATTCCCCACAGGGCACCAAACTCCGCCTCCTCCACCTGCCCCACCAGGCCCACAGAGCAGGAATGGAAGTAGAAATGTAGATGCTAAGAGCAGACAATGTAACCAAGATCAGCGGGGAAGGGAACACGAATTAGGGACAACTGAGGAGCAAGGAGAAGGCTGACTGAGGGAAGGTCGGACTCAGGGCGACCGTGGAAAACAAACGGACTCAGAAGTGGAAAACCGGCCGAACCAACACGCACGGAGACTGGGGAGCTGGCAGCGCGGGTGAGGAACCAGGACGCGAACAGGCCCCTGCGGGCTGACTCCACCGTCAGCCTTGTCTCCAGCGGTTACACGGTGGGTGAGCCGTCAGACCCACGCGGGGAAGGACAGGCCTCGCGCTGGTTTCAGCGTGTGCATGTCCGTCCCTGTGAGAACACAGTCTGGTCTGTCTGGCAGTAAATATGAGAAGCGTACTCCAAAGAGTGACCAAAAGAGTAGTTTTTAAAAGCTGCTGTGACTTCCTTTAAACTGAAGATCTCAGGAGTATAAGACACAGAAATGGAGAGGGTAAAAAAGATCACTCCCATTTATACAGAAACCGAGAGACATAAGATGTCACTTTACAATGGGGGGGGGGGGGGGGGGACAAAACAAATACAGGCACATTCAGCATTTCAAAGACAGGCAAACTTCCACAGCCTCCAGGGTGCCCCCCCCCACCCCAGTTTGAGAATTTAAGTCCAGAGATTAACGTTTATTTCCTGTTGGTTACATAAAGGTTTTACCAAAGCCTACCTCTCTTTCACTAGACGTTTGGCTTACCTCTTTCTGGCGACCTACAAATCGGATTTTCCTGTAGTCCTTATCATCATAAGCCTGGAAAAAAAAAAAAAAAAAAAAAAAAAGACCTTATATGATTTTCACAGCCTGATCCGGGAAGAAGTCACTTCATACCAAGAGTAAACAGTACAGGAAAGCGTTATCTCTTAACATTCTGGCCACTCATGACCAAGTGCGTGAGGCGCAAAGTGTAACTTCGTGACCAGGGGCATTCTCCAGCGAGATACCGAAGGTGAGACTGGACAACAATCGGAATCGGAAGGTAGCGAGTTGCGGTCTGAAAGAGCAGAGACCAACTCGGGCAGAGGAGGGGCACCCCCAGTTTTCTTTCACCTGTGGCCGACATCGGATAAAAGTGCCGGCTAGGGGACTCCTTAATAACACAGGTACCTCGCTCACTTTTCCGCCTTCTGTTTTAGACTACAGCGGCCCCTCGGCTTGTTAAAATGTACGGCCTAGCACCGCGGACACGACAGGAAGCGCACGCGGGCCCCGACGGTCAGCCTGTCCACAGGGACGGGCCTGATGCTGGAGCTGGCGACGCTCGGAGGACGAGCCCACCCTGACTGCAGAGGCACGGCGGCGGCCGTGGGGGTGGGGCGGCTTCCGTCCCGTCGGTCAGAGCGTGGGACCCCCGCACACACCCACCCTAATGTGAACGGGGGCCGGCCCGGGACTCGGCCTGCGAGACCCTGCCCAGCGGCCGGCGCGTCCCCCGGCCGCAGGGGGAGGGGACCGGAGGGACGGGAACCCGAGATGGAGGGCATCCTCCACGCCGCGGCGGTTACCTGGCCGGTGTGCGTAATCTTCTCCCCGGTCGGTGAAGTCCGCACCCCTAGACACCTGGCGCCACGGGGCAGGCTCAGCGCCGCCGGACCGCTCCGGCCCAGCAGCCGGCAGAAGGTCACCGTCGCCGCCATCTTTGCGGGCTGACCCCTGACCCGGCGCACCGACGCGCTGACGCGTGCGCACGGCTTCCGCGGGGGGGGGGGGGGGGCTCTTGCTGCGGCGACTTACGCTGGGGGCGGGGACGCGCAAGCGCAGTGCGCTCGGGCGAGTGCCTCCCAGCAGGTGCAACGGTGGGGCCCAGGCTCAGTACTGAAAAGGCGGGAAAATTTGTGCGCAACCTGAGCATTTATCGACTGCTGAGTGGCCCTCCTGCCAGGGCTAGGGCAGAGCAGGATGGAAAATGAAAGGGCACTCTTCACATTCGATGACAATTGATAATCATGGAAGGAGGTTAGGTATCTAATGTTTTTATTGGCGAAGGGTCCTTGGCATTGCCTAAACTGTATGTACATTCACGTTGCGCAGCGCGCATTTCTGTGTGGGCGCGGGGACAGCAGAAATTGGGATTTCTGCAGCAGAACTCCAGTGAAGCTACCAGTAGGACACATTCGATGTCATCCCCATGCAGATCAGCCCCGAGGGCGCCCTGCTCTAGAGCACGCCTGTGCAGACCCGCGATGGCGGTCCCGGTGCTTCCCTCTCCAAACTGCCTGTTCATAGATGGGTCAGGAGAGCCAATTACGCCGAGGGTGGTGGGCACGGGGGGCAGACTCAGAGTTCAGAGCTAGGGTGGGGATGCCCCCCCACCCGCCAGGAGTTGAGGACACCCACAGCCGGGATTCCGGGAGGTGGAAGAGAACTCAGCAAGGTGAGGAGAGACGAGATGCACCGGAAATCTCAGAACGGAAAGATGCCCACAAACAGGTACCCAGAGGCAGGCTCAAAGCTCACCTGGTCAGGTGCAAGAGTGAGCTCGCTGCCTTATCGATGGTGCGCAGATGGGCCGCCGTCTGCAGGTCGTCTCCGTGTGCACGGACAGTAGATGGATGGGTGGGCACACATACCCGGAATGACAAGATGCACTGGGTTCAGTGTGGACTCTGGTGGTGGGTAGATGGGTGCTCACCGTAGTCCTTCACCTTTTGTTTGAAGTGTCTCATTAAAGAATACGGGCGGGAAAAAAAGATATGTAACTGCAACCAGTTAGGACCAGTGCCTATCTCCACTGCGTCCCTGAGCCTCGCCACATTTCTCCCAGGATGTGCACTTAATACAAACGTGTGAATTCTTCTAGATTTTTGTTTTGAGCCGGTATTCGTTTTTTTTAAACGTCTACTTGGTTGTGACTTATTTTTCATTCCAGATGTGTATTTCTGTTCCCATTTTGTCAGCCTCCGAGGCCGTAGGTACCCAGTGGCGGGAGGGCGTCCGCGCAGGGGTAGCTGGGGCTCCTGCAGCTCCGCCTCTGCGCCCGGCGCTGCGGGGACGACCACGTGACCCTGCCGCCATCTTTTTTTCTGGCGGACACTGCGGGCGGCGGCTTCCCCGCTCCATTGCGCAGGCGCATGCGAGGCGCGCGGGCGACAGTCCCAGGCGCCTTCTTCCCAGGTCTGTGGTCCTGGGGTCGCGTGGGGCCGGGGAGGAGGAGGGGGCGGAGGCTCGGGAGTCCCCGGGTGCGTCGCGGCCGCAGGTCCGGGCTGTCCACGCCCCGGAGGAATGCTGTCCCCGGCCGGCGGGCTCCCCCGGGGCCCGGAGACAGACGAGGGGCGGCGGAGGGGCGGGGGAGCCAGGGAAAGGGCCCGGGGACAGCCGAGTGGCGGCAGAGGGGCCGGGGGGGGGGGGGGGGTGCTGGCGGCGAAACTCCTCCTCCCGCGCGGAGGCCATACGGATTGTTTCTCGGTTCCCCGCAGGCCCGGCCACCACATGGCCCGCGTGCTCGTGGCGAAGATGCTGGCGTGCGCCCTGAGCCCGCTGCTCCGGGGGAGCCCCGGGCCGGCGAAGCCCCGCGCGCTCTCCACTCTCCTGGCGGGACCTCTTCGCACCGCGGGGCCCGCGGGACCCTGGCCCCTGCCCGGCCGCCCCCTGCCCGGCCTGCAGCTTGCCCTGGGCTTCAAGACCAAGGGCGTCATCAAGGAGCGCTGTCGGGACTGCTACCGGGTGAAGAGGCGCGGGCGCTGGTTCATCTACTGCAAAACGAACCCCAAACACAAACAGAGACAGATGTAGGTCTCCGCCGTAAAATAATGTGCAAGACTGTGTCCCTATCTTGAGGAACGGTACTACCTCGTGGAAAGGAAAATAAAAGTGAAGCGGTGCCTAATCTGAGATCTGTCGAGCCTCGGGTTTTGTTGACTCTACCGCCGGGCACCTCACCCCCATGTAGCAGCGCAGCCAGGTCAGCTGGTCAAGCCAGAGCCCCGGATGGAAAGCGCATCGTTCTTATCTTCTGGGCAAGCCGTCCGTCCGTGCTCGGGCTGCAGGGCAGGAGGCAAGATGGAGGGGGCGTGGGTCTTGCTTCTGAGGCCCCAGTTGCTTAGGAGGCGCCCCTGCAAGGCGGCGTCCGGCCCTGTCCCCGCATTTAGCCCGCCTGCAGCTTCTGAGTGCCAACTGCCCCGCTCCCTGGCCGCGGATAAGCATGAAAGCCTTGACGGCAATCCTTACGTCAAGGAAAGTTTGGCTCCCCGAGTGTAAAGGTGTTTTAGACACCAGTTAGACGTGTTTGTCATCTCTGGTGACGCACGAATGGACACGTGTGTGGTGTGGGTGCGCTGTGCACACGTGCATGTCCCCGTATGCATGGATGTGGGTGGTGTGTGCACGTATTTGTACGTGCATGTCCCCATTTGCGTGGATGTGGTGTGTGCATGTATCTGTACACATGTACGCACGACGCACCTGGAGGGTGTGTACTAAGCAGAGCCGCCGTGGGACTCCGCAGGCATGTGGCCTGGAGCCCGTGGCGTGCAGTGTTCTTGTGTCTCGTGTCCCAGCGGCTGTGTCACCCGCACGGTCTGAGCCCCCCACACAATGTCCCCGGCCCCCCTGGCAGCCTTGGTGTCCGGGCCACAGCTGGAGCGGGTTGTACTAGGAGGACAGCGGTACAGGCATCGCACCGCGCGCGGGCAGCTCCCGTGTGCCACGCTAAGGCACGGCGCACACACAGTCCTGCTCTCCGGGATCCTGACCACGATGCCCGGAACCACAGCACAGAGCCCAGGAGGCAGCTCAGGACAAGAAGTGACACGGTTCTGCACATTATGTCACAGAGCAGTTTGTCCTGGGAGAAGGCGGGGTTCAGCTAGTTCTACTGGAGTAAAGACCTTCTTTCCCCACGTTGCTTCAGGGGGTCCCGGGACCCCTGCCCTGGTTGGAGAACAGCCAGCCCATATAGACGCTGTAACGCTTAGACTTGTTTTCTCTGAAGCGAGCTGTGTTGAGTGCAGGGGTTCTGAGGGTAATTACCTCCTGCATAGACCTCGGTCCCAGAGCAGCTGCAGAGGAGCCCTGTGACCTTAGGAGGCTTCCCCTCTCAGCACAGCTGGCCCTCAGGACACAGTTTTCCCAGTGCAGGGCCGTCCAGGGCACTGAAGTGGATGCAGCAGCATCCTCAGCCCCCAACCCACTAGATGGCCAAGAGCACCTCATCGCTGGTTGTGACAACCGGAAGTGTCTCCAGACCTGGCAGACGTTCCCCGGGCACGATCTGCCCTGGAGGGGCTGACACGCAGGGGCTGATTCCGCCCAGCCCTCCCCTCAGGGTTCCTTTGAGAACCAGAGACCTGGCTTGGGCAGGGCCCGGTCCTGTCGTGCTCCACCCTCCGGCTGTCACAGGCCCAGCCCACCGTAGGCACTCAGTGATAACAGTGGAATCAGACAACGGTGCCTGCTTGTAAATACACAGCCTTTTGTCCTCTCCACTCAGAACAGGCTCATCCTTAAGGTTCGGCACACAACTTTGTTCCGAAGACGTGGCAGACTGGCCCTGTCCCCGCGGGCTCAGCCACCTCCCCTGTGGGGGAGAGTTTGATGCCACACCCGTCACGGACCCACAACGCACCAGGCATGCCTTCTCAGTGTTTTCTCCTTGACAGGTGCGAGGTTTCACATGCCATTGTGCGTGTCTGGCTCTGTGTGGGGCTGACGGTGTTGTCACAACCACAGGTATGTGCCTCTGTGGAGATCTTCAAAGGACAGGCAGTAATGGGGTAGTGAAGCCATGGGCCCCAAGTCCACAGGAACCCATGATTACAGTTGACAAGCTGGAATTCTAACAGGCTGTTGATGGGTTTTTAAGTCCTTCCTCCCTCCTGGGATTATTCGTCCCTATTTGATCCAAGGTGACCGTGTGAGTGCTGACCAAACCCTCCCGCAGCCCATTCCCTTTCCGAGACCTGCACGGACCAGCGTTCAGAGTCCCAGGGTCTACCTGCAGGGACCAGCATTCAGAGCCCTGGGATTCCAGCTTAGCAGCAAGTGTTGTTTAGGACAAGAGACAGCAAGCTACTCCTGCCCACCACCCATTTTTGTAAGTGAAGTTTTATTGGAAAACAGCCGTGCGCGCTCAAGAATGTATCGTCTGTGCCTCTATGACAGCGGGGTAGCCGCTGAGTAATTGCTATAAAGAACATATGGCTTGAAAAACCTAAAGATATTTACCATTTGAGCTCTACGTGCAGAAAAAGTGTGCCAACTCCTTGTTTAGAACGTTACATAAGCTCTCCCCTCACCCTGGGGCTTGACTTCAGAGACCACAACCTGCCAGAAGCATTTCACGGGTTCTCCGTCGTCCACAGTGAGAAGGATTTCTGTATTTGTAAATACTAGCCATAAACAAATAGAAATTGACATAAAAAGCGGTGTTTGTAATAGCACCGAAAACATGAATGTTTAGATACCAAAGTAATAAAACCTGCACGCATTCTATATGCTTAAAATTGTAAAACACTGTTGAAAGAATGTGAGTGAAATGTACATAAGTATTGAGCTGTACCATGGTTATGCATTAGAATATTTGACCTTGTCAGTTCTCACCAAATTAGTCTGCAAACTCACTGTAGTCCCAATAAAAATCCCAGCAGGAATTTTTGTGCAAAATGCCATGCTTCTTCAGAATTTTACGTGGAAAGGCAAAGTATGTAAAATTAGCCAGAATTTTGAAAATGCAAAGAAATGTTAAAGGACGCATGCTCCCTGATTTCAAAACTTACTTTGAAGCCACAGTAGCCAAGACACCGTAGTATTCATGCAGCACAGCTCACAGGTCAGTAGAACCGAACAGAGAGGTCAGAGATAGGCCCGCACATATGTGGTCAGATGGTTTTCAAAACAGGTTTAAAGGCGATTCAGTGAAGAAAGGATAGGCTTTTGTACATATGGTGCCAGAAAGTTGGATTTCCATATATACAAAATCCCTTTCACCATATACAGAGACTAACTAAAAATAAATCACAGACCTAAATGTAAAACCTAATATTATAAAATCTTAAGAAAACAGAAAATACATGTGGCTTTTACATAACCCAAAGCTATGCAGATTTATTAGACAAAACACCAAAAACATGATCCATGAAAGAAAACCTTCATAAATTAGATTTTACCAAAGTTAGGATCTTCAAAATATTTTCATCAAAGTTAATATCTTCTGCTTTTCAAAAGATACTGTCAAGTAAACGAAGGCAAGCCAAAAACTGGGAGAAAATATTTGCAAAACACATTTCTGATAAAGGAATGGATCTAGAATATATAAAGAAATCTCAGAACTCAATAACAAAGAAACAGCCAACGCAATTCAAAGTGGGCAAAAGATTCGAAGAGCTATTTCACAAAGGTACACACACCGATGGAAAATAAACACAAAAAAATGTTTAACACTGGCTTTAGCAAAAAGCAAATTGCTGCCATGACAAAATAATACTACAGACCCAACAGAATGGTTGAGAAATGGAAAAACCACGTTCTGGTGAGATCGTGTAGCAAGGGTAACCCTCACTGCAGATAACACAGCCACGTTGAATGCGGGTTGGCCATTTGTCATAAAGTTGAATGATGCAATCACTTAGCAATCCCTTGAGTATTTGCCCGAGAGCAATGAAAACTTAGGTTCACAATAAAACCTTTATGTCAGTGTTTATGGTGGCTTTATTTACAACTCAAACGAAAACCACCCCAACTGGAAACAGCCCACATGGGCTTCGGCCGGTGAACGGATTAACCAAGCATACATTCTTACAGTGGAATTCTCAGCAACAAGAAGGAAAGAATTGATAGGAATGAAAGCATGAATGAATCTCAGATCCACCACACTGGTTGACAGAAGCCTGCACTCAAAAGCTATATACTTCATGATTCCAGTTATATGACATTATGGAAAAGTCAAAATTATGGGCACAGGAGAAAGTCTGTTGTTGGGAGCTGGGGGTGGGGAGCCAGGGTTGGCTACGAGGGGACATGAAGGAATGCTTTTGGGTGATGGAAGTGTTCTGTCTTGATTATGGCAGCAATTTCATGACAATATACGCTTATAGAACTCCTAGAACTCAACTTCAGTAAGCCTTGCAAAAAAAATAGCCAAATGGAATTTCCAGATAGCAAGTTGAGATCAAATAAATAAAGACCCAGGAACGCAGTGCGCTGTGGGACAGTAACCAGCACTGTAGCGTAAATGGCATTGCCGCCCTGGGGAAGGGTGGAGAAAAACCAACCGTGGAAGAAATAACGGCCAAAATGTTTCCCTGGTTGATGGAAGCAATAAATCCACAAATCCAAGAATCTTAACAAACCTCAGTCAGGAGGAATATAAAGAAAACCTCATAATTCTACATCATTATTGAATTGCTCCATATCAGATAAAAAGAAAAAATGCAGACAGAGAAACAAGATTCACTCTTCATAGAGGGACAAAAACAGCAGCCGACTTCTCAGAGACCGTGCAGCCTGAAAGGCAGTAAAACCTCTGAGGTGCTGCGGAGAAATCTAGTCTAGTGAAAGCATCTCCGAAAACTAAGGGTGAAGATCCACCGAAGCTGGAAGAAGTCAGCTGGAAACACAGATCTACACAAAGACATGAAAAGCTAGAAACAGTGACTGTTTATTTGGATAAATATAAAAGATACTCTTTCCTCATTTAAAAATCACGTAAGGAAAAAATGATAGCGAAGTCCTGGCATCTGCAGGACCGAAGTGTTGAGTGTGCCCAGCACAGGACAAGGGCAGACACTCATGAGGTTCTTGCACATGTGAAGTGGCAAGTATTGTTTGAAGGTGAACTGTGACGTTACAGTGTGCACTCTAAACATTGGACCAGCCCCCAAGGAAATAAAAAGATATTTGTGATAAGGCAACAATGGACAAATATGTGAGATATGAAAATATCCAATTAATTTAAAATAAGAAAACCAAAAGAGAACGAAGGAACGATGTATTGATATGATAAAATAGAAAATAAATGACCACAGATGTAAATTCAACCTTATCAATAATCCCAGCACGTGTACCTACATAAGCATCCAGTCAAGCGGCAGAGAACATCAGACTGTATAAAAAACGAAGACTCACATGTATGCAGTCTGTAAGAAACTCATTTAAAACACAAGTGACTGAGGGGGCAAACGGTAGAAGATAATAGCCTCCAAACAATAGTCAAAGGAAAGCTGGAGGGATACACTAATGATGGTCAAAGTGGACTTGATCACCAAATATTACCAGGTATGACGGTAGATGGGTTAATTAACCAAGGACAGATAACAGTGTGAAATGTATACGCGTTTCATAACAGAGCTGCAAAATACACAAAGCGAAAACGTATGCAACTACAAGGAGAAACAGACAAAAATCAGGACGGTACACCTCAGTACTTTTCTTTCGATAATTGCTCAGAAAAGTAGACAGAGAATATTAAGGATGCAGAAGATTTGCACAACCCTATCAGCCAATTTAACCAAATTGATATTTCTAAAACATCCCCCCTCACATCAGAATACGCATCTTTTCTAGGTTCACATGGGATGCGCACCCAAAATGACCGTATTTTGGGCCAAGAGATGAGTTTCAAAGGATTGAAGTCATTAAAAAAATATATGTTCTGACCACAGTGGTATTAATTTAAGATTCAGCAACAGGAAGATATCTGGGAAATCACGCAAATAATTGGAAATTAAACCCCCCGGTTCTAAATAAACCAGGGATCAAAGAACTCGAAAGGGAAAGTACAAAATACTGGAACCAGACGGGGACTGACTAACACATCAACACGCATGGAAAGGGTAAAGCCACACTTACAGGGACATTTATAGCACTGAGCACTTACATGAGAAAAGGCAAGACTGCAAACAATGGTCTCACCTTCCACCTGAGGAGACTAGAAAAAGGAGAGCAAAATCCAAACTATAAAACCGAGGGACAGCAGGGAGAAGGGAAGAACACAAAGGCTCCATCTTCGACAGGGACAAGACACATAAATGTCTGGCTGGTCTGGTCCAGAAAAAAAGCAAAAAGATGCAAATACCAACGCCAGAAATCTTAATTGTGATGCCGGTTCACAACCGTACACGTTTGTTGAAACGCATCAAACCAGTAAATTTTATTTTATGTGAATTGTGTCTCAATAAAACCCAATGTAAAAAATACACCGCCTGCCCCTCTCCATCCTCAGCCCAAAGTCTCAAATCCAAGGCTACGTGTTGGTGGCGGGTGTCCACGATTGATTTGCAAGTTCTGCCAGAAAGGAAGTGTCTGGGGTTCCTCCCGGGGTGAGAACCGTGGCCCGGCCTCAGCTGGTGCTCCTAGAGGTTGATCGTTCTAAAGCACGGTGCACTGGCTCCGTGGGCGCGGCAGAGGGGAGGTACCGTCTAGACGGACCTGGAACTCGCCACTCCGTGCACGTCCCCTGACCTTGCACGTTGCCACTGGCCATACAATCCCTTTTCCCTCCTCGGGGTTTTGTCCAAAGCCCCATAAGACCAGGACTGTGGGGTTGACACCCAAGCCTCAGCCCGTGGGTGAAGGGCCACAGGGGAATGACGCCCAGCCCACGGTCCTCACGGTGCCTCCCATGTGGTTCACACACACCGATGAGCCTTAGTTAACCCAATCCTTAAAGTGGAACTTCACCAAAGGTGATGGGAAAATGGCAGAAATAAAGCACATAAGATGCCCACACCATAAATCCGAAGGGAAATGCAAATTAATGCAGAGGAGATACTATGTCATACCCACTGGCCTGTCCAGAAGTTAAAGTCTGGTAACAGCAGGTGCTGACAAGCAAGGTGACCCAGGAGTAGCTGGATCTTTGGGCGCCTCTCCACTGCACCCCCCACCTCGCCCCTACCCGTGGGACTCACATCCCAGACGTATATGCTCACCTGTCCCCATCACAGGCTCCACTCTCAGGGGAACGCGGCCCGCTGATGTCTCAAAGCCACCAAAGTGCCAGCAGAAGGGCTGACGGAGGCCACAGTCTGCAGGCTGCTTCCACCTTCGCTTGGAAGAAGAAAAGTAAACAGAAGCCAGGATGTTCTTTCATCCTGAGAAGTGCACAGAGGTTCACCCGCAGAGGTGAAAACACACTGAGGGTGCAACGGTCGTGCGTGCGTAGAAAGGGACAAAGGGACCGGGGGACTGAATAGATTCGGGGAGAAACTTCAGCAGGAACGGGATCGGTGTGGCTCCTCAGGAGAAGGAAAGCATGAAGGCTTCAGTGGGCGGCCTGGGGACCACCGCGTCCCGCCTGGGAAAGGGTCGGGTTACGGCCACACTCCGCGTGCTGAGGCACGGTTTCTACCTGCCGCAAATAAGCAAGGTGAGGACAGAAGTTACAGAGAAGTGCGGGAAAGTGTTTGCATCAGTTTGTGGTGGGAAAACCTCATCCCAAGATCCAGACTCCAGAAGGCAAAAGACGAGAAACACCACGGGCTCGCGTTAGCAGGTGAAAGCCCGCAGCCCTGGGCCGTGAGGAGCCGGCCACGAAAGCAGCCACTTGGCCCCAGGTGCTGGATGTCAGAGAACAAACCCATTTTCCTTACGCTGCTCCCCAACACCAGGGCAGGCCCTGTCTGCTCCAGGAACCAGATCTCCAAACACGGCTTCCCACGTAGCCTCTGGCTCCTGGTCAGGGTGGAAGAAAGATCAGATCCCCTCCCTCCTGCCATGGAGAGGACACCCCATCGCCTTGGCTCTCTGTCCCCTGAGGCCCCCCCCCCCAGGAGGGCCCCAGCGGTGGCCTGAGCTTCCCAAGTCCAGGGACATGGTCACACACCGCTGGGGTGGCTCCCTCTGTGCCGGGCCCCAGGTCCTACCCATCCTTGCTATCGCCTCTGAGGAGCACCACCCTGGGGGCCTGGGCCCGAAGGTCGGTCCGTGAGCTCTCCTTACAAGGGGTGGACAGTCCTCCCGCTGCCCTCTGCTCGGACCTCAACAGACTCCAGAACCAAAGGGAGATGTTGCCACTCAGCACATTCCACGAAACAGGGCACGGGCCCAACATAACACAACAGTGAAGGTCACAAGCACGCAAAAGGCATCGCACACCCTTAAGGGAAAACCAGGTCCAAGAAAAACGGGCAGAAGGCACGGATGGGGAGTGTCCGAGAATCGGCACTGAAGCATGACCGAAGTCACTCCTGGTCAAGGAAGTGAGAATGACGAAGAGATGAAGCACGCGTCTGCCCATCAGAGCTGCAGACCTTAGGAAGAGAACGCTCTCTGGTGGGGAGCACGGATTCCGGAGGCCGTGGGCGGTGGCACGTGTGCAGAGACCAAGCGAGCCACTTTGACGCAGAAGACACATATCCTCCCGGACCCCGTGTTACGGCATCCTTAGTGAGATGCTTGCGCAGAAAGAGGAATCCATAGGGCTGTTCCCAGAGCAGCGTCTGACACGGCGAAGAGCCGGAACAAGTTTGGCATCCTGCGGGGTACGTGGTCAGGCACAGGCAGCCACGAGGCCACGGGAAGACAAACGACTGGGCCGTGAGCCACGGACACAAGCTGAGGCGTTATCTCTGAATATTAAATCTGGAAGAAAGCTCTACGACCGTGCATAAAGCATGTTTTCGTTTACATGAACGTTAAACTCCTACAAACCTGGCCACATGTTTTCCCAAGTAAACGTACTTAGTAACCGTGTAAGAAAAATTCTGGAGAGGGGTGCCTGGGTGGCGCAGTCGGTTAAGCGTCCGACTTCAGCCAGGTCACAATCTCGCGGTCCGGGAGTTCGAGCCCCGCGTCGGGCTCTGGGCTGATGGCTCAGAGCCTGGAGCTTGTTTCCGATTCTGTGTCTCCCTCTCTCTCTGCCCCTCCCCCGTTCATGCTCTGTCTCTCTCTGTCCCAAAAAATAAATAAACGTTGAAAAATTCTGGAGAAACACACACCAAAGCAGAAATTATGGGAGAATGGGACGGGGTGGGGAGGGGACGGGTGGCCCACTGTTTTGGTGTAGGTTTTGCGTTTTGAGGAGTCAGGATCATGTCTTGCTTTTATAACCCATCCCTACGAGAATCTAAAACTGCTCCCAGAAGGAGTTTGAGCCGCACGGGAGACCCTGACGGGAATCACCCCGAGCACCTGCCAGCCCGCACCTCCTCTCCAGCCTGTGGATGCCGCTGCTTCCCCGGGGGGCTCCGTGGGTGGAGGGGGGGCCCCCAGTCTGAGCTGGTTTCCAGGCCTCCAGGCCTTCCACCCTGCCTGAGCCTGCACGCGCCCTCTGCTCCCGCCCTGCAGGACGGCCTCCTGTTTGTGATCACTGTGCGAGGCAGCTCCCCACCCTTCTCGCTGCCCCTCTCCCGGGGGGCCGCAGGGCCCACGAAATCCTGTCACCCATGTGCAGGCACTGCTGCTTTCGCACTGAGTTCTGAATGACGTACAGTGGCTTAGTGTTACGTGCACAGCGTGACGGCTCGTTTGTACATTTTGGAAGTGTTCGCGATCGGCGTCGGGCACCACACGTACCCGGAGACCCGGTGCGTGTGTGTGGCGAGAACTCGCACGACCTACTTCTCAGCAACTTTCAAGGTGAAGTACGGCGTCGTTAACTGTGGTCGCCGTGCATACGTTAATGCCCAGGACCCGCCTCCTGTAAACCGGAAGTTGGCGGTGCTAGACGCCCCCCCCCCCCCCCCCGCCCGCTTCACCGCCCCCGCCCCCGCCTCGGGCCCCCCAGTCCCGCTCCGGGTTTTGTTGTCTACACTCCACGCCTAAGAGGGGATCGGCATTTGTCTCTCCCCGACTCACGGATCTCACAGAGCACACTGCCTGCCCTCTGGCTCCATCCACGTCGTGGCAAGTGACAAGATGTCCTTCTCTTTCCTGGCTGAGTAGTCTTCCCCGGGGTAGACACCCCATCTTTGCGCATTTGTGGCTCCCTCCCTTGGGCCGCCTCCGTGCCCTGGCTATGTGAGCGTGGGGTGCAGAGACCTTTCCAAACGAGTGTTCTCGTTTTCTTTGGGTAAACACCCAGCAGTGGGACTGAGGCATCATAGGGTCGCCCTGTGTAATTTTTTGAGTAGCCCCGTATGTTTTCCTACAGCACGTTCCTTTCATCTTCCGGCGTGAGCGGAGACGACGGGCGCGTTCTCCTTCCGTTTCTTTATCCCTTTGGTGCGTGTGAGCTTCAGGTCATCGGTTTCCCCAAAGGAGGATCTCTGGCTCGTCTTAGCCAGACGTGGGCAGGCCCTGCCACTCCCTGCTCCTGTCAATCAAGTTTTATTGGAACACACCCATGTTCCTTCATTCATGCGGATACTGGGGATCCTCTCACGCTGCATGGGCAGCCCTGAGCAATTCTGTCAGAGGACCTGAAACGTTTGCTCTCTGACCCTTTACAGAAAACATCTGCCAACCCTGTTCTAGAACACTCTGCAGCAAGCACAGCCTCTGGCCCCGGGAGCCCACGTTGTATGTGAGTGTATGTGACGGTCAGTCCAGTAAGCGGTGCAGAGAGGATCTCAGGGGTCTGGGGGTTTCATTTCAGCTCTAAAGACCCTAAACGACATTTACTCATTTTCTTCACTTTATTTATTTATTTTTAGCGGGAGAGAGAGCTAGCAGAGGAGGGGCAGAGGGAGAGAGAGAGAGAGAGAGAAAGAGAGAGAGAGAATCCCAAGCAGGGCCGAACTGTCAGCACAGCGCCCGACGCGGGGCTGGAACTCACAAACCATGAAATCATGACCTGAGCTGACATCAAGTCGATGCTTAACCAACTGAGCCACCCAGGGGCCCCAAAACTCGGTCATTTTAAAAAGTCACCCGGTGTAAATAAATAAAAAGAAGATTTAAAGAAACCGTCATGACCTTCCCGCCCTCCCTGTAGCGCTTGCTGTTCTAAACCCGACCGAACGCATGTACTTTTCATTCATATCACCCCAGGCGTGCTGTTCGGGGACACCCCGCGGACCGTCTGCACCCGTCCCCCAATCTCACCCGACCCTCCCTTCCTGTACGCACACTGGTGTGGGTTTCTGTTGCTGTTGCAGAGTTTAGATCTTGAAATGACGTGCTTTCCCTAAACTTAAAATTTAAAGCCTTTAAGAGCTCACAGACCCAGTTTTCTCATGGCGGTAAAAGACTATTCTTTGGGAAGCGCGTGAAGGACACAGCGGTCTTGTGTTTACAGAAACGTCCCTTGTCGCACAGAGAGCCTGCCCGCGGTCTTGCTGTCCATCTGAGTGGCCAGGTGGGCTGCAGGCCAGTAGCGTTTTCTTACCGCGCGTTACGCGCCAGTCAGGTTGGGGAAGGGCTACGTACGATGCAGATGAAGAGGGACGTGAGTTGACGTGTCCCCTTGATTGTACCTCCAGTGCTCTCTACTGGACGTCAAGGGGGCCCGGGGAAGGCGGCGGTGGGCTGATGCCTGTGGCCGCCCTGACAAGTTACCAACTCGGTGGCTCAAGGCAACAAAAATTTATTCTCCCACCTTAATCCGGGTGATTTCACCTCAAGATCCTTAGCTTAATTACATCTGCAGGGACCCTATTTCAAATAAGGTCACACCCTGAGCTTTCGGGTAGCAAGGACACTCATTTCATCCACTACGAGCGACACAGAATATTTTTGAAAATAATTTTAATTCGTTGCTAATAGATCATGTATCTGCACTGTTCAAAATGCAAAAGACTCCTGAAGATGTGGTGGTCAGTGCTTGTCTTGAACTCCGGCCCCAGGCCTGTCCCCGGAAGGCAGCGGGATGGATCATCAGTTAGGTCCTGTGAACGCCCAAGCAGATCCCTGGGATTCCCGCCCCCTTCCCGCTTCGCACGCCCATCCCAGACCTGGGGACGCGTCCGTGCGGGGTGCCCGCAGGCACCCAGGGCCAGCCCCCTCCCCCTGGCGCCTGTGCCCTTGGCTTCCTCAACAAAATGGGACGGGATCACGGAAGCCTCGTTTCTGATGCGGGGCCTCTTTCTGCACCTATGAGTTTTTACTCCCCTTTCCTCTTTTAACGAGTTAAGCATTTTGGCCATTTGAGCATTTGTAATGAGGCTTGTGATTCCCAACTAGAGGTCAGTCATTTTCCTGCCTCCGAACTTACCATTTTTCTTTCCTAAAAGCGTGGGGGGAGGGAGAAACGTACAGAACAAAGAGGGCTGCTGTGCGTTGCGTGAGAAATTGACTTTGGCTGTGTCGATACTCAGAAACAGAGCTGTCAGGAAGCGTCCCTGGTGGCCCAGGGGTCCGGCCGAGCCGCCCCCACGCGCGGGCTTCCGACAGATTTCCGCCTCTGGCCGCACCGTGAAGGATTCGTCCTCTTTTCCTCAGAAAGGGATGCGTGTTTCTTCTTACCCAGTGGGGCCGTTATACTAAACACAACATGAGTCACTGCAGAAACCCCGGCGGTTCGTCGGCTGCCCCGGGACGCCCAGGCTGTGGCTCTGTCCTGAGATTTCCGTCTGACGGTACAATTGCTCCCTCGGTGATCGACAGCAGGGACTCACCTACTGGAGCACGAAGCCGTAGGTTTGGGGTTTTTTTCCACTTGCCACTTTTATCAGTTTAATCACCTAATGTGTTGTTTGAGGTAGAATAACAGGTGGAGACTTTTCTGGTTGGTGAATCAAATGCGATTCTTCGTGTATTTATCCGCTCACCCAAATACTCGCTGAGCTTTTATTTTGCCTCACGTACGGGGCTAAACACATGGTGTGTATGTGGATTCGTGCCCAAGACAGTCCTGCCTGACCACCCAAAGACGTGCAGTCAGCTATACGTCTGTCCACCGCAGGAGACGAGGCTGGAAGTGGCAGCGGCTTAAACAAAATATGCAACGTACTGCCTCGTGCTGGAGGAAGGCAGGCAAAGGCATCTCTGAGCTGCTGTCCGCGTCCGGTCTCTTTCCATCCTCTCCCTCACCGACAACCCTCCGGGCTCGGCTGCCATGCCCACAGTCACCTCAGGGCACAATATGGTGGCTGGGGCCCCCGCTATTACATCCCACGTAGCAAGCGGACGGGCGGGGAGGGGCTGGGGGACGAACCAGACACTCGGCCCTGGTCACGTCCCTCCCATCCTTTTAATAAGCAGCTCTCTCTGACTCATCCAACAGTTGGCAGAAGCTACCTCGGGCTTCAGAGGAGGAAAAGCACCATCTTTCGAGGTGGGTGAGGCTGGGGAGGGTCTGCTGCTGGGGGGTGGGGCAGGCGGGGGGGGGGGGGAATTGGCGCCCAGCCCGTAGTGGCTCACGGTGCTCGCGTCCGTGTCCAGGACCGTGGGCCGCGGCCCCCTCTGTGCGAGGGAACGAAGGGCTTCAGCCCTTCACATCCAGAACTCTCAGTAAACCCGCTTATTACGACCGCACACGCTAGGATTCCAGCAGTCGGGTGGGTTTGACGTCCTCGACGTTTTTATTGGAAGGGCCTCGCACGGCTTCTCGGTTCGCGGCATCTCAGTCTGGTCTGACCCCGGACTGCCAGCGTTCCGCATTGCGGGTTTTGCCGCTGGCTTGGTTCAGGACTTAGTGCCGTTACTGACAGAGTTCGGGGATATTATTCTGGATCCTCCAAAGCAGGCTTTTCCTTTTTCTCTTTTTCTCTTTCCACATTTGAGCTCCGGTTCGACTCTGCGGAGAAACCAAATCAGCCTCGCTGTCGCTGCCAGAAGCCGGTGGCGGGGCAGCCTGGAGGCGTCTCACAAGCGAGGAAAGACGGGGAGACCGCACACAGCCGGCTTCTGCCCTGTCTCGGCTGCAGGAGATGCCGGGCCGGGGCTCAGGGTCCCGGGAGGCCGATCTGTTCTCCCCTGTCCCTGCCTCCCTCCCCACCCCCCCCCAAAGCCTAAACTTGGCTTCTGAGCTCTCCTCCATACCTTCCCAGGCCTCCTCCACCCTCTGAATGGCCATTTGCTCAGACGACACCCTGGCGAGTTCCCCTGTAAGCCGGGACAGCACCGGCCACCCCAGGGAGCGGTCGTGCACCCGCGTGTGAGTCCCAGCCATCTGCCACCCCTCTCCCTGCCCCCTCTGTCCCCTCCGCACTGAGTGGCTCCTCCACCAGCAGGACCAACACCTTTACTGCATTTCCTGGGAACTGGGCTCCTGACAGCAGGGTCTGGAAGAGGCAAACGTAGGAGCCACGGTTCACGTGTCCAGCCAGGTGACCAGCCCAGGTGCGAGGACGGGAAGGGCGGTCTGTGGAGAGCGGGGAGCAGGGCAGGTGCAGAGAAGAGCGGCGAGGCTGGCGGGGCCCGCACTCCGTGCCACACCCGCTCACGTCCGTATCGTATCCTCGGGCTCTGCGCCCGGCGTGAGGCTTGAACCCACACCCTGCAGGTCCAGAGTCACTCGCTCCACCGACCGAGCTAGCCGGGCACACCTGCTTGATCTTCTTGCTGGGATAACGTGGGAGACTCAGGAGTGGCCACGGTGGAGGGAGCAGGAGGGCCCTCTTGCCCACCGTGTCCTGCTGGGCTACGGGCCGCGAACGGGGCAGGGGGCTCTCGGGGGTGTCGGGTGGGCTGCTGGCTCTCGAGGTCGTTGTCGGGGGCGGCGCTCAGTGGGCTCCAGCTTCTGGCCGCCGGGCCATCGTGGACGCTGACCCAACCGTGATCCGGACACCGAGCACACACCTCCAGTCTGCCCGTTGCCTGGGAGTCAAACCCGAGGCCAGCGGAGACACGACGGCCTCGGTGGGGGGAGAGGGGCCTCCGTGAGGCACCCAAGTGGGGGTGCGGGCCAGCGGGGCTGCCCTCAGCACGCACGCTCATGCGTGTCTGTGAGCTGTGGCTGTGGGCGTGCCGAGCTCCCTTCTGCGCTGCTGGATCACCCCCAGGTGCCGGTCGTTGTCAAGGCCGCAGCGGGGCAGGCCACGGCGGCCATTCCTGGTCCACAACTTCACGAGGCTCCAGACGGCAGCGCGAGACGAAGCCCAGCGTCTCAGCCCAGGCGCCAGAGAGATTCCGGAGAAGAAAGCGTCAGGCCCTCAGAGCTGTGGGGCGGCCTAGTGGTGCGGCTCGGGGACGTCTGTCCTGCCCATTCCTGACGTGGCCCCCCACGGGGGCAGACGCGCAGGGGAAGGTACGGACAGCAGGACGCAGCCAGCGCCCAGTGCCCACAGAGAGAGCCCAGGGTGACGCATCGGGAGGTGGCAAGGGCGGGGCCGTGGCCGGATGTGATCAGTGCCCTCGCCTGGAGAGACCCCCACGAACCCGCCCACCCCCCGGGGTGAGGACAGGAGCAGGTGCGTCTGCAAGCCCAGAAGGGGACCCAGAGGGGACCCAGGGACGTCCAGCCTCCGGACCTCAGAGAAAGACGTGTGGTGCGGTCACGGCGGCCGAGCTAAGAAGCAGAGACAGGTTACCCAGGGTCGTGGGAGTGAACACAGAGCGTCCCTGGGGTGCTGGCCGTGGGGGCCACCACCCCTGCGCACTGGCCAGCCCCTGGGGCTCAGTGAGCGAGTGCGTCCAGGCCAGCCCTACCGGGCCGAGCCTGCCGACTCTCCCCCCACCGGCCCCCGAGCGAACCCGCCCTGGCCTTGTCCTCACACGGGGTTTCAGGAAAGACGCGCTTTAAGGTTTGTTACCAAATTCACACGGATTTTGAGGCAAAACTTCTCCTCCTTTTCCTTCTAATGCAACAACAGAGTGAATTTGGAGATGCTTATCCGGAGCCGTGGAAGCAGGCAGTGTGGTCGGCGGGGCTGGTGAAAGGAAGTGGCTCTGCCCTCCCGGAGACTGATGGCTGTTCCGTTTCTTCCCCATTTAAGGGCGTCCCTGCCGCGAGTCCGCTGTGTGCGCGTGCAGACGGGATTTAGCCAGACTCCCCAATCTCACTCTCTTTTTTAATAAACCAGCGTAAAGTAGAATTTATTTACATAATGCAATGATCCATGAAGGTTACCATAACACCGAGGACCACATTAACCGCTTGAGTGGAATTCATTAGAAATTAACTACCACTTAAATTAATTTTCCCACAGTCACAAGGCTGTAATGGCGGGAGAAGGGACCGTCCATCAGTGGTGCTGACAGGGGACCTGTCAGCACCGTTATTTATAGGTGAGTGCGTTAACCCGCGGAGCAGGTGCACGGGGCCAAACTTGGAGCCTCCAGACTCATAAAAGGCTGCTTCACGGGCCCAAATTCTCCTTATGAACAAGTCCCCCGGCCTCCCTCGTGCGCCTGTCCACACGGGACAAGGGGCGGCACCAGGGACTCTGGTCACTACCAACTACAGCAGAGGGGCGACTGCTTTAGAGGCCTCGTTCTAGAACACGTGTTCGTACCGGCAAAGTTGGCCAGAGCCATGGCCTTTCCAGGAAGCACTGGGGGCATCGGGCACAGAGCTCACAGTCGTCCGCAGGGACTTGGGGGACACGGTCACCCCCAGGGGCAGGGACTGGGCTTGCAGGGACCTGCTGGGTCTCCTTTAGGACAGAGCATGTGTGCGTGCATGTGTGTGGCATGGTGTCTATGTGCACACGCGTTGTGGTGCGGCATGCACACACGTGTGGCGTGGTGCACGCATGTGGGTTGCACACCTGGGGCATTTGCAGGTGCCCATCTGAATTGTGAAACGGAGGGAACCTGCCAACTGGTTTCCCAGTACCCCACGGGGTATGCGGGAAGCCGGCTCCCGGGGCCCCCACGGGCTCGCCCCCCAGGTCTACTGCCCACCCCCAGGCCCTCACTGGGATGACTGTGGTGTCCCCCGTGGGCATGTCCCAAACTGGGATCAGATGCCCCATTTGGAAGGAGTTGAGAGTGGTTGTCCTAGGACTGAGGACGGATAGCTGAGTGGTGGCCGGCCACGGCCTGGAGGGGTCCTTTGTGGTGCTGCGTGTATGTGCACTGGAGAGACAGGGAGAAAGCCAGGGACGCCATCCCTGCGGGAAGCGGTGTGGACCGTGGGGTCTCGTGGGGGCTGGTAACGTCCACGGTTACTTGCTGGGGGTGGGTGAGGGCTGCTTAAAAGTCCTGGGGAAGAAGACGGGAGGGGAGGCAGAGGTCTAGAATCCTCCATGGGGAGTTCCCTCTGCCTGAGCGGTGAGCACAGGTTAGGATCAAGGTCCGGGCTGACGCTCACAGCCGCTGTAAACCCCAGTGGTCCAGGGGCAGCCGCTGAGAATCTAGGGAGGCTGCCGAGTCCCGGAGAGGGTGGGATGGAGGGCAGAGCCCTGGCCTGGGGCTCCAGTGCCCCAGTGGGCCTAGTGCACAGCTGGGGGCTCTCCCGATGGGCCCGGGGTTCTTGTCTGTGCACAGCGAGCCAGTCGCCCGCCCCGGAGTGGGCCGGGTTGGGGGGCATTCTGGAGGCCAGTGAGGACCAGCCCGAGGGATTTCTGCCAGGCACACAGCAGGAAGGTCCTGGGCAGCAGCAGGGCCGGCAGAGGTGAGGAGGGGCGAGGCCAGGGGAGCATCAGCACCATGTTCTGAACACTGCCCTCCAGAGCCGGGCCCTGTCACCCTGAAGGTCTGTGCAGCGCATGCCGTCTGTGCTCAGGGGGAGGCCTGATGGCGGTCCCCAGATCAGCCCCGGAGTGGTTTCTGGGCCCCCAGCCTGAATCCATTCTTTCCAGGAAACGGGCTACTGACGAAATTCCTTGTGCCTTCCCAGGGCCGCCCTTCAAAATTTAAACCCAACGTCTCTGGGAAATCCTGAGATGTTCTGAAAAGAGCTTCCGGCCAGTGGAGTATTTGCTCATGTGTGCTGTTGTGGGTGCCCACTGTTTGCTGCTTCTGGCTTCTCACTCCCTGGCTCCCGACCACCCCCAGCTCCCGGCCCCCGGCTCCCAGTCCCCTGGGCCAGCCCCCCAACTCCCAGTCCCCCAGCTCCCGGCCCCCTGGCTCCCAGTCCCCCAGCCGGCCCCCCAACTCCCAGCACCCCCCCCCCCCCCCCCCGGGCTCCCAGTCCCCCGGCCCAGCCCCCCAAGTCCCAGTCCCCTGGCTCCTCTGCCCCCTGGCTCCCAGCACCCCTGGCTCCCAGCCCCCCAGCCCCGCCCCCCCCCCCACTCCCCTACCGCTCCCACCCCACCCCCACCCATCCCCCACCCCACCCCCCACCGGCTCCCGGCCCCTTTCCTCCACGGGCGGCCTCTGATTCCTGCGCGGTTATGATTAGCCTGTACCGTGTGTTCCTCTTAATGCAGGGCTGTTTGCTTCTCCAATTCTGCAAACTGGAAACAGCACATAGCCCGAGGCCACCGGAATAATGCAGGTGTCACGCGTTAAAAAACATATTTGCTTTGTGTCCTCCGAGGACAAATGATAGACATGTAAAAATGTTTCCCCCGCTTTTCTTTCAGGGAATACTTAGTTTAGAATTAACTTCTGTCAGAGGAAACACCGTTCCCTGCGCAGGCCCGTGTTATTTTGCACCGCGTCTATTTTAGAGGGAAAATGCTGCCCGGTGTTTGACACGTGTGATTACAAGTTTACAGAACCCACTTGCGTTTCCGCTGCTCCTACTGTTTCTCTTTAGGAAAAGCTACTCATTAGAACCAAACAGAAGCTTTCTTTCGGGAGAAACAAGCAGATGCAGGGGACTGGCTACCGCCAGCGGAGCCGGCCGAATTCCTCCGCGGGTCTGGGGGTACAGGCACCGGGGGGCTCGCGGGAGCGGAGGCAGCACCCTGCCCCGCTCCAAGACCCCAGACGCTGCCCCTGCGGACGGGGGCACGAGAGCCGGACCCTCACCGCCTCCCGGGACAATGCCACAGACGACCCCGGCGTCACGCACCCACGCGCGCACACGTGCACGCAGACACACGCGCTCACCCACGCACCACGTGCACGCACGTGCACGTGCACGCACCTGTGTCTGTGTACACACGCACCTGTGTCTGTGTACACACGCACCCTGCCCCCTCGGAGACCAGGGGCTCACGTGGGATGGACGGCCGTGGACAGTCTCCCCCGAGGCTGGACGGCACCACCGCGGGGCCACCGTGGCCGTGGTCACCCAGCAGCTGCGGAGCTCGGGCCACGGGGCTGCTCAGGGGCGCTCTGCCCTGGCCCGGCCCAGGCTCGGTGCCCCCAGCCCGGCCAGAAGCTGGGTCTCCTGACGCCCGAGGCGCCCCAGCCGCCCCCCTGACCTCACCCTCTTCACAAGTCCCCGTCTGTCCTGACTAGCTCGGCCATAAGAAATACCACAGATCCAGAGGTTTAAACAACAGACATCCACGTTCCCTCCGTCCTGCGGGCTGCACGGCCGGGATCGAGATTCCGGGGGGATTCTCCAGGGGCCTCTCTCCACGGCGCGTGGACCGCTGCTTCTCACTGTGCTCCGTCCCTCTGTGCCTGTCTGTGTCCTGATCTCCCCTTCTTACAAAGACGCCGGTTGGGTTGGACGAGGGCCCCCCTGGTGACCCCATCTTCCCTCAGGTACCTCCTGAACGGCCCGTCTCCAACAAGTCACACCAGATTAGGGCATCGCCTGTCAACTTCGGGGCCACTCAGTTCAGCCTAACATCGTCCTTTCCACTCCAGTGAGAGGAGTAGCCCGTCCAGCACAGCCAGGCACGGCGTGTCCACGGGCTCCGGGCATCCTGCTTGGCGAGGCCCGTGGTCACAGTGGGCACCATGCCCCCGGTTCTCCGGGAGGGCCCTGGAGGAGACGACTCTGTGCTCAGAGGCTCCAGGTAAAGGGGGCACGGGTGCCATGCCCTCCTCCCTCCTCGTCCTGCCCCACCGCGTCCACAATTGGGGCGGAGGGAGAGGACGCTGGGGAACGGGTGGGGGGTGGGGGGTGCTCACCCAGGTGCGGCCTCCCCAGGGAAAGGGCAGAGGCGGAGACCCTCCCCAGACGGTCCGGGCGGGTGGGCGCCGGGTGAGCAAAGATGTGAGAGCCGCAGCTACGGGAACCCTCCAGATCCAGTGCCCGAGGCTCCAGACCAGTGAGCTCGGGTCTGCCGGGAAATCCTGGGGGACCTGACACCAGAAAGGCCTGTGGGGCTTCCGGAAACACAGAGGAAATAGTGGCCCGTGAGAAGCGGGGGACGGAGGCAAAGGGCCCAGAGCCTCCCTCCAGGATGTGACGGGCTGCGGACCAGCCCGTGGACCCCCGCCCTCGTGCCCCCCACGGCCGGTTCCATTCCAGCGACCAGGCGGAGGCCAGGGCCCCCTCCGTGCTAGCCGGGAGATCAGAGCGTGTGCCTCACAGTTAAAGAGACGCGACACGAGCCAGACGCGCCCCGGCCACAGGCCCAGACACGGCACCAAACATTTCCCGTGGAACGACACGTGCAGACATAGCCGGCTTGCCGCCCGCCCGCCCTCAGTCTGGTGCCCGTCCTCACCCGGGAGCCCAGAGGGCTGGGCGCTGGGCACAGGAGTGCTCTCCCCGCCCCCGCCCACCCCCCTGCCCCGGGCGCGGACCGCCGTCCTTGCCGGTGGCCCGGGCTCCCTCGGACCTCGTGGTCTGTGACCCACCACGCCTGGGGACACGGAGCGCCGCCACACCGTGCGCTCGGGGCCGAGCCACCTGCATCTGGCACTGGCAGCGAGGCGGGGGAGCGGGGTCTCAGGGGCACTGGGCGGGGCATCCTTTCTCTTTTTCCAGCGGAGGTGAGATTCACGCACTGCGTGGCATTTAGCGTGTCCGCAGTGTGGCGTAACCACCACCTCCGTCTAGTTCTGGAACGTTCCTCCCTCCCAGGAGGGAGCCCTGGGAGTCGATCCCCAACCCTCCTCCCACCCCCAAAATCACTGACTTGTGTTCCATCACTGAATTTACTTAGTGTGGACACTTCATGTCAAAAGAATCAGCACGTGACCTCCGTGTCTGGCCCCTTGCACGTGTGTGGTCTGCAGGACATCCACACTGTGGCACCCACCACGGCTGCACCGCCCCTTACGGCAGATGGTGCCCCACGATACACCGTGGGTGATACGGCGGTATCTGCACAGACAGACGCCGGCAGCTGCTTACCCAACCTCCGTCGATGGACAGACACACGCTCATTCGAGACTCCGTATTCAGTCCTCCCGGGTCTAGCCCTACGAGTGCGCTCACTGGGCCACACGCTAACTCCACTTAGCCTTTGCGGCCCCCCCAGCCTGCTTTCCACCGTGGCCGCCCCCTCACCTTCTCCCCTGTGGTGCACGAGGGCTCCACGTCCCTGGGCGGGGGTCCTCTGGCTGTGAGCTGGCCACGTGTGGCGGGGGCTCCAGCGGGACAATTCAGGAGGTGGGAGTCCAGGGAAGGGAAGGCTGAGGCCTGGGCAGGGTCCTCCGTGGGGTCCAGCACCGTGGGTGTAGGGTCCGCCTACAGGCTCAGCTGTGGGACCCGGACCACAGCCGTGTCTGCGTGGGGACTGAACAGCCCCGCTGACGCCCCCGGCCAAGCCTGGCCATCCCGGCTGACGCCCTGGCCTCCAATGACACTCCCGGTCCCCGCTGATGCCCCCGGTCCCCAATAATGCCCCAGTCTCCACTGACGCCCCAGTCCCCGCTGATGCCCCCGGTCCCCGCTGATGCCCCTGCTGGCCTGACCCGGCCAATGGACCTGCGCTCAGGCCCTGCTGGTCTAACGGGCCATCGGACCACTGCAGGAGGGACGAGGTGCCTTCGTGCTGCTCTGGCCCGACCCAAACTCATTACCGTGGACGTGGCGGGTTCCCCGGGTTGTTAGGCGGCCTCTCTGAGGGTGGTCGCTGAGGTCTGGGCAGCGGCACAGAGCCCCACCCCCCGCCCGCACGTCAGGAACTAGGAGGCAGATTTCGTGGGTCTCGCCCGTCAGGGGCAGGTCCCTGACCTGGTGGGGGATGTGCTCGCCACTCAGTGCCGGCTGCCCACAGGCTCGATGCCACCCCCACTCCTGGCCGGGAACTCGGTTCCGCCCTGGGACAGCGAGCTCGGAGGCCCCCGTGCCAAGGCGCCCAGCTCCAGCCCAGACGGCACACGCTCCTGCAGGCAGACCGCTGTCCTGTCCCCCTCCCCAGGCCCGCGGGGCTTTCTGTGGCTGTCGGCTTCCCGGTCACCCCTCTGAGTGTCTGAGCTGATGCTGGACAACCAGCGGGGAAGAGTCCAGTTCACGCTCCAGCCTCCAAGCCCAAACGTGGGCACCGTTCCCCTATTTAACACACACACCCCACCTCCTGGCTCCCGTCACCCCCTCGGGCTTCTTACGTGCGCGCCTCGGCGGGGCTGGACGGGCCCCCGTGCCCACCTCCACGTGGGTGGTTCGCAGGAGCCCAGACACCCCTTCCCGAGTGTCTGTTGCCACCTGCACATCCACCACCGGGTCAGGGACCTGCCCCCGGCATCACGGGCGAGACCCGCGAAATCCAGGCAAGCAGCCGAAAACGCGCACGGGCTTCCACTTTTCCGTGGTCCTTCCTGCCGTGGTCCTGACTCGTCATCCCCGAGGCCCTCGCCAGGTGAAGGTAGGTCCTCCCTCCCGCTCACAGCCCGGGGGCCACGGAAGCTCCAGTAGCTCGTGACGGACGCTTCTAGTTCTGCACAAACCCCAGCGAATCCGCCCCCGCCCGCGGCTCGGTCGGCTCCCGAGGTTGGTCGGGTGCAGCTTCTGGCCGCACGAGATTCCATTTCCGCCGTTTTGCCGCGGCCGGATGGGGGTTTTCCATCATTTCTTCTCACTCCCAACCAAAATGACATCCTTGGCAAACAGACACCTGTTTTTCTGCTTCAGAAGAAAGCTAAATTTAAGGCTGCCCTTTCAAGCCATCTGATTTTTCAGAATTTTAGTCAACATTCGGCGTGTAGGATGTGGCGCCTTTTTTGAAAAAGGCCGTATTTTCTTCTCGTTTAGAGAGCTTGGACTTCCTGTTCATCGGTGATACCATGCTAAGTCAACTTTGCATATTCCGTTTACCTGTGTATTTTATTTTATTTTATTTTATTTTATTTTATTTTATTTATGCAGGTAAATTATTATGGACCTAGAAACATAACGGATTTCATTAGGTATGAGTCTCCAATTCAATCAAGAATTTTTTTCTTAAAATTGTCCTATCGCCCTTCTAACCCGGCGGCACGGGAGGAAGCCACCGCTCTGGGAGCACAAAGACTTTTAAACTGTGTTGACCTCATCCTGCCGTGATCGTGTGCAAGTGAACAGAAACTGAATTTTAGGGACTAATAAATAACGGGAAAGCTTGCTTTTTCCCTAGGGATCCGAGCACCCAGAAGACACCTGACCCTGAAACAGCCTGGGGCGGACCTCCAGGTCTGCACGTTGGGCTCCAACCTGTGATTTCTCACTGACGTGCAGGACTGATCCTGGGCACGCGTCCTGGGAGGGGCGGGGACGATTCTGACTCCGGTCCTCTGTGGTCCCAGCGCACCTGGACTGCAGACAACGGCAGAGAACCCAGCGGACCGTCCAGCCCTTCTTCCTCCACCTCAGAAGCAGGACAGCCGAGACGCCCAGGTTCCTGACCTGTCTGCAGAGCGAGTGGCCACGTGACCCGGTTCTGGCCTGCTGGGAGGGAGCAGGATTGTGCTCGGGGCCGTAGGAGTCAGACTTCTCCAGAGAACCAGAGCCGACAGCGTGCACGTTGGTTTTTGTAAATACGCACACGGGTAGACCGATTTCGAGCAGTTGGCTCACGTGATTACGGGGGTGGGTCTGAGATCTGTAGATCAGGCCGGCCAGCTGGAAATTCAAGGAAGAATGGAGGTTGCGGTCTTGACTCTAAACGTGTAGGGCAGGCTGGTGGGCCAGAAACTCAGGCAGACCTTCTATGTTACAGTCCTGAGGAGAAACCTGTGTTTGCTCTTAAGGGCTTCAACTGATTGGATGAGGCCCACCACATTATGAAGGCTAATGTGTTTTACTCAAAATCTACTGGGTTAAATGCTAATCACATCTAAAAAGAAATTACCTTCGTGGCAACATCCAGACGGACGTCTGACTCAACAAACGGGCACCGTGACCTACCTGAGTTAACACATAGATTGGCCATCATGGGGCAACGTGGCCACGCCTGGAGCTCCAGAAGCCATCTTGCAACCATGAGGAACCAAGGACGAGGGAAAGACTGAGAGATGGAGAGAGGTGGCCTTGAAGTCACTGAGCACAGGAACCGGCTTACGGGTCCTGTGTGTGTCCAGAACGTTCTGCTTGATCAGTCACGGGGGGTCTTTCACACACCAGAGTCATCGAAAGGTGGCGAAAGCACTGACCTTCCTCACTCCCTAGATGGCGAAGCAACAGGCTGGAGCAAGGGCTCCGGGGTGAGGTCTGCTGGTCCTTGTCCAGCCGTCAGCCCGATGTGACGCCCGGAAGGCGCCCCTGACCCAGCGGCGTCTCCCTGACCTGTCCCGGCCACGGACAAGGAGAATGAGCCCACGTGGATGCACGTGGCACCTGTGTCGGGAGGCGAGGGGGCCGTGCCGTGGCTCACCGAGTTTCGCTCTGTTCCTCCGTGGGACCTGCTCCCCGTAAAGACAGCAAACCACGCAGGCCCGTGTGCGGAAATGCCGAATGCTCGTTCATCCACTCCGCGGTTTATTCCTCCTTCTGTAAACCGGCCAGGCCCCGGTGTCTGGTCGGACGCGGACGGGACGAGAGCCCAGGGCCCGTAGGGGAAGAAGGACGAGGACACACATCCCTCCGACTGAGCACAGAGAAGCGGGACGCGCCCGGAGGGGAGGGCCCCCAGGAAGCCTCTTGAGAGGACTCAGGCAGATGATGGCCGCAGACAGACGGGCCCAGGGCCGGACTCAGAACAAGCAGCCGACCCTCTGACCCGCGCCTGTGACTCTGGGGCAAAATCTGCGTCGATACGACACGCAGGATACGAACGTGGCAGTGACACTGGCCAGGCGGAGAGCCCGAGCGGGAAGGTGGCCGGGCGGGGAGCGGTCCGGGAAAGACGCCGGCGACTCTGGGGCCGCAGCAGAGCTCAGAAACCCAGCAGCCAGACAGCGAGGGTCCCGCAGAGGCCGCAGGACCCCGAGGAGGCAGCCCCAGTGCCTTGTAGCTTCCCGGCTGAGAGCATCTTCCTTCCCGTTACGCACGCTTCTGTCTGGCACCTCAACTTCCCGTGAGAGACTAAGCTGACGTGGCGGGTCGGATGTGGTTTTCGGTGAACGGACTGGCCCACGACACCCGCAGAGCCGCCGACGCCCTCACAGCGGACACCGCGGTCGGGGCCGTGCCTACCCCACGTGCGCCGCAGCCACGCTCGCCTCAGCCCGGGGTGGCCCGGTGGCCGCGGTGGCATCGGGGGAAAGGACGGGCCGGCGCGCGGCACCGCGACAGGGCCCCCGCCACGGCCGCCCCTCCGCCTCCGTCGGTCCCGCGTGTGCGTCACGGCTCTCCCGCCCGCCGGCATGGCTCAACTTTTCAGCCACTCGGTCTCGTCGCAAACACGCTCTTCCCGCGGCGGGGAGCGGGTGCTGTTTGTTCTAAGAGGAGCCGCACACAGAGCTGTGACATAAACACTAGTAATTGGCTCTGTGACATTCTTAATAAAAAAGACACGTTGATTTCGTTGTAATGGCAAATTTATGGCATAGTTTTCTGCTAAGTAAGAACAAACGTGATTCTGGGCCGCAGCCTCCCGTCAGTATACCGACACTGCCCTCTACGGACACCGGGGTTCCCCGCGTGAGCCTGGGGACGGGGTCTTCCTCCCGGAGCCGCCTGGCGCCTGGCGCAGGGGAGCCCCCGCGAGGGCCCGGCTGCTCCCCGTCCTCCCTCCTCGCCTCGTCCCCGGGGGCGAGCTCGCCGTCCCCCACTAGAGCTGGGCTCCGGGGTCCAGGCCTCACCCGTGGCCCCGTGTCGTGGCCCCCAGACGTCAGTTCCGCTCCTCAGGGCAGGGGCTACAGGCTCTCAGCAAGCAGCAGATCCAGAAGTGCCCACGCCTGCAGAAAGAGCCGTGTGCACCCCGTCCACGTGCGGAGGAGAGCGGGCCTCCGCGCCCGGTGCCCACAGAGGTCTCCACCGTCAGGGACGTGATGCAAGGAAACGGGAGAGGGCCGGGTGACAGCTGGGTGGCCTCCTCCCCAGAGGAGCCGTGTGCTGCCCTTCACCAGCACTCGGGGTCAGAGGCCGGGACGGACGTGCAGGTAGCTGGTGATGGTCCCTACACGGACCTACGGCCACACGGGGCTCAGGGGGCTGAAGACGTGCCCGCCGGGCCACTGTCCAAGAGACAAAACCAGGACTGCAGCCCCGGGCGTCACGTCCACACCTGAGGCACCAGCACCTGCGGGAAGGACCAGCCTGGCTGGCCCGTCCAACTCGGGCCTCCCTGCCCGGGCCCCAAGCCTCCCGACAGAGTGGTTCCCGGATGTTCGAGGCTGGTCAGGTGGAAGTCCCTGCCGGGCCCCAAGCGCTGGCGCCACGGGCAGCCTGTCAGCCACCGGGAGCGGGGGCGGCCGCCCTGGACGCAGGCAGGCTGGTGGCCGGCCGTGTCCACCACCTGCCACGTGGGGACCCCCTGCTTGGGGATCCTCAACAGGGAAGGGTCCTGCTGAATTCCTACCTGACGAGGTCTTCGTGCAAGAAATAAACACACAGGAGGCCGGCGCCCTGCTCTGCTCCACACTCACCCCTTCACACCCGCACCCCTGCGGTCAGCAGGGAGGGCCCTTTCCGCATGCTTCCGGCTCACCCGGCGGCCCCTCCGCTGTGGCAACGCCCCTTCCCCCACTCGGGGGCCGCCCAGACCCACCGTACCTGCACCCCCAGGCTGCTGCTGATCAGGGGGCCAGGGCAGAGGTCACAGCCTGGGACGTTCTGAGGCCTGCGTGACCCCCGGGGTGAGCGCCCCGGAGGGCCAGTCGTGGGGGACGCGGGGCAGGGCGTTTCCACCGTGACCTCACCACGTGCGCCGCGCTCGGTGCCGGCCTCCCCCCGGGCCCACGAGGGTTCGGGGCGCCCCGTCTGACCCCCACAGGCTGTGAGGCTGAAGCCAGGTTTGCCTGCCCACGCCCTGCGCACCCCTTCCTCCCCGGGCTCATTTCTTTTGTTTCCTAAATGCCACACGTGAGTGAGATCATATGGGGTGTGTCCTTCTCTGACTTATTTCACTTCGCAGAACGTTCTGTAGCCCCTCCCGCATCGTGGCAAATGGCAAGATTTCATCCTTTTTCGTTGCCGAGTGGTATTCCCTTGTGTGTATGCACATCCTCTCTATCCATTCATCAGTCAGTGGACACTTGGGCTCCTTCCCTAATTTGGCTACTGTCGACCATGCTGCTATAGACATTGGGGTGCACATGTCCCTGCAAATCGGTATTTTTGCATCCTTTGCGTAAATATCCAGTAAGGCAATTGCTGGGTCCTAGAGTAGTTCTTTTTTTTCTTTTTTACATTCTTATCTATTTTTTAGAGACAGAGAGAGACAGAGCATGAGCAGGGGAGGGGCAGAGAGAGGGGGAGACACAGAATCCGAAGCGGGCTCCAGGCTCCGAGGCATCAGCACAGAGCCCGACGCGGGGCTGGAACTCACGAACCGCGAAATGATGACCTGAGCCGAAGTCGGACGCTCAACCGACTGAGCCACCCAGGCGCCCCGAGTAGTTCTGTCTTCAACTTTTTGAGGACCCTCCAACTCTTCTCCACAATCTCTGCACCAGTCTGCATTCCCACCAACAGTGCAGGACGGTCCCCTTTCTCCTCATCCTCGCCAGCACCTGTTGTCTCCTGTGCTGAAGGATCCCTCTGATGCGGTTCGGAGCCACGTCCACACTGCTGACTTGCCTTGTGTTACGTGCCTTGTTGGGACCGCGTGGAGGGCGTGGAGGGCACGGAGGATGGCAATCATAGTTTTAGTTTCTGGTAGGTTTCTTCTTTTTCTTTTCCTTTTTAGAAAATCGTTCTCTGTTTCTTTTTGCTGGGAACTGGCTTTTAAAAAACTTTTATAAATGTATAAACCGTAGATACTAATTAAAACACTGTTAGTAATGTTTCAGATCTGGGAATTATTTGTTCTCTAGAGTCACCTGCTGCTGGTTTAACACATCCTAGCCTCTACACGGCTGGTTTCCTGAGAAACCAGGGTCCCGGTGCCGTGTGTGCACATGGGAAGGGGGGTGCCTGCAGGTACGTACACGGTCTCCCAGCACACTGGGGACGAGGGTCCGTCAGGCTGAGTGTCTGGACCTGGGAGGGGGTGGCAGTGCCCGCCTGAGCTCCTCTCCGGGAGAAAACGGGCACCAGCCTTCACACGGTCTCTACGGGGAAGACGGGGCCACCGAAAGATTAGGTTACAGATAAAACAATAAAATCACTAGAAGGAAATTTGATGGTAATTTTTTATAAGCTGGAAGTTGGGAGAATTTTTCTTAAGACCCCAACTCTTAAAGGAACGTCAGATACCATTTACTTTAACAAGTTGTGTGTTCCTGCATGGCAAGGCCACGCTGCAGAAACACGGGTAGTGAGGGGACCGGAGGGCCGCGTGACGGACAAAGGGTCGCTCTCCCTCCTAGACAAGCCCCCGCCCTTCTTCCTTAGGAAGAGCCGAGCAATCGGTGGGAGAACAGTGAAGACGGGAGCCCGCCACTGGCGAGGGGGGCCCCCGGAGCCGAGGAGGGGGTGAGGGGAAGCAGACGGTGGCGGAAGCAGAGACCCCCTCCTGCCTTGGCGATCGGCCGCCCGACCGCACGCTTGCTCGTGGGCGCCGAGGGGCGCGGGGGCATATCGGTGCCCTTCACGTCTCTGGCCGAGGCGCGAATCCAAACCACCTTTGAGAAAGCTGTGTCTGCTGAGAAGTGAATGTGCTTCACGCCCGCTCACGCTCTGGGGGTATCCATCACGCGGAAAGACTAACTTATAAATGCGACATCTTCAAGTGTTTTATTTATTGAGGGAGCGGCAAAGAGGGAGAGAGAGAATCCCAGGCAGGCTCCCCACTCTCAGCACAGATGCGGGGCTCGATCCCACGACCCCGAGATCGTGACCCGAGCCAAAATCCAGAGTCTGACATTCAACCAACCGAGCCGCTCAGGGGCCCCAAGCGATGACACACAGTCAAGGGTTTGAACTGGTAACAACTTGAAGCCCCGGCCTACGCTCCCGTGGCGGAAGGTGAATAGAACACGGTGCGCGTCCCCTGCAGAGGTGAACGGCTCCTGACACGGCCGTTCCTTTCCCGCAGAGCGTCAGGCCAGCGCGACGGTCCGCTCTCCGGAGGCTTTGGTAAAGCACACACAATCGCTGTTCCCGTGTTTGTGACACGCGGACAGGCCCCTAGTGTGTTAGCTGTGTGGCGGGGGAGGGGGGGTCCAACTCAGAAGCAGCCTGCCAGGTGCATTAAGAGAGAGGAACTTTCCTGAGCAGTGGGCGCGGTAAGCCTCTGGTTCTGTTTAAGAGTGACAAGACAGCGGCGTCCGCGTGGCTCAGTCGGTTAAGCATCTCTCAGGTCGTGACAGATGCTTCAGCTCAGGTCACGATCTCACGGTCCGTGGGTTCCAGCCCCGAGTCGGGCCCTGTGCTGACGGCTCGGAGCCTGGAGCCCGCTTCGGATTCTGTGTCTCCCTCTCTCTGCCCCTCCCCTGCTCGTGCTCTGTCCCCCTCTCTCAAAAGTAAACATTTAAAAAATAAAAATAAAAGTAACAAGACAGCCAATGCTCACTTGCGGAATTTGAAGTGCACGTTTGCACAAGCGTAGACAGGTAATGACCCGACTCCTAACATCGCACCTCTGGAGGCTGGGAGGGAGGGCTAACGTTCTCATTACGCAGTTCGACTTGCCACGAGGGGCACGCCCTGCTTTGGTAATTAAAACAGCGAACAAACGCAAAACAAAAATTAAATGGAGTGAGAAAACCAGGTCAGAAGCAGACTTCTCTCTCAAGGAAAACACAGTCCTCTCTCTCTGGGGGACACTAGCCCGACTTGGGACGGACCCCTCAGGCGGGAGAGAGGAGGGCCAGGTGGCACGAGGGGGAGGGGTCTGCAGCAGAAAGGAGCTGGGAAAACCACGCGGGCACGCGTGTGCCAGGGGCCAGGCTCTGTCTGCTGTTTGGAAAGCAAGCTAGCCAAGTGGCCATCCACAGGTTGGCACGGCACGGGGACCCACGGCCGGGAGAAGCAAGGGGCACCTGTGGTGGCGCTGCCCCGAGTTCCCTCTGCCCGGGTGGGTGCCGAGAGCTACCCCAGGATGGGGTGGGCACGTGGCCCACGGCGCCCAGGCCTGCGGCCCCCTCCGCTTGCACCCAGCGGAAGGTTCTGGGGACCTCATCCCCAGCTGCAAGTGCCATCGACGGTTCACCGACAGGACCGGGCACGGCCTCTCTGGGTGGTCCCCACAGCCAAGGCAAGGGGGACACGGCCCCCGAACCTTCCGGCTTCTCTCGGTGACCAGCCCCCCAGAAACGGCAACACTCAGCACTCGGGCCCCCCTAGCCAATGGGACCTTGGTGACAGGGTGCCTGTCATACTCCTCTGTCCCCCACACTCTCTAGACACGGCGCAGCTTTCCGGAGGAGACCCCTCCTGCGCCCACAGCTCGCAGCACCGCTGGAGTTCCCAGACTGTCGCGTCCCCAGCCTGTCCTCCCGCCTGCTGCGGTCACCTGGGCCGGTGCTGCTGCCGTGGAAGGGTGGTCGCGCCTAGGACGGAACCAACAGGAGACTTCAGGGAGCCTGGCTTTCCGTTTTCAGGGGTTGGACTGTTAGGTTTCCTTAGAATTAGGTAAATATCTTCAAGATGTCACAGCCCCATCTAAAAGCGCAAAGAAAAGCCCCGGGCCTCGGCTTCGCCCCCATCCCCTCCCCGACCCGGCTCCCCTCCGAGGTCACGGACACCGATTACAGCCGCCCCTTCACCTAGAAACCACACACCGCGCACGCGCCAATCCGGTGGGGCGGACACCTGCCGCAGCCCCGCCCCCTCGGGCCCCGGGGTCCCGCCGGCCTTCAGAGGAACGGACCCCGACCCCCCACGTCCTGCGGGGCGGCCAGCGCCCTCGGCTGACCGCGGGGTGTCAGGCCCCTGAATGAGGCTCCCCAAGGGCCCTGGGCACCCTCCCCGTGAGGCCCTTTCCTCCCTCCCTGCGCCCGTTGTCCGCACCCACGCGGCTCCTCGCCCAGGGGCCCCTGCCCTCGCGGCTTCCCACGTCCCTGGGCCACCAGGGCAGGGGCCGCAGGTGGCGGCGCCGGGAGGGGGAGGCGTGGAGAGGCGGAGGCAGGCACCGCCAGGGCCACAGCGGGGCCTCCTGGAAGCACACTAGCGCCTCCTGCTCTCCCCCCAGCTCCATTACCCTCCCCCGCCTCCTCTCCTCCTTGGCCTCCCCCCTCCCCCTGCTCTCCCTGCCCTTTCCCTCCCCTCTCTTCCTCCCCCCCACCTCCTCTCCTCTTTAGCCAGCTCCCTACCCTCCCCCTACTCTCCCCGCCCTCCCCCTACCCTCCTTCTCTCCTTCCCCTCCCCCACCTCCTCTCCTTAACCCCCTCCCTCCCCTCCTCCCTCCCTTCTGTCTCTCCCCTCCTCCCTCCCCCCACCTCTCTGACCCTCTCCCCCATTTCTGAAGGGCTGGCCGGCCTCTCTTGCTCCTTCCCTAAGATAATCTCCCTACAGTATTTCCCACGGAGAATGAACAAAGTACAGTGTTCTCAGGTCTTGAAATAATGCTTTTCTCCCTGGGGTTTTGTCACCAACTTGATACATAATTAGGTTCTTTTGTTTTAGCTTGTTTTCAATTTTCGGGATTGCATTTTCTTCATTTTGCTTTAATTTTATTCTTTGTACAAAGCACAAATGATTCCGGAGCCAACCGTCTAATAGGACGTCCCAAACCCCCTAGGAGACCGTTCCTGATCTTTGTTTGAGCCTCCCCATGTTCCCCCTTGCATCGTGCGTGTGAAGGCGTGTGCACGGCGTGAAGGCGTGTGCACGGCGTGTGAAGTGTGTGCACCGCGTGTGAAGGCTTGTGCACAGCCTACGGCTGTCACCCAGGACTTGGTTCCCCTCGGAGTGGGCACCGTGGACCAGGCGGGTGACACTGTGAGCCTTCGGGATGGCTTTTGTCACCTAGCTTTGGTGACCGCCACCCCCGCCCAGCAGGGCAGGGGTGGGGGCTGGGGGGAGGGCCTGGACCTCCCCTCCAGGCAGGGTGTGTGACCCCGTATTGATGCAGAATCGTGCTGACGCCCAGCTTCACGCCTGGGGGACATGTTGCACAGCAGGCTCCACGCCTACGTCCTCCTGCCACCTGCTGGCTCTGTGTCAACCCGAGAGCAGCCTGGCACCACTCCCCGTCCCGCTGGCGGGGCCCGCAGCTCCCCGTGATACTGATTTGCGTCTCCTGGTGGCTCGCGAGGGCGCTCCGCTTTCTGGGCAGCTGCCGTCCTGCCCTGGGAGCCGTCCCGTGAGTCTGTGGCGCATTTTCTCCTGGGCCGTCCGCCTCCTTCCTTCACGTTCTAACAAGTCATTCGTCAGCTCTCTGTGTGCGGCGCGTCCCCGTGCTCCCGGGTTTCCTGTCCCGTCCGCAGGCCCCAGACAGCAATGAGGCAAAGCCAGGCCCGGTCTCCAGACAGATGACAAGCGTGGGGCGGGAAACAAGGAGGCGCTGGCCTCGTTCTCGCCGTCCTGCAGCGGCCCAGGGAAGCAGCGCGCCCCGTGTGTCCAAGAAGCCGACCCCCTTCGGCTTTAACCGCGAAGGCTGAGCACGTCCTGAGTGAGCGCCTGGCCGCAGGGCCCTGGGACCCGCATGACTTACACATGCCTTGTCCACAGCAGAGCATAAATACTGCACCGTTGCCTGCCTCTGTCGTTGTGCAGAACACCCCGAACTTATGCAATATGAATTACGTTTTGTAATGGCCTTCGTGCCAGGGTCTTTGGGGACCACACTGTTTCTAGCAAGACAAAGCAAATTGCAGGATTCCTAAAGGGGCCCAACTCTCGCACACAGAAGCACATTCAATCTGACATCGTGACTCTAATGATCTCTTGTGTCGTCTTTTATTGAACACAAAGCGAGTTCTGCCCGTCAAAGCCGTGTGTGTGGCTGAGCGTCCTCGAACGGAAACGCCAGGTCACGGTGGCCTCGTTCCAAGTTCCGGGAGAAGCCGGGGCCACGGGTGGGACCGTCTGTGGGGCCACCAGCCCGCACGCAGGTCACGGGTGGACACGAAGGCCTCCCTGTCCACTGCCCACTCCAACAGCACCTGCTCTGGGCAAGCCCCCCGCTGGCGAGGGGCAGTCAGTGTGGAGCTGAGCCCCCCAGCCCAGGTGTGTGCCCAAGGAGGCTGAGGAGGGAGGTCCTGCCCAGCGAGCCTGTGGGCGGAGGGAGCAGACACCCAGATGCTGGAGTGGGCAGACGGCCGGCAGCCGGGAGGGACCCTGTCCCCAAGGTGGCGGCTCCCCAGAACCTGGTGTGAGGGACACTGACACTTGCAGAGACTGGATCAGGAACGACGCCACACCCGATCCGGCCTGGCCCCGCCGCCCCCCGCCCACAGTCGTTCGTCCCAGCGCCCCACGCGCGCCCCCAGAGCCGCTGCCCGGACACCCCCCACGCGCCACCACCGGGACGGGCCCAGGAAGACGGCAGGGTCACAACGCAGCCTGGATTCTCCTCAAAGGAGCAAACTAGACCAGATTTGGCCGGTGTCCAGACACCAGGGCAGTGGCGACAGGAAAGGGGAGCAGGGTGGGCAGAAGGGCCTGCGTGGCTGTATCGCGTATGTGTGCTGTGGGCGTAAACCCTACGCGCACAGTGCGCGTGAGATGCGTGTGGTCACAGCGGCCCGCGGGGCGCCGTGGGAGTCTGTCCGCCCGTTGGTGCTCCTTGTCTCTCCTCATCTGCCAGTAGCTGTCTTAACTCTTCCCGGGACACGGACGGACCAGCAGGCCGACTGCCGGGAGGGCCTCGGGGATGCCCCCCGCCCCGGGACGGCACCTTCCGGGTCCTCCTCACAGAGAAGACCGAGGTGAGTGGGGCCCAGCCAGCCAGGGGAAGCGGGGCTCAGAGAGGTCGCTCGCACGCCTCCCACACGGATACGCAGGCCACGGGACCACGATCTGTATCCGGCCTATGACTCCTGGCGTGTCCCCCAAACATGTTCCCTCGTGGGGTTTCCACGTACAAAGCGGGAAATAAAACAGGGCCGCGTGTTGTGGCCACAGTGACCGCCGGAGCAGGACGGATACCCCGGGCCCACAAAACACAAGGCTTCAGTCACCTGGTGCTGCCGGGTAAGTCACTCCAGAACTGGGTGGCTTCCGGCAGGCTGCCCTTCTGTGGTCCGGAAGCAGTGTGGCTTCACCAGGCCCACGAGCCCAGGGTCCCCACTGACCGCGGGGGCCAGGCTGCGTCCTGGGAGGTTCTGCAGGCAGGAGTCGCTTCCAGGCTCCTGCCGTAGCTGCTGGAGGGGCTCACAGATCCGTGGTAGGTGGGCCTGACCTCTTGTCCTCCATACGTGGCTTGTCCACAGGGCATCTGGCAGTGCGGGGAGGGAGAGCTTCCTCCGCAGAGCCTCCAGGACGCGGCAGCTCGGGGGTGGCAGGCAGGGGCACCTGCCCCCAGAGCTGACCTTCTTGGGGAGCCCACGGTGTCTCGGGGACAGACGGCAGCCAGGGGCGCACGGCATTATCTTGGACAGCGAGAGCCGCAAACCCAAAGGCCCACAGGACCCAAGGGGCCGGGACGCGGTCCTGATGGCGGTGCGGCCGGGAGGGGCTCCCAACTGGGTGAGCTGACAGCTGAGGGGAAGCGCTGAGGGCCCGGAAGTCACCCAGAGACGACCTGGGTTGGTCGAGTGTCGGGGACGAGAAGGGGCCCCAACCCTGCTTCGTTACTGCCGGTGCTCCGTTTGGCCAGAGTGTAAACTCGGTGTCCCAATAGCAGGGGTGACAGTCACAAGTCCGCAGGCCCACGGCCAGCACCAGAAGCAGAGGCCAGTGCCCTTAAAGCATTGCAGTGGGCTGAGTCGTGTCCCCAAAAACATGTGTTCAAGTCCTGACGCCCTGTGAACGTGGCCTTGTTGGGAAATACGGTCTTTGCAGACGTGATTGAGGTAAGAAGTTGGAAATGAGATCGGTTTCGGGTAGGCCTTAAATCCAACGATGGTGTCTTTGCGAGGCTCCGAAAAGGGGAGACGCAGGCCCCCGGGGGAAGGCCCGTGAGGACGGAGGCAGAGCGGGGGTGCGGGAGGCCGCCCACTACTCAACACGGAGAGAAAACACGGCACGTTCTTCCCGGCCCACGGCCCCCAGGGTGCCCACGGGCGTCAGACTGACCGTCCTCCCCTTGCCGGGCCACTCAGCCACGCTTCCCTCCCAAGGCCTGTGCCGCCACCTCCCGAGACACGCGGCTCCTTTCCCTGACCCCCCAGGCGCCGGGGCCGCGGGGAGCCGCACGTCCTAATGCGCTGTCAGCAGCGGCGCCCGGGGATGGATCGCGCGACACGCGGGGGCCGCACACCGCAGGCCAGGATGGCCGTTCCCCGCCCTCCAGAGGGAGATACGGCTCCGTGACGGATACCCCGCTAATGGGCCAGGAGAATCGCGCCCCAGCAGGGAGCCCTGCGCGTTCATACATCTTGTAAGGAGCCGAGATCCTAATCTGGGCAGCCTGCTCCGCACATCCCCCACCGGGGGGAGGGGAGGGGCGGGGGGGACAGGGACGGGCGCCAGCCTCCCACCGGCCGCCGCTCACTGAGTGCCTGCTCTGTGCAGACGCGGGGCGCATGGGGTGCCCCGGAGGACGCTTGGCTGCGGTCTGCCGCTGGCCCGGCCGGGAATGGTTGGGAGGGGCCGGGACCATCCATCCAAGTCACTGCCCTCAAGGCCCAGGGGCTTCTTCCTGGAAGAGGAAGGCCTGCCTGGGGGCTGCTTCCACGACCCGTGCCCCGTGGCAGCCCAAGGGGTGGTGGTCCGGAGGAGAGGTGGGCAGGAAAGCCCTCTCTCCCCCAAGTGCCCCCGAGGTCGCTCTCCCTGGGGCCGTTAGTCCGGGGGGCGCCTGAGATGTGTCTCCGGACCCGGCCTTCGGTAAGCGTCCCCTCAGGTGGGCAACGGTGCCCCTTACCTGGCTCCACTCTGGAGGAGACACCTGTTCCCACCCGCCTCGACCCGGAAGGGACAGTGCAGTCTTCCTGCTGGGAGTCACTGGCAGGGCTTTCATTTCCAGATTTGGCCGACTCTGACTGATACACAGTCCCTGGGGCTTTGCCTGGAGGATGGGGTCAGTGAGACTCCCAGTGGGACACAGGACGGGCCCAGAGCCACAGCTGCGGGGCGGCGGGGGGGGGGGGGGCTTTCCAGGGACCCCCCCCCCCCACTCCTCCCTCAGCCATTTCCAGAAGAACGGCAATGGGAAATCGGCTCATTTACCAGAATTTCCATAACGAGCACGCAAACTTCAGGTCTGGCTCTTCAGCAGGTCCGGAGACCCTCCTCGTGTTAAGCGTTTTCCCCTTTCCCTCACTCTGACTGCAGCCAGGCAGGCGGGGCGCCGCACAAAGCAAGTCTGTCCTCTCCGGCATGGACGTGAGGCAGGGTTGGTCCCCAAGGCGGGGAGGGGACTCTGGTCCTTGCGTCTCTCCGGCTCAGTGTCCCCACCTCTGCCCGCACATCACGGGGCGCCTTCCATGTGAGCCTGCCCCAGACTTGCCCCTCTTATGAGGTCACCGGCCCTGTTGGGTTCGGGCCCACCTGCTCCAGTGTGACCCCATCTTCTCCTGAAAGCACCCTGCTTCCAAAAAGTAAAAGACTCCAACATGTGCCTTTCGGGGGACACAGTCCAGACCCCCACTCTCACTGGCTTTCTCGAAGGCGGTGCGTCTCAGCCTCCCGCTGCCCTGGTGGGAGGCTGTGGTAGCTGCCTCAACAGATTCCATTTTCGGGCTGCCTCGGCCACCGAGGCTTCCGGCACTGTCCGCAGGGGACATTCGGGGAACTTCTGGGCACCCAGGAGCTTCTTGTGCACAGCAGTCCCTCCGGGGGCCCCGGGGCCTCTGTCCTTGTCTGCTGGGTCCCTCGCCCCTTGGACAAAGTCAGGTCTTCAACCCCATGGGGGCAGGCCCTTCTTGGCCTCGTTCACCCCGTACCCTCACTGCCGTGTGCACAAGTCCTAACCAGTGGGTGCTCACGGAGGGAATGTTTGCTGGATGAAATACCCAGGCGGTGACTGGGTCAGCAAATCGTTTTGCCGAATCTCTCATTGAAAATCAGAGAAAGCGCCCAGCTCAAGGACACGGTGAACGTGTAAACAGAGTTGGAAGCTTTCTGAAAACAGTAGACGTCTTGATGACAAAACCAGCTGTCCCCAAGCCCAGAAGAGCCAGATCTCCGGGAAAGGATGGTCTGCTGGATGTAACTCTGCAGCAGCTCAGACCCCGGGCCAGCTGAGGACAGACTTCCGGAGCCGACCACGGGGAGGGCGCAGCGGGCCTGGCCGCCCAGCATCAGCCCAGGAGGGACCCAGAACCAGGAGACAGGACACAGCGCCGTGCCCCAAGTCCTGTCTGGAAGGGACGGACGGCAGGGGAGGGGCCCTCCCCGGTCAGAGAGCAGGTGCCCGATCCTGGTGTTCACTCCGGCCCTGGGGCCGACGACCTTGTCTGTGCCTCTCAGTCGCCGGGTCAGGAGGGCCCAGAGCCGGACACTCGCACCAAACCCTGCTGGTGAGTCTACGATGCCGGGACTCAGGAAACCTCCTCCGCCGCCCAGGCTGATTGCTGCTCAGGTCCATCAGGGGACGAAGGGGCCTCGCCTTTCGGTTTCCTCCAGAAAAGATCACGGCAGACTTCTCATGGGACCACTGTCTCTCCGGCAAGGGGGGCTCCCTCAGGGTGGCCGATGCTGCATCTTTGTCTTTTTGGGGTGATCACCACGTACCGGGAAGGACCTGGCGTCCCCACGGCTTCATCTGTAAACATGGTCACACAGAGCGCAGAGCACGGGCGGGTGGGAGTCTTGTCTCCTTGAGCACCTGAGGACCTGCCCAGCACAGGAACACACACGGACGCGGTGTCCCCAGACTGCAGCCCCACGGCCAGAGTGTCCTGGGTGCACAGCACCATGGCTCAGCAGTCCAAGACCAAGGTGTCACAGATTTGTGCCACGAGGGAGAATCTCCCCCAGACTGTGGGGGTCCCGGCAACCCCAGGCCTTCCTGGGCGTGTAGACACTTCACCGTGTTACTGTCGCGTCTTCTCCATGTGTGTGTGTCTCTGGGTCAGTCATATTGGATCAAGACCCACCCTATGACCTTACTTTGACTTAATTACCTCTGTGAAGACCCTCATTCCAAGTGAGGTCACAGTCAGGTGTCCTGGAGGTTAGGACTCTGGCACGTATTTCCGGGAGGACAAAATCCGGCCCAGAACACAGGGCTTCCTCGCTGGGCGGTGCTAATGGCAGTGTGGGCACCAGAAGGGGGACGGGGTCCGGACAGCAGGACCACCCTGAGCCCTCGCCCCCATCGCTCACTAGTCCGGCCCCCCAACCCCTGTCAGCCTCAGGAACCTGCCGCGGCTTGGCCAGCATGGGACCCTTCACTGCCGCAGGGCCCGGGTCGCTTCTGTGTGGCCCTGAAAGGCATCCAGGTTTCCTCCAGGAGTCACAGCTCTGCTCGGGCCAGGGCCCACCATCCTCCCCACACGGACACCTACCCATGGCCGGGACATACAAGTATTTCAGCACTCGGGTCTCTCTGGTGACAGTCACCAGTGAGCCCCACTCGGGCTGCACACCAGGCCTCCTTTGGGTCTGAACAGAGTTTGGAGAAGGAGAGGCGCACCCCTTCTGCTGGGGTGGATCCCTAAAGGCTGCCGAGCCAGGGCCAGCGAGGGCCACGTCCCCCAGGCCGCAGGAGCACACCGCCGCGGTCCCATCCCGCCGACCGCTGTCTGTCACGTGGCCGGACGTCCCAGGATGAGCTGCGTCCGTCTCCGGGACGAAAGGACAGGCGGAAGGGGGAACTGGCCAGTCCCGTCCGTGAGGACCCTTGCTGGAATCAGGGAACACGTAACTGAGGAGAACTCGTGACCCTCTGCTACGTGCAGGGAACACGAAACCCTCGGTGTGGCTGAGGGAAATAAAACCCAAAGGGAAAGGAGAAATCTTCAGATACTAAGTGTAAAACTCTTCTTGCTTCTGGAAAATAAAGGAAGCACGGCTCAGTGTCAGTCTGTTCCAGGGACCCTCGTGTCTACATCAGAGGCAGCGGAAGCACACGTTCGCCTGGAAACGAAAGCTGGGGACACGGGAACCAGGTCACTGACCGAACCCGAACCAGTGAGAAGCCGTGACTTATCCTCACTGTGCTTGGGTGTTAGAAGCCACGGAACGGTGCAGCCAACCGGAAGAAACTCGGGTCCCTCGCACCCACGACGAGCGCAAACACGCTTGCCTGGGCCACGAGAACATCGCCATTTCCCTAAACAGCACCTCTGATGAAAGTCCCCTTACACGGGAGATCAGAGAACACACGGGGCTATCGCAGGTCACCCGACCGGCCTCTCCCTTTTCAGGTGAGGCCCGGGAGGGGCCAGGTCAAGGTCACGGAGAGAGGGTGAGCACAAGGGCACGGGGACCGCACGCTGGTTTCCCAGGACCAACTGCTATGTCCAGCGGGTCGGCCACGGAGGGGTGCAGGGGCCGGCCCCGCAGGTGATCCCACACACTCATCCCTGAGCCCACAGTTGTCTAGGGAGACCCTGGGCCTTCTTAACAGCACTTCTAAGTTGTCAGCCCGTGGCCTGGAGGAATGCTGTGCACCCTGGGCACATGGCCCCTCTCGGTGCTGAATGCCCCACAGCAGGGCTCCCCAAGCTGTTCCTCTGCAAGGATAGGGCAGAGGCGTGCAGGCTCCCTCTCCACTCGTGTGTGTGTGTGTGTGTGTGTGTGTGTGTGTGACAGAGACTTGCCAGCTGTAGAGAAACCAAGAGCAGCAAGAAGATGGGCCCCAGATAAACAGCAAATGATTTTTTGGTATACGTATGTCCCAAATACTGCATGGGACATACTTATACTAAAAAAACAAAACAGTCATTACCTGAAACTCAAACTCAACCACAACCAGTTATGAACAGTTCCTGAGCTGGGCACCCCTCTTCCCATGAGGGCCATGGCTCACAGCCCCGATGTGGGGAGGCCAGAGGCCAGGGGACCTGCACTCACCTGGCCTCCGTCCCCCAAGCCGCTCTGCAGGAATGGTCGGGGAGCCAGGTGCCGATGGATGTGTCAAAGCGCGCCCCGTCCAGCACCCAGGCTGTCCGGGGAACACACTCTGGGTACAAAATGGACTGCTGCTTCTTTGACTTTCTGTGCCCTAACGCACAGCTTTTATAACAATTTTCTCAGGACCCGGGAAGGATACTTCAGGGGATCAGAAAGTGCCTCGCTGTGACTTAGAGACCGTGCACAGTGGTGCCCGGATGGCTGCAGGGTTGACCAGTTGTCCTTGCAGCATGACAAATTACCCAGAACTTGTCAACATGAAGCCTGTAACTTCCTCACATCATTTCTCTGCGTCCGGATGTGGAGACGGCTAGGCTGGCAGGTTCTGTCTCGGGCCCCTCGTGAGGCTGCAGATGAGACGTGGGGGCTGCAGTCCCTCTAGGTCTTGACGGGTCTGGAGGACCCACATCCAGGGGCGTTCACTCACATGCCTCAAAAGTTGACGCTGGATGTGGACTGGAGGCCTCTGTTCCCGCCCCGTGGCCTCAGGCTGCTTGCACATCCTCATGACCTGCAGCCCACCAGCAGCAGGGAGGTCCCCTGCGTTCCGGGAGAAGGGGCAGAAATCTCAAGGGCCTCCCTCCGGAAATCTCTCGTGATCAGAAGCCACACGCCCAGGGCCTGGCCAGCTGGGTGTGCCAGCCAGGGCCCCAAACCCACAAGCTCAGCCACAGCTGGAACTCACACCCACACCAGGACCCCCCTGAGCCCCACGGAGTCCAGACCAACATGGCATCCAGGGAATCACGAGTGACGAATGGACGTGGTTTTGCAGATTCACCGAGGTGTGACTGACAAATACACATTGTACATACTTGAGGTGTAACGTGATGATTTGGCCTATGTATATATGGTGATGTGATTACCGTGACCCAGTTAATTTACACACCCACCACCTCGCCCAGTTACCGTCGTGCATGTGTGGGGGGAACACTGAAGATCTACTGCTAAGACCAAGGTCAAGGAGCTTTTCCCCTAAGCTTTCTTTTAGGAGTTTTATGGTTTCAGGTCTTACATTTCAATCTTTAATCGATTTTGAATTAATTCTTATGAATGGCATAAGATAAGGATACAATTCCATTCTTCTGCATGTAGACATTTAGTTTTCCCAGCACCATTTATTGAAAAGACTGTCCTTTCCCCATGGAGAGCTCTTGGGTCTCTTGTCAAAGATTAGTTGCCTATTGTATGTGTGTGTGGTGGGGGGGGGGGTATTTCTGAGCTCTCTATTCTGTTGGTCTACGTGGTTGTTTTTATGCCAGCATCACACTGTTTTGATTACTATAGACTTGAAATATGGGTCAAGAAATCAAGAGCTGTGGTGCCCCCAATTCTGTTCTTTCTCAATATGGTTTTGCCTATGTGAGTTCTTTTGAGGTTACCTACAAATTTTAGGATTTCTTTTTCTATTCCTATGAAAAGATTGCTTTGGGTAGGATGGACAGTCTAACAATATTAATTCTTCCAATCCATGAACATGGGATATCCCTCCATTCATTCATTCTTCCATCCATGTCTTGTAGCTTTCAGTGTTCAGATCTTTTACCTCCTTGGCTAAATGTTTTCCTAAGTATTTTGTTCATTTTGATGCTATTGTAAATGGGATCATTTTCTTAATTTATTTTTCAGATGGTTTGTTCTTACTATATACAAACACAACTGATTTTATGTGTTCATTTTGTGTCCTGCAACTTTATAGGATCGGTTTATTAGAGGATTTTCTATATGTAAGGCAATGTCATCTACAAATAGTGACGTATTCCTTTTTCCTTTCTGATTTTACTTTTTCTCGCCTAATTGCTGTAGCTAGGACTTCCAGTACTGTGTTGAATGAAAGTGGTGAGAGTGGGCATCCTTGCCTTGTTCCTGATTCTGGAGCAAAAGCTTCCAACTTGTGATCATCGAGGATGATGTAAGTTGTGGGCTGTCATCTCTGTGTTTATTATATTGGGGTACATTCTTTCTATACCTAATTTGTGGAGTTTTTATCATGAAAGGATGTTTAATTTTGTCAAATGCTTTTTATAAATGTTTCATTCTGCCAATGTTGTGGATCACCTTGATTGATTTCTGCATGTTGAACCCATCTTCGCATCCCAGGGATGAATCCCACTTGATCATGGTGTATGATCCCTCGTATGTCCTATTAGTCTTGATTTGCTAGTATTTAGTTGAGGATTTTTACATCCATTACAGGGATATTGCCCTATAATTCTCTTTCCTTGTAGTGTCCTTGTCTGGCTAGGAATGAGCATAATGCGGGTCTCATGAAGTAAGTTTGGAAGTGTTCTCTCCTCTTCAATTATTTGGAAGAGTTTGAGAGTGATTGGCATGAACTCTTCTTTAAATGTTTGGTGCAACATGAAGCCATCCATGTCCTGGGTTTTCCTGGCTGGGAGGTTTTTGATTACTGCTCAAATCTCCTTGCCTTCTATTTGTTCAGATTTTCTAGTCCTTTCTGATCCAGTCTTGGTAGGTTGTGTGTTTCTAGGAATTTATCCATTTATTTTAGGTTATTTGATTTGTTGGCATATAACTGTTCATAGTTGTCTCTTATGATCCTTTGTATTTCTGTGGTGTCTGTTGTAATGACTCCTCTTCCATGTTTGTCACCAGAGACTAGGGAGGGTAGGGACCCTCTCTGGTCCCAGGGCGAACAGAACTGCCTCCAGGTCCTCGGTCAGCAGGGCTGTTGCTGGGACAAGTGTCTACTTCAATCTCAAGTTTGGTCTGTGAACAACAGGCCTGTTACCATGCTTATGGAAGAAGTGGCTCCCACCTGGTCCCTTGAAGGAATCCTGTCATGTCCTTGGGCAGGTTCCTACGCAGACCAAGGATTGCCCTTGGATCACGGCTGAGCTGCCTCCAGGGCCATGGACGGGAACACTTCCCAGCAGGTCCCTAGGTGGAGAGCACTGTTCCTGGACTGTCACTAGAAGGAGCAGGAGGCAGGCTCAGGACTTCGGGCAGGTACAACTGCCCCCAGGGCCCTGGTCAAATGTAGCTGATCTCCAAAGGGGATGCGGTGGTTCCCAGGTTTGGGGCTGGGACTGCCATCCAAGTGTAGGCATCCCTTCTCAAAACAACTTTCCCTGGTCTGGGGTTTCTCAGGTCCCAACCTTGATCCTGAAGTGTGCTCAAAGGCACTTCTGTCCACAGGTGGCTGCCAAATTATTGCTGTGGGGACTCGAGTGTGGGAACTCCTACCCCTCCAGCCACCTGCTGACACCCAGATCCCAGTGGTGGTTGTCTGCAGCCCCCAGACTCGGCGATCTGTTACAGGGCGAGAGCCATCGGATACTCGGCCCTGCTGGGGGCTGTCGTTCCCCTGAGTAGAGGTGTCCTGTTCTGCTCACCTCCGAGCGCCCCTGCCCGGAACGCATCTGACACACAGTGGGTAGCACACGCCGGAAGCATCCTGCCTTCTGCAGCAGCCCCTCCCCCGAACAGCCCCAGGTGCGTGGAGCTGTGAGTGGCACGCGTGCTTGCACACACACAGGCCACGTGTCTGCGCGAGGGCAGAGACCACGGGAGGCTGAGGCTGTCATTCTCGTCACACAGAGAACAAAGCCCTCGGGCTTGAGGAGCCGACCGTAAATACCTCATACGGTCGGTTGGAGGGGGCACCCTCTCATCTCTACCCGCCCCGCGTGCTTTCCGGTAGCGGCCCCTTGGCCACCCGTGTGTGGCATCTGACGCCCACGGTCCACCAGACCAGCCACTCCCGAGGCCAGCAGGGGGCTAATGCCCCGCTGCGGTCGTAGACGGCTGGAGGACTCTGGCCCGCGCCCGTGTTCCCGCACCCACGACCAACATCACGGTAACGAGCCTTCCCGGGCTCCAGATCTCAGCCTCTCCCTCTGCTGGATTTCACCCACGCTCTACCCCCTACCCGGCTACGGGCAGGCTGCAGCCTTTCTCCCCACGCTCCAGCCAGCACGGTCCCCACGAGCAACACCAGGCACGGCCTTCACGGCCTTCTTGACCCGGGTATCACTGCAGAGAACCCTGAAATCCAGGCCCGGCCCCCTCCCCAGGTCCCACCAGAACCCTCAGGCCCCACGCCCACTCTCTGGCTCCTGGTTTACAGACTGGGGCGTCCACTGTGGACCTACGGCCCTTCGCGTGAGGACCTGGAAGGCCTTCCGCAGGCAAGCTCAGGTCCCGCCAGCTGCCACCCGTCTGATTCCAGGGGCTCCAGAGACCCGGGCCCCACATCCCCACCCCCACCAGAGGGCGGGCCGTGGCCGAGGACGTGGCTCACCCCGAGCCTGCAGCAGCCCAAGGGGGCCTATCAGCTTTCCTCCCAGCCAACCCCCACCCCAGGGCCCCTAACCCCTCATCTCTAGCCCCAGATGGCAGTGGGACCTCCAAGCTCAAACTGAGAACATCATCTTTTAGGAACATGTGGTCCAGGGAGACTCCACGTCCCAGGGACTTGGCCCAGAACCAGAAACTCAAAACAGGCCAAGGCATCCCCCACCTGTGCCCCCTCCGCCACCGCCTTCTGCGGGGACCCGCAGGCTCCGGGAAGCCCCGCGAGAGCACATCTATGGGATTCCCCCACGCAGGGCCGGGGAAGCGGGTGCGGGGGCCCTGTTGTAGAAAGGCCTCGGGCATCTTGGACTCTCTCACCCAGGTCAGCTTGATCGGCAGGTGCAAATTCCACCCATGGTTCGTGCAGTGAGGCTTCCCCACAAAAGGATGCTCATTCCTCAGCGTGTGCTTTTGGGGTGCTAACTCTGTGCAGGGACACCGCCAAGGGCCAGATGTCTGAGCCCCTCCTCACCCCCAGGGTGCAGACATGAGCAAAGAAGTCACAAGACGTGGGAGGGAAAGGTTGGGAGTAACAAGCATATGACGTGTGGTGGGGGACGGTGAGGGGTGCTCAGACCGTGGTCCCTCCACGAAGAGTCAGGGGAGACCTGAGCGGGAGGAAGGCAGGGTGCTGGTCTGGGTGGGAGAGCACACCACGCAGTGGCCAAGCAGAGGCCCTGGGGCTGCCGAGGGGGCCACAAAGCGAGGGGGGGGGGGAGGGCAGGGGGCGACAGGGACTGAGGGTCGGTGGGGCCTGGGAGACCCCATGGGCCGGGGCAAGGGGTGTGGATTTTATCCCAGGTGCCGTGGGAGCCTCTGCAGCGCTCGGCAAGGGAGTGACCAGCTCTGGGGTGGATCGGCCAGCATCCCTCCAGCGGCTGTGGGGACCGGCAGGAGGCTCCCAGGCAGGAGTAGAAGCAGGAGGCTGGTGGGCAGGGGACTCTGCCCGGATGGCAGGTCACCGAGGGGACCCTCCGACGGTGGGGCAGGGTCTGAGCAGGACGAGTCAGAGAGTCGGAGGTGCCAAACCTGGGGAGAAGGGCAAATGATGGGGCCGCGACGGCCATCCTGGGGCCGTGCTGTCCAGTGACCTGGGAAGCCGGTGCCATCACCCCATGACCCGGCAGGCCGGGCTGGGGTACAGGATCTCCAGCAGGGCCAACCGACCTTGAGGTAGGGCCAGGAGGGTGACCAGGTCAGGCCACCGTGGACCTTGGACTTTGTTGGGGGCCACGGGGGCAGAGTCCAGGTGGTTCCGGGGGGGGGGGTGCTGACGGCCCCTCCTCTCTCCCCCTCTCCCCCCTCCTCTCCCCTCCCCCGTCTTCCCCTCCCCCCCCTGCCCTCCTCCCCTGCCCTCCCTGGCCTCTGGGGCCTCCCTTCTCTAGGGGTGTCTTGCAACATGCCTTTTACATCTGTCGCTTTGGCAGCCCACGTGTTCACTGAAAGTAGATATTATCAACCCATTGTACATCCGAGAAAATGGGAAATCAGAGAAATTAACGGACTTGCTCAGGGCCACGACCGGAGGAAGCTACACCAGGCCTCGACAAGTTCAGGTGCGTGGGCGGGCGACACGCTCAGGGCTTCCTGGGGGGGCCCCCCGCGGCCCCCAGCCCCGCCCAGGGCTCCGGGTGCGGCCCGCCGCCCGGGGCCTGCGCACGCTCGGAAGGCTGCGGGGCCGCGGGGCCGGGCGTCAGCAGGGGCGCGGCTGCGGGGCCGCTCCAGCGCCCTCCACGCGCGCCCCTGGCCACCGCATCCGTCTTCCCTCGCTCCGTTTTTTTTTTTTTTTTTAAGAGAGAATGGAAAGGAATTTTGAAAACGAAAAAAGGGGGCGAAAGACGAAGGAGATGCAGGAGATAGAAGGCACACGTGGCCACAAAGAGACTATGACATAGTCAAATTTTATTAATGGCTCGCCCATATGCATTCGGAGGATAATTAACTATGCACAGGTGAAATTAGCTGATAGGAGTGGCTGTCTTGAGCAAATCGAATGAGCTCCGATTATATCAATAGTTTTCAACCAGTGTCCCTGGTTATCAAACCATCAAATAAATTTGTCCACTCTCTTCCTTTGGGGGGAAAAACTTTAATTATCCAGCCCTGGCGTATGGCAGGTCATTAATAAAACCTGTTATCAGGCTGCAGGTTCCCGAGTTTTACTGTTACCCATCTTTTATCTAAATAAACATTTGGGAAATGTCCTTAAAATTATTATAGATACTTTGCCCCTGCCCCACAATAGGAATTTCTAAATGGGAGCCGGCTGCATTTGACTGCACAACGCACGGGTCCCACCTGCCCACGGCCCCCGGGACCGGGACCCAGAGCCGGGCTGCACCCGTATTGATGGATCTGGCGACCGTGCAAATGCAGATAAGGGAACCGCTTCTCCTTAATGTATATTTACGCAGCCTTTATGTTATGCATGCGTTCTGTATTTTCATGCCACATATATCAATGACAGATGGAAGAACCGACCGGCCCGTGTAACACGGAAGGGGTCCCCTGGTCCTGCCTCCAAAGGTGCACGTCTACACAGTGTTCTTTTATTTAAAAAAAAAAAAAATCCTTTAAGAAGTCTTTTTTTATTCATCTCCAATAAAGTGATGGTCGCTCTAGAGAGGCCGTTCCCACTCATCTATTCCCATCACTAGGCACAGAGTGTGTCACAGCTGTGACAGGGCTTTGCCCTTGGGCCCTGGGCGTTCCAGAGGGGACTGACAGCCCAGACTAGGCCAGGAAGCAGGCACACCGCGCCCACAGCACCCCCCCCCCCCCCCCCGCCCTGGCCCGGCACTCAGTTCCTAGTTCATGTCCACAGCAGCCACGGGGTTCCGCCACGAGTGAGTGCGGGCACCCCACTCCCTGTGCCACGTGCAAAGATTTTACAGCACCTGTGGCCTGTCCAGCACATTGGCTGGGGACCGAGAAGCACAGGCCACATGAATCAAATGGTAAGAAGAGCGTGGCCCCCAGCGGGGGTGGAGGTTTGGGGTGACCAACCGCTTGACAGACCAGAGCAGTGGGCTCCGTGCAGGCCCGGGAAGGACGGGCACCTGCAGTGGCCGTGGTGACGCCTCCGCTTTTTCCGTCCGGCCCGGGGCTGCGTGCGGGGAACTCAGCTGTTGGGTTCCATCCTTCCCGCTGGTGCTCAGACTGTAAAGCGTCCAAATAAATGTCCTAGAACCAAAAAGGTTCAGTCAGGACACGCGCGATAGGCAGAGTTTACAGCGCATGCTTCAGAGTAATTTTCAGTTTTTCACCCCACCCTGGTAGGAAAGCTCCTCAAAAGTCCAAGCTGTCTCCCAGAGTTACTTCTTTCTTGCCGCTGGAAAGGCCCCTGTCGTGGAATGTTTGCCGGCCTCGAAGGGCGGGGTAGATGTGGTCTCAGGATCTGAAGCACCCGGACCTCTGTGGGCCGAGCTCTCCCCGGAGCCCCGGCCGCCCCGTCGTGGCCCCCTGAGCCCGGGCCTCGGCCGCCGCGGCGCCCTGTCTTGAGAGAGGCCCGCAGAGCCGGGAGGCGGCTGCATCCGGAACCCCAAGGTGGAGCCTGGGGCCGGCCCCACACGGGACGTGAGGAGAACGGAGGCAGGGCCCCGTATCCTGATGTAAACCGCTCTTCCGTGGGAAGTGCTGGACCAGAGAAGTTCATTTTCCTCCCCTTGATCCTGACCTCAAACCCTGCCCAGCTCAACCCTGAATATACCTAATTACCCAGCAGAGAGCCCCTGCTTCTCTGGGTTCTGGAGGCCGGGAGTCCCGGACCCAGGGGTCAGGATCCGATGCTGTTGCCGGCTACACAGCAGCCATGCTTAAACGTTTTCCTGCAAAACCTCGGGCTCACATCCCCCAGACGGAGAGAGAGGCATTTAGGGGGGTGGGGGCTCGGGTGGCGTCCGCAGATCATTTCAGACCCGTTTTGCTTGATTACAGCCTGATTTTCCTCCCCGAGGTTCTGGGGCTCCACCTCCAGCGTGACCCCCACCAGCCGCCTTCGCCCACCTCCCAGTGAGCAGACACTTCGCAGTAGGAACTGAACAGGAAAGCCCTGCTGAGGGCCCCCTGGGCATTCCCCCCTCCCCCTAGCCTTCCAGACCGTCTTGCTGCCCCTGGGCAGGTCTGGGTGGGGTGGGAGGAGTCAGGCAGGCAGGTGATCGAAGCCCTGGGGTCTGGGGGTGGAGTCAGGCAGAAGGTCAGCAGAGCCTGCACCCCGAGGTGCCCCGAGCCCCGAGAGGGGAGTCAGTGAGGCTGGGAAGCACAGCGTGCACCTGCCGAGGGGCTCCAGGATGGGGGAGGGTCGGCAGGCCCCTCCCCCGCCCCGCCCCCCCCCCCCCCGCAGGCGGGGTCAGGCGTGTGCAGAGTGAGGAGGAGGGGTCTCCAGCAGGATGAAATTCGGACCAGTCCTGACCCCCCCCTTTCGCCCCCTCCCCCGCCACCCCGGGAGACCCTCACCCAGACCCTCGCGCAGGGCCCATGAGCTCCACACCCAAACCACAAGGGTCACGAGGGTGCCTGCCTGCCTCGCCGGGAAATAGTCTGCTGTAGGTCCCATTTACTCCCCCGGCTCGGGGTTGGTCTGAAGCCACTTGAGTCTGAAGCATCTGCAGCTCCCGGGTCTAGACCGGCACCATCAATATGGCAGCGGGAGCCCACGCGCCCTGGACCCTTTGAAACGCACCTGGTCCGAACCCAGAGGTGCCGCTCCAACCTCAGGCAGGAAAGAACTGAAGTAAACTCTCTCAGCAGTGGGTGTCCAGTCAGTATGTGCCGAATACTTTGGACGCACTGGGTGATATAAAATGTATTATACAATGACTTCGCCCGTTTCTTCTGGCTCAAGTTGCACACCATGTTTCCCCTGGACTGCGGTGGGCGTCTACACCCTGGGACACAGGACACCTCCCACTCAGCGAGCAGAGGAACCAGAGCCCAGTCACCAGGGCGAAACCGCCGTGGGGAACCTAGCCCAGGACTCGGTGGGCAAACCAGGAAAACTGCACACTTCCCAACATGGTACCCAAATGAGGGGGAAGGGGAAAGTGGGGTCGATAGAAACAGACGCAGAGAGACTGAGAAGTTGCACAAAACTCATCAGGGGGGTCAGCAAGGCTTTCTCAGGCTCCTTACTCCCTTCCCCTTAGTCTGTGTCCCTAGAGGAGGACGCCAGTGGGAGGGGGAGCACACAGGTTTATGCAAATTTATCTTCCCATAATTCCCTAGGAGGCCTGGGGGCAGCTGCAGGCCACAGGTGATCTCCCATCACTGCACTCAGGACAGGGGACAGGGGAGGGCACAGGAGATCTCTATCACTGCACTCAGGACAGGGGACAGGGGACAGGGGGAGGGCACAGGAGATCTCCATCACTGCACTCAGGACTGGGGACAGAGGGAGGGCACAGGCGACCTCCCATCACTGCACTCAGGACCGGGGACAGAGGGAGGGCACAGGCGATCTCCCAACACTGCACTCAGGTCTGGCACGTGATCTATCCCAGAAGCCCAGAATGTGTGAGCACTTCCGACATCCCCAAACAGAAATAACCCTCTGGCCCGGCCCTGTGGATGTGGCTCCTTTTGGTTAGAGGCCACTCCTTCTAGAATTCCGTCTCCCTCGTAACACTTCCTTTTTAATCAATTTGACAAAATTACGGCAGCTTGTGAATGCAGAGTCTACACATTTTGCTCCGGGCTCTACCTGCTATAACCTGGGCACTTACATGTTTACACTTAAGGTCTTGGCTATGTTCTGAGGCCAATCATTTTGTATTTTGCAATTATTTTGCTCTGCTCACTGCATGCTGTCTTTGGTGGTTATATAATTAAAGGGCAGAGATTTTTTTTTTCCCTTGGCTGCACAAGGTGAAAAATGTTAGCTATTTTCACACTTCAGAGAGCCAGCTGCTACAAGCATTAAAAATTACTTAAAACATAAAATTTATGGCATTGTGATCACAATGGATTGTGTCGTTGTAAATGAATTTCACTGTAAATTGCCATTTTAAATTAAAATATAGCTTATTAGGAATGGCAGGAGAGTAATACAGAAGGAAGTAAGGTTTTATATAATTGTCCCCAAAAGCCTGTCCCTCCAATAAGTGATGGCAAAGGATACGCCAGGAGCAGCTACTGCCTCTCGGCTGAACCAGGTTTGCTGTTGGACGCTGGGGCTCGCGGATTTCTCTTCCCCTCCCCCAACTCCGCTCCCCTCCCAGCCCAGGATTTATTGAGGGTCTACGATGTGCCTCGCTCTGAGGCAGGCAGTGGACCTACAAAAATGAGTAAGACACAACAAGGGGTCTAAAGGAGGGCCGAACACCACATGGCAGACGGCGGGGGAGGGGTGGTGATGGTGGTGCATCTGGGGCTTTCTTTGAGCAACGGAGAAGGAGCTAGCACACTCGAGGATACACACACGAGACGGCCACCTGATTGACCTACAGCAGCAGGTGTCTAAACCAACTGGAACTCAGAATCTTGGCAGTAGGAGGGGTTGGCACGAGGTCAAACACCCTTCTCTCAAGCACTTACGGAAAATGGTTGCCTACTTGGCAACCAAGTGCCCTACTTGGACACTTCCAGTTGTGGGGAACTTGCCACTTTGTAAAACATCCCCTTTCGTTTGGGGACACATTCAAGTCTCCTCCCAGCTAAAGAGCCTGAACATCAAGTCTCCAATTTGCATCCTTCCCCCTGGACATCTCTGGATGAGTTCCAAGCAAAGCTCCAGAATGGATGAGGCACGTCCCACAGGGTCAGCGCAGCCAGAAGGCGTGGGCACAGGGGCAGGGGACCCAGCAGGACCGGCTCCTGCGCCAGTGATGGGGTGAGGCCGACCCGACGGAGGGCCTTCACGAAAGGGGCTTCGTTAGAGAGGCCCTGCAGCCTTCCTGGAGGTCTACGAGCAGTGGACGGAACAAGTGCTGGAAGCATCCGGTAACATTCATCCACTCTCGTCTTGGGTGGAGGCCTCAGAAGCCATCCAATCCACCGTGGCAGGCTAACAGCTCCGACCCGACTCCTGCCGAGAGACCGCATGAATGCTCACACCCCCAGTGACGTCCCACCAGAATCCGAGCAAGGCTCGCCAGCCACCTGGAGCTCTCTTCGTCCGAAACAGCCCCAGCATCGTGTCCTCCCTTGATGGAGTCTCCTGTTCCTTCCATACCCTCTCGCACCCTGGTCCGGGTGCCTCATCACACATCAGTACGGAAACCTAGATGTAAGTAATCGAGGGGGAAATGCTCATTAACTTATCCCCACGTTCCCCGGACATCTAGTTAGTAACCAATCAATGTCAGACGTCGTGTGAGGCATCCAGGGTGCAGAGAAAAGCATGTGGTTCTGGTCCAAAGGAAGCCTCGCCTGGCTGAGCTGAACGGACAGACGAGCAAAGGTACGCACGTAGATAGGAGCATAGAAGCCGCGACCCAGGTCTGCACAGGGGCAGTGGGTCCACAGTGTAGACACCATTCCAGCCTAAGGGAAGATGCTCCAAAAGCCGTGATAGGCAAATGGACCCTGAGAAGTAGTCTTGAAAGATGTGTAGGGCTTGACCGACAAGACAGGAGCAGGAAAATCTCTAGAGGTAGAGGGAGAGGTGGGACTTCTGTCCCGAGAGAGAGGTTAGAAATACAGGAGACAAGGAGGAGTATGTGTGAGGAAAGGAGATGCCAGCCTTAAACACATTCTGGAATTCTTTCTCTGAACTCAGAAGAAAGGTTGCAAACAGATGGAAAACAATTTGGGTGCATTTAGCACATCTGGGGGGATTAAGGGAGTCCCATTTTGATACCCTTAATTTTTCCTGGGGGGAAAAAAATGTTTCTCTAAGACACAGAAGTACTGAGGTAGAGGGTTCGGGAAGAACACTCACAATATCTAGCACATTCTTGAAATACTCCTCTCTTTTCATTCTTTACCCACAGATGATGCAAGTGGGATACATCAAGGAGTTCAGAGTGTAAGGTCTCTGGGGTGCACCGTATGAGGGAAGAAGGAAAAAGAGATACCAAGCAACACTGGGGGGCTGAACGATGGAACAGCAACGGTGAACGTGGAGACCGAGAAAACCACCTCCAGGAGGGCAACTCGGGCTTTCACCTCTTTACTCACATTTGTCTGAAAACATTTCTTACCCTTAAGATGAAACTTGAAAACTTCTTGAAAAGTTGTTTTTCTGGGTATACAAGAAAAGGCGACAATTATTTAGTGTCCGCACTTTGAAGATGTAGTTCCATTGTCTCCTGGCTTCCATATTTACTGTGGAGAAGTCAGGTGTAGGCCTCACTCTTTGGTTTATAGAAGGTCAATTATGATAGGTCAATAGATCTCGAAAGTATTTGTCGTTGAAGATCTACTTGTCTTCAAATGTCACTGTATTACATTTACCTGCAGGGTTCTTTTTAGATACTTTGCTTTGAATTTGTGCTTCCTGTGCTAAGGATTCATGATTTTCACCAAGTTTAGATAATTCTCCTCTATTAACCCTCTGCATACTGACTCTCCCTCATCCTGTCGGTGATCAATGATCTACTTTGTGAACTCCAACTAGGTAACATATTAGGCCTTCTTACCCCAGCTTCAACATCTGCCAAACTCTGTTCCACATCTTTTTATTTATTTGACTCTGTTGGATTCTAGGTAATTTTTTCAGATTTGTCTTCTACTATTTCTTTATCTGTGTCTTCTCTGCTACTTAATTCACCTATCAAGGTTTTATATCTGCCGTTACATTTCAATGTTTATAGAAGTATATATGGCTGTTTTGTTTCCAGTACACTTGTCGCTTTTAGTTTTTGTCCATAAAAATAAGCTTCATGCTATGTTTTATCTTATAGCAGCTTTACTGAAAAATAATTGACCTATGATAAACTGTATGTATTTAAGTGTACGATTTGCATGGTTTGACAGAAGAATGGGACCGTGAAACCATTATCACAATCAAGATGATGACATATCCTCGGTTTGTGTGTGCCTTCACTTACTGATGGACGTTTGGTGTGTTTCCAGTTCGGTCTACACAGATAAAGTTGTTCAGAATACTTACATACAAGTTTTTGTACGGACTTATGCTCTCGTTTCTCTGGGATAAATACCTAGAAATGAAATGATTGGATAATTTGGTGGGTATATGTTTAACTTCTTAATAAACTTCCACGGTCTTCCGGAATGGCTTCCTTGGTGACTTCTATCAAGTCTTTAAGAAAGAAATTACGCTATTTCTACACAAATTCTTTCAGAAAATTGAAGAGGAGAAAATTTTTCCCCAGCTCATCTCAGAGGCTTGTCATTACAAGCCATTACATATCCTAAAATCACACAAAGCCTTACGAGAAAACTACAGAAAAAGGTTTCTCATGAACCTGGATGTAAAACTTCTAAACAAAATTTTAGCAAGTTAACCTCAGCAATATATAAAAGAGATAAAATTTCATGATGACCAAGTTCACGTCAGTATCACAAGATCGGTCTCCCATTAGAAATGCACCTAAGTCACCATATTAACAACAAAGAGAAACCACAGAAGTTCAACATATCAATTTTTAGGGACCCAATTCAATCCATAGTAGGATACCACTAGTTGAGAATTTTATTTTCTTGGGTGCCAAATATTTTTGTCTTTCTATAAATATTCTTGAGCGGTGTTCAAGACGAAGTTAAGTTGACACAGACTGATCCTTTTGGGTTCCGTGTTTAGGAAGAGTGAGGCAGGACCTGTGCCGTGCGTCGAGGGTCTGTTATTCCCGGCTACCAAGGAAACACTCCTCCCTGCGCTCTGCTTGATGCCCCATGGACCAGGAGCCAGGAGTTTCCTCTCTGCCCGGCGGGAACGGGCAGTCTCCCTGGCCCTGCAGCATGTCGGACACTTTACGTCGGATCCCCTCGGAAGTTCTTCCTCTGGCCTCACGCGGTCTCCTCATGCCCACGAGCTGATCAGCTCTCTGCTGGACACCAGTGCCGACTGGAGACGACCTGCAGGCTCGGTGCTTGCGCCCGCGTGGACACTCAGCTCCGTGCCTCCCGCCAGCCGCCCGTGGAGCCCCCTCCCCGCATCTCGGCTTGGAAGCCGTCTCAGGGTGGTAAGCTGGAGGGGTCTGTCTTCCCTCCCCGACGTCCAGTGCCCCGTACACCATTGCTCTGTGTACACGGTCGGGTTTTGTTGTTTCCATCTTAACCTCCTTCTTGTTACTCTGTGTTGGCCAGAATCAGTAATCTCTGTTTAGTGATTTTAAATATCGTTTTTGTGGTGACTTTTTGTTTTTCACATCTGCAAATCGTCTTTTATTTACAACACTTGATGTTAGCCAAAAGGCCGAGAAGCGATTGTCTTTGATTTACGTAAACATGTCACACCCACGCGTTCTCTCGATAATTCAGTATCTGTACCCTGCTTCTCTAATTCTGCTTCTCCATGCTGGCGATGCCTCTGTTATGTGCTTCCTTTCTATCGTGAGCTCATGACAGACAGAATTTTCCTGGGAGGCATGAGCTGAAGGTACGTTCCTCGGGAGTATTTCCCTTTGTTTGTACCAGGCTCCTGGGGGTGCTAACAGCCCACGACCGCTTCAAGTTCCAAGCTTGCAATTTTTAAAACACACATGTATAAGAATTCAAGTCACAAACTCGCATGAGTATTAGCATCTGGTTTAAAATTCCAACAGTGTCCTGGGACGCCTGGGTGGCTCAGTCGGTTGAGTGTCCGACTTCGGCTCAGGTCATGGTCTCACACTGTGTGAGTTCGAGCCCCACATCGGGCTCTGTGCTAACAGCTCGGAGCCTGGAGCCTGTTTCAGATTCTGTGTCTCCCTCCCTCTCTGCCCCTCCCCCACCCGTGCTCTGTCTCTCTCTCAAAAATAAACAGTTAAAAATAAATAAATAAATAAAATTCCAAGGGTGTCTTGCTTCCCCAACATCAAGGTCAAGTCTGCAAATTGCCTCGTGGGACAACTTTTTCATCGGGTTCTCCCCGTTACTGGGGTGTAACCTTCCAGGCTCTCACTCCTGGCCTCTCACGCCACACGGCCATCAAAACGGAAGTTCCAGACCATGTAAGACACACGGATGCCTCAGGGTGGCCGCTAAGTCAGAGCAGCTTACCTCTCCGAGGACTGATTCGTCCTGCATTTGGCTGCTGAGGATTTTCCTTCTTTTCTCACCAGTCTTATACGTCGGCTGTTTGCAGATTAGTTGGCTGGAAGCAGGAAAGTGTATCAATTTACGTCGTCTTTCAGACTGTCCCAAGTAGGACGTCTACTACTTGGTCTTCACAGGTGACCCAGAACAGCCTGCCTGCCCTTGAACTCCGGTCTCTCTCCGTCTTACGCTCCTTCTTTAGGAGCAGCATGCCAGCGAGCACCAACACGTTTCAGTCAGTGGTCTTCACCAGAGAATTAACTACTGTGGCCACTCGGCCGCTGGATGCCACCGTTTGCAGCCGTGGCTACCGCACCCTTTGACCCCTCTGAACATCTCAACAGCTGAAGCACATGGAGTTTCCCAGAAGCACGTCAAGACCCACTTGTTCGGTGGAACAAGTGCATGTTGCGACATCCGCGCACTCTCCCTCCAAAGGAAGCGAGAGGTTCATTTCCAGCTGCACGGGACTCGCTGGTGTAGAACCAGTCCTTCTTCGGGGTTTTCTGTTGCTAAGTCATTACTGCAGTTATGCTGTTAAAAGGCTTTTTGGAATTCTGCCTGGTACGTCTCCTAGTAAATAGAATAAGTAGACAAAAGTGGCTAGAGGCACGCTGACACAACATTCCTTCTGACTCTGGGTGTGACATCCGGTGCCAGTTTTCCCGGTTATCTTTGGAAATCTTCTGTCTTCCCTGCAGAGCAACGACAAGGACCTCTGTTCCCGGTTTATCTGGCAGTGACATGGACGTGGCCAGTGTGGCCGTCGTGCGCCTCAGCGGAGGAGCCAGGTTGGCGGAATGAAGAAAGGACAGCAGACAAACTGCTCCGCAAAGGCGCTGGATGACCGGGGGTCGCCTCCCCGGGACAGGGGACGTCCACCCTAGTGCACTTGCCTGGGCTCTCACAGGCTCCTCGAGGGGCCAGAAGGTCCTCCGGTTGGGGCCGCCAGAGTGAACCCCGGGGGACACCGGGGCTGCCGTCACCACTGTGGCACACGAGCAAGACGAGTTCTGGACTGACTCCTGTGTTACTCGCCTGACGCTCCTAGGGGCATTGTCAGTAGGTGGGAGTCTTGAGCTGTCCCTGAGCTGTCCCTGAGAGTGAGGACTGGAAGGGGGAGGCTCTTCCCTCTCCCTCGTCTGGGGGCCCCTCACGCCTGCTGCAGAGGACAAAGGGCTTTGACCGGCAGGTCCTCACCAGGCTTTTGGCAGAGGAGACCGTGAGCCGGGTGCGCGGCCGCCCCCGCCGCCCCGCTGTCCTCTGCCGACCCTCCGGTGCCCCGGCCCCCCGCCTGCCCGGATGCAGCCGCCCCTGTGTGGGGCTCAGAGACGGCAGGGCTGGACCTGACGAGCACGGATGGATGACGCAACTCCACCTGACTCGGCCCTCCCTCCCTCCCTCCCTCCAGACGCGCATCGGCCTGTGCAGAGAAGCTGCCGAGTGCGTAACGGCCCTCCGAGGAAGATGGGGAGCCGCGGTTATATTAGAACAACAAACAACAGGAGACGAACCTACCAAGTGCCTCGAGCCTTTTGCTGACCTTGGATTTCATGCCTGAAGGACTCGGCCGAAACCACACGCCCAGCTCATCTGCCAGCGCCGTGTTTCATCCGCCAGCCGGCGAGGACCTGGGCAGAACCCAGCCGGGCCTTCACGGCTCACTTCCCCACTGGCAGAAAGTTCTGGTTGCCCTTCGGCCATGAGAGACACCAGGTTAGCCTGGCCCTTTAGATCCCTGCCCAACTCCATACTCTGGCACACCGCACACGCACACAGCACGCCTCGCACACACAAGCCACACAGACTGCACGGACACACAGCGTGCACATAACACACAACAGGTGGACGCATGACACACACAACCCATATGTGTAACACATGCGGAATATGCACACGCGCTATCCACACGGAGATGTGATGAGACACACGACTGACATGCGCGCCACCCAGAAAGGCATGACACGCACAGTTTCCCTGAAACGCCCCACACACGCGCAGGCACATACACACGCACACACGCACACACATGCACACATGCACACGCACATGCACGCACATACACACACACGTGCACGCACATGCGTGCATATACACCCGCACGCACACATGCACACATGCACGCACACACATGCACACACACGCATGCACACATGCACACACACACATGCGCACGTGCATTCACACGTAACCAAGAAACTGAGCCACGGGCATTAGCCCTCAAATGTTTGTCTTCCAAAATGATTTCCCACGAGTTCTCTTAATGTAACATATCATTCTCTTGGTAAAGAGAAGAAAATAATGTCACCAGCGGTTAGGTGCCCCCCCTGAGGCAGGAGAAAGGGTGCTGGGCCCCCTGTGTGGACAGCAGGTGCCTAGAGCAAGGGGCCTGTGGCCAGTCCGCTGCCCCCAGCGTGCTGGGCACGCCCCTGCCACCCTGCGCACCCAGACAGGGGTGCCATAGCACAGGGCGTGGGGCCCTGGGACCAGCACACAGCCCCCGGAGATGCCTCCTTCCCCTTCCAGCACACGGCACTGGTCACGCCCCCCAGACTGCCTGTCACCTTTGCCAGCTTCCCTCCCGCACCCTGCACCGGAGAGAGCCCCCCCTTTCACGTGAGAGGTTCCGGCCTGTGAGGGGCTGGTCCCCACGTCCGAGTCTGCAGACCCGGCAGGACGGGCGACCCGGAGTGAGTGTTCCCCAGCTGCCCGGGCACAGCCCACGCTGCCGGCCAGGTTTAAACCACACCCGCTGTGCTCTGACCTCCCATTTACAATCAGCCGCGAGGGAAGAAAGGACATTCGCGGCAACACCAGGGTAAGTCAAAGGTGCCGCTAGCGCGTCTCTAGTCCTTCCGCAGCTTCTGCAGAGTCGCGCTCGGTCAGGCCAGGCCGGCTTGTGTCGGGGCCGCGGGGCCTCCGGCCGCCTGCCGCAGGGGCGTCTCCCTGTGGTGCCACCCCGGGGGCGCTGGCTTAGGGAGTGGCCCCCGGCTTCTCCCAGCACGTGGCCGCCCTTGGCTGAGGCGCAGCCCGTGGCCTCCCGCGTGCACTGACCCCACCGGCAGCGGCCCCGGACCTCGCTGCCCGCATCCCAGGGCTCCACGGGGCCCCGCGGCGAAAACCAGTGTTTCCAGCCTCTGTGTTCCGAAGCTCCCAGGGGACCTTCCTTTGCAGTGTCCTCATTTACACGCCCGTAACAGCTGAGCAACATTTGGCTTTGCAGACGCACGGCCTGGAGTGAGAGAGTGAGCATTTCTCCGGACAGCTCGGAATCGGGGAGTCTGTTCTGCACGGCACACCATGGGGTGTAAACGGGGGCCACCTGCATCGTTTCCCATCGACAGCGAGGACCATGCAGAGGAAACCTGCTAAGACTGTTCGCAAACACGTAGATAGAGTGTGCATCCCCGATCACCGATTAAGCAAGCTCAAGGACCATCGATGCCTGTCACTTCCCTGGGAAACTCTGGAGAGATCCACGGGAAGGAAATCTTTCTTACTGGCCATCTTATCAACACGGGCCCAGTCAAACTGCACAACGCGGAATGTGCTGGAACCCACTTGCACGTGCCTGGGAAAGGGGCCTGTGTGAGAAACAGGATGTCCTGTTTTTCTAGAAACGGCTGGCCTCACTTAGCGCCTGGCCTTCGCTTCTGGCTGGCAACAGAGGGGGCTCCGCCTGGTTCACTTTATTTCTGCAGACTTGGGGGGCGGGTATTTGGGGGTTCGTGTGCAGGTGTCTCCAAGACCACTGTCTTTGTGGAATTTATACATCAAACAAACGCCATGCACCTGCCAGCTGAGCTAAAACAGCAGAAAATTGGCAGAGCCCTGGACGTACTTTCCTACTCTCCTCTACCCGCCTGTGTGGGCATGCGTCTCCAAACCTAAATCGTTTCATTTTGAGTCAGCGAGTAGCAAGCAGGCATCCCGCCGTCCATGGCCAGGCTGCAGCTCCTTGCAAGACAAGGTACAGAGAAGGGCAGCTGACCACCTGGGTCCACGTGCCCCGGCGTGGCTTCCCTGAGGGCTGGTCAGAGCAGGTCCCGAGAGCACGAGGCAGAGACAGGACCTATGGGCACTGAACTCTCACAAGCTGGGGTGCTTTCTCTCAGAAAGCAAACAAAAACCTCCCTTTTGGAATTGGTACAGAAACACACAAGAATGTGCACCTGCTTCTAGGCTCTTAAAGGGACCCACGACAGTGAGAGGGTCCTGTCTCCACAGCAGTGGAGTGCACAGATCTGTGCAGTGTGGTTTGTACAAGCACGGGGTTCGAGTGCATCCTGTTTACTGTTGTGAGGTCAGGACCCAGTCCACACGAACTGTGGTGATTCGATGACGCTCATCAAGGCCCCAGAGGAGGCGCGGCTCCCGTGGCCAAGCCACGCTTCGCGGGGAGAGCCAGGACGCGGCTCCCGGAGCAGCACGCGTCGAAACGGAACAGGGCTCGCGTGGAAGGGTTCCCAGGCCAGAAACACTCGCCTGTCTCCGTGAGCAACATTGCCCCTGCTTGGTCCAACTCACGACCAGAGTGTGCGAAGCATTCGAGGGGTCCGGCGTGCTCAGAGTAAAAAGCCACAGGAAGGCGGGTCCCGCTGCCCCTGCTGAGGGCGAGTCAGGGGATCTTAACCGAAGGGGCCCCACAGGGCTCCCCAGAGGGGGCTGCTTTGTCTGTAACCCTCTGGAGAAGGACACAGCCAGGTCCCTAAATCGTGGGCACAGCCCCACTCATGGTCTCCCTCACCTCTGAGCATCAGAGTGCAGCTGGGGGCTCCCTGCCCCTCCCCGGCTGCTGTGTGGACAGGAGAGGGCCTTTGTTTTCCCCCCGCATTGGTCAGCATTCCACTTTCCCAAGCCTCCGACACACCTTCGGGATCAAAGAAATCTGATGTCAATCAGCCCGTCATCCAGTCCCGCGGATTTGATGTGCTTTTAGATCCCGTATCAGCCTCTGGATTCGGGCTTCTCACTCGGTTCCACGCTGCAGAGCTCAGAGCCACGATGCCGGCTTGCCTCACCCAGGAGAGCCCAGAGCGTGGCAGTGGGAATAAGCACATCCGTGCACTCCCGAGGGGCGTGAGCCCGCCCTGCCGCACAAGCGTCTCGGAGTGGCCGTGGATGCTTTTAGCTGCGAGCCGGTGGTGGGACCCCGTGGCAGATACTAATAGCAACAGACTATTTTCATTTCTCAAGCCCATTTCAAATTAATAAGAATGTCCCTCTTCTGTTTTTCATCCACAAAGAGACTCCCTTTGCATATTCATTTAATGTTAAATTGATGGATTAAATTATACCAAGCTCAAAATCAATCCCGCACATATCCATTAGAATGGACTGAATCCCCCCGTGGGGACAGAGCACAGAAAACGCATTCAGAGACACTGATAAGTCCAGGCCCATTATATGTCATTTTAAACAAAGAGCAAAAAAAAGCCCTTTGGAGACGCTCTATCAGCTATTAAACAGAGACACCGCATGCACAGGGAGATTGATGGTTAGCATTTCCATCCTCCAAATGGTTCTCCCCGGGCTGATGATTACAGGGAACTGCTTCTCCGTGTCTCTGTCACAGTTCACAGGCAAACAGACGCCTGAGTGCTGAGCTCTGCCTTTGTCTTCCCAAGGCGCAGTCAGCTAACAGGTGCCAGGCGGGGACCTCCCACTCTGCACCCGCTTAGCAAGGAGATACACACGGCGTGTGGGAGAATCTTGTCTTTCCATCTCGGGAGGCACCGCGCAGAACGTGCGGATCAGCGGCCGCCTGCCCCGACGGCCCAGGACGGGCGTGCTCAGGCTGCGGGCAGAGCGAGGGGGCCACGGTCAGTGTCACGGCGGTGGGGGGGGGTGGCTCTCGGGACTTCAGAGTCCGGAGGGACACCCCCGCTTCTATTCGGAGACACTGATTCTGAGTCTAGCTCTAGCGGTGAAAACACTCCGGCATCTCGTCACCTCGTCCTCGTTCCCCATTTGGAATCCGCCACCGTCGTCTTCCCAGACTCTCCCGCCCGCAGCTGAACACAACGCGAGAGAGCCAGTCAGGACTGGGACGCATCACGGTGGCGTGGAGGAGGCAAAGGAAACCAGGACGTCTCCGTCTCCCCCATGCTTTCCACGCGGCCCCCACCAGATTCCGGTGCCTCTCCACAAACACAGGGTTTTCGCCATCGGGTGATGCCACTGATTGGCCGCAAGCAATGCTCTCCATCAGGAGAAGTCAATATATCTAGAATAAGGTATATTTTTTAAAACATCACTGGGACTTTTAGTCCCAAGTGAGATGTAGTAAATATCAGCAGGGTGGGGCGCCTGGGGGCTCAGTCAGTTAAGCACCTGACTTCTGCTCAGGTCATGATCCGACGGTTTGTGAGTTCAGGCCCTGCGTCAGGCTCTGTGCTGATAGCTCAGGGCCTGGAGCCTGCTTCAGATTCTGTGTCTCTTTCTCTGTCTCTGTCTCTCTCTCTGCCCCTCATCTGCTCGAACTCTGTCTCTCTCTCAAAAATAAGTAAAAACACTAAAAAAAAATTTTTTTTGATATAAGCAGGGTAGATATCACTATAAATCTAGAAGGAAAAAAAACTGGACTAAATGACAAAAGTCAGATTAAAGATTTTAGAGAGCAGTAGAAGCACTTAGAAGCAGATGAACTAGAACTTCAGTGCTAGGCCAGACAGGTAAAATGAAATTCCCTGTATCTGCACAGCACTTAGGAGAAAAAGTCGCAGTGAAGTGGGGGCACTGCAGCTAACGTGGCAGCTCTCCTTTTTAAAATGTTCCCCAGATTTCGAGATCCAAGGAATCTAGATGACACAAGGAGCACTGAGTGGCTGTCCCGACATGTCCAAGCCCATTTCCAGTTAATTCCCAGCTGGATGGATGCAATCAGCCTTTACCCTATTTGCCTAATATGAAAGCGGATGAACCGCCTGCAGGAGAAGTAACATCCAATTTAGACTTGGTAGTTCTTTTCACCATGTGGTCCAGCACACAATCAAATTTTGTGACAAATGTAGAGAAGCAGAAAAAAATAATAAAAAATTAATAGATATAATAAAAAATAGAAACATATTTACAGATTATTCAGATTTGGAAGTTATTAAACAAAAACTTAAAAATAACTCCAAGGGCGCCTGGGTGGCTCAGTCGGTTGAGTGTCCGACTTCAGCTCAGGTCACGATCTCGTGGTTCGTGAGTTTGAGCCCCACACCGGGCTCTGTGCTGACAGCTCAATCTGGGGCCTGCTTCGGATTCTGTGTCTCCCTCTCTCTCTGCCCCTCCCCTGCTCCCTCTCTCTCTCTCTGTCTCTCTCTCAAAAATAAACATTAAAAATTTTTTTTAAATAACTCTAATAAATATAATAAAGCAAACAGCCAAATAGATAATATGAGTTAGATACAGGATATTTCAACAGAAAATAGGAATCTATACAAAAGTATCTAGTTGGCATTGTACAAATGAAAACTGAAATATCTGAATTTAAGAATTAATTAGGAGGGCTTGATGATAGACTGAATATAGTTAAATACACAATTAATTTAATTAAAAGACAGGTCAATAAAAAATACCATAACTTAAACTCGAGACAAGAAATAACGAAAAGAACAGAGTATAAAGGACAGTAAAGTGTGTTAAAATGGCTACTTATCAAGTAATCCCAATTCACATGGAGAAAGGGACAGAATGGAATTGTATTTAAAGGTACAGTGGTTGAGATTTTTTCAAAACGAATGATACCAACATACAGATACAAGAAATCCCATGAACATAAATATAATAAGTAAAAAGAAACCCTGGGTGCCTGGCTGGGTGAGCTGGTGGAACATGCAAGCTTGATCCTGGGGTTGTAAGTTCGAGCCCCACGTTTGGGTGTAGAGATCATTTAAAGATAAAAATCTTAAAAAAAGAGAGAGAAAGAAAAGAAAAAGAGAAAATCAAATCTGGACACATTACAGTCAAACTATTGAAAAACACTATATATTAACTAATTTGGATGTAAGTTTTAACAAATAAAATTTTAAAAAACTGTTGAAAACCAAATACAAAGGAAAAAAATCTAAAAATCAGCCAGAGAAAACTGACACGGTACTTTCAAAGAAGAAAAATAAGACCAATGAATGACTTTTCACCCCAAACTATGGAAGTCACGAGACAATGGAATGCCATCTATTTAAGTCCTGAATGGAAACAAGAAAAATGACCTATAATTCCATACCCAACAAAATATTCTTTAAATAGTGGAGGCAAAATAAATATGTGGTCATACAAAAAATTTCAGAAAACTCATCTCCTACAGACGTGTATTACAAAGCATAATAAAGCAAAATTGGGGGCTGAAGGAAAGGCAAGGATTCTGAAAATACAGGAAGCAATGAAGAGCACCAGAAAGGGTAAATTTCAGGGTAGGAATCGATCGTTTACAGCAACAACAGTAAAGACATTGTGCAGTGTTTCTAACAAAGGAGGAAGTAAAATGCAACGCCAATGGCGAAAGAGCAAGAGGGGAAACATGATAGAGATCTTTCGTGAGATTCCTCAATTGCTGAGAAACCTGTACAAGTACTAATTTACGGTAACCTTTTCTAAATCAACTATACATATTTTAAACCATTGGGAAATGAAAATTACATAACCATAAAGTCAGTAGAGGAGGGGAGGGAAAGGAAGTAATAAAATACTTGCTTCATACAAAAGCAGGAAAGAAGGAACAAAGAATAGACAGCATGAACAGCAAGCAAATCACAAAATAGTAGACAAACCACCCAACTACGAATGTAGTTAAATTAAATATGAATGGACTAAATATTTCAATTATGACAAAGTTTGTCAAACTGATTTTAAAAAACTTAATGCTTTTATTTATTTTTGAGACAGAGAGAGAGACAGAGCATGAACAGGAGAGGGGCAGAGAGAGAGAGAGGGAGACAGAGGATCCCAAGCAGGCTCCAGGCTCCGAGCTGTCAGCACGGAGCCCGATGTGGAACTTGAACTCACGAACCGCAAGATCATGACCTGAGCTAAAGTCGGCCGCTTAATCGACTTTAAGCGAGCCACCCAGGCGTCCCTATCAGACTGTTCTTTTTAAAAGAAAAAAATCCCAATATGTGCTCTTTATAAGGGACATATCGTAAATACAATAACATAGATGGGTTGAAGTAAAACTCTGGGGAATAAGAAACACTAAAAAAAGGAAAGGCACAGAGACTATATTAGTATACGATTAAAATATGATCTAAGGTAAAAGTTATTGTTAGAAGTAAAGGGAGAGGGGCACCTGGGTGCCTCAGTCAGTTGAGCGTCCAACTTTGGCTCCGGTCATGATCCTGTAGTCTGTGAGTCTGAGCCCTGTGTCAGGCTTTGTGCTGACCGCTCAGAGCCCAGAGCCTGCTTCCGATTCTGTGTTTCCCTCTCTCTCTGCCCCTCCCCTGCTCGCTCTCTCTCTCTCTCTCTCTCTTTAAAAAACTGAGTAAACATTTAAAAAAACTTAGGAGAAAGTAAAAGGAGATATTTCATAATAATAAATGAGGATCTAACAGGAAGATATTAAAAAAAACCTTAACGTGTATGCATAGATTAAAATATGAAAAGAAAATATACAAATAAAGAAATAGACCAATCTACAATCATGGGTAGAAGTTTTAAGGCATATGTCTCAATAATGTATTGGAAAAAAAGACCAAAAATCAGTGAAAGTGCAGATTATAAATACACAACTAACCAAGAACACAGCACAGACATATATTGAACATTTTACCCAATGACTTCAGAATATAGATTTTGTAAGCAGTGTAAATGGGACAATTGCTCAGACTGACCACATCTCGCCATTAGGTAAGTCTCAAGCTGTATTTACAAACTGAATGCACACAGAGTATGTTCTCTGCTTGGTATAAGTAAATCAGGAATCCTAACAGTAACATACGGGTCAAAAGAGAAATCACGATGAAAATTAGAACATCTTTTCAATTGAAAGATAATTTTAAAAAGACACATTGGCATTTGAGATGCAGCGAAAATACTACCTAAAAAATGTATTTAAGTTTTAAATACATGTATTGAAAAATAGGAAAGAATAAGAATCCATTATCTAAGATTCTTCCTAATAAAACTAGGGAAAAACCTGAAAAATAACCCTAAGAAAATAATAGAAGAAAGCAAATAATAAAATGAGTAGTACAGATCAATGACCCAGAAAACAGATATGCAACAAGAAAAAATAAAAGTCAAAAATTGATTCTATAAAAAGATTTACAAAATTAATAAAACTTATAAAGAGTGGACAAGAAAGAAGAAATCACAAATTAGAAAGCTTGAAAGGGGAAAAAACTGTATCACTATGGACCCTACAGACTTTAAGAAGTTAGCATAAAGATATTATGAACAAGTTTCGACCACTAATTTTGCAGCTTAGAAGTAAATAGATTGCTTCAAATCACTAACCAAAAGAGACAGACAACATAGAAAATACCAAAAAACTTCTATCTGGGGCGCCTGGGTGGCGCAGTCGGTTAAGCATCTGACTTCAGCCAGGTCACGATCTCGCGGTCCGTGAGTTCGAGCCCCGCGTCGGGCTCTGGGCTGATGGCTCAGAGCCTGGAGCCTGTTTCCGATTCTGTGTCTCCCTCTCTCTCTGCCCCTCCCCTGTTCATGCTCTGTCTCTCTCTGTCCCAAAAATAAATAAACGTTGAAAAAAAAATTAAAAAAAAAACAAAAAACTTCTATCTATCAAAGGCGTTAAACAGTTATTTTTCTTTAACAGAATTACTCCAGATCCAGATAACGTCACTGGTAAATTCCTCCAAACAATCTGGAGAGAAATAATAACATAATATACAAACTTCTGCAGAGAATACAGACAGACAAAAACATTTCCAACCCATTTTATGAAGCCGGGACAATCTGAATACCATACCCTGACAAAGAATAATACAAGAAAAGGAAACCTAAAAGACCAGTATGCCTCATAAACAAGTTATTAGCAAATCAAATCCAGCAAAGTACGAAGCATATACCAAGAAGGATCGATTTAACAGCAACATTGAATGTTAACACACCATGATCAAGAGGTTACTAGAAATGTAAGATGTTTAACATTGAAGATTCAACTAACTTGATTCACCATATTAGCACACTAGAAAAGAAAAAAACAGATTATCGTTTTGCTAAGAAAATAAAAGGCATTTGACAAAATTCTCCTTGAGTTCAGAAACAAGGCAAAGACATTTATCCTCAACACTTGTATTCAACATTATGTATTATTGTTCAAACAACCACTAGAAATTATAGGTGAACTTAGGATACAAGGTCAAAATACAGAATCAACTGTGTTTTTATATGCTAGCAGCAATTAGAAAATAAAATTTTTAAATTTCCATTTATAATAGCATCAAAAATCCCCAAAATACTAGGAATGTGTCTATTTTATTTTATTTTATTTTATTTTATTTTATTTTATTTTTTTAACGTTTATTCATCTTTGAGGGACAGAGAGAGACAGAGCATGGGCGGGGAAGGGGCAGAGAGAGGGAGACACAGAACCCGAAGCAGGCTCCAGGCTCTGAGCTGTCAGCACAGAGCCCGACGCGGGGCTTGAACTCACGGACCACGAGATCATGACCTGAGCCGAAGTCGGAGACTCAACCAACTGAGCCACCCAGGCACTCCGGTATGTGTCTTTTTTAATGTGCAGAACTTCCACATTGTAAACTATAAAACATTTCTGAGACAAATTCAAGGAGACTCAAACAAATGGAGAGATAAGGAATATTTTAGATGGGAAATTTAACATAACGAAGATGTGATTCTCCCCAAATATATCCATATTTTAAATACAACCCTTTCGGGGGTGCCTTGCCGGCTCTATCAGTTAAGCATCTGACTCTTGATCTCAGCGCAGATCTTGATCTCAGGGTCGTGAGTTCAAGCCCCACATTGGGCTCCATGCTGGGCATGAAGCCTACTTAAAAACAAAAAGATACATACATACATACATACATACATACATACCCTCTTAAAATTCCAGCAGTCTTCTTTGTAGAAATTGACTGGCTAATTACAAAACTTATATTTAAAAGGGCAAAGAACTTAGAGGAGACAAAGTACTGAAAAAGACCGGAGTCCCAGGACTGCACTGCCTGCCTTCAAGACTTACCGAAGCCCACGGTAATCAAGGAAGTGTGGTGCGGGCACAGAATAGCAAGTAGTTGAAGGAAGCTGGGGAAAGACACAGAAATAGCCCTACATTTCCTTGTACATTTGAGTTTTGACAAAGGACCAAAGCAATCTCACGGGGAAATAAAAGACTTTTCAACACATGGTTCAGGAACAATTGTATATCCACACACACACAAAACGAACCCAGCCTGGCCTCACAGCACACACAGAAATTAACTCAAGGTGCATCACAGACCTAAATGTAAAAGTGAAAGCCATAAAGCCTCTAGAAGACAGCATGGAATGCCTTCACATCCTGGGGACAGGCAAAGTACAGGAAGCAATAACCATTAAAAATGGATAGTTAGATGTAATCCAAACCTCAACTTTCAAATGAAGAGTCAACCTGTATTTTGGGAGGAAATGTTCACTACGTATATCTGACGATGAGTCGACATTCAGAATGTATAAAGAACAAACAGCATCTGCAGCTTGTAAACAAAGACCACAATGAACATGGCACCCAGTTAAACATCTGCATCACTGAAGCGTATATGAACGGATAACAAGTCAGTGTCATTACTCATCAAGGAGGTGCAAATTCAAACCACAACCAGTCCCCCTTTGGAATGGCTAAAACAAAAAGTCCAACAATACCGAACATTCGTGAGGTTGGAGAGCAAAGGAATTGGCAGGAAAGTAGACTCGTACAATCGTTTTGGAAATGTCAGACCACATCTTATAAAAAAAACCGACAACGACCCTGTGACCCTGGAACGCACTCGGAGGTATTCACCAAAGAACAGTGACAGCACATATCCACAAAAGGATGTGTCCACGAGTGTTTGCGGTAGCTTCACTCATGAGGGCAACAAGTTACACGTAGCCTCGGTGTCCAGCAACGGGAGAATGGATCAACAGATTAATACACTAGGACAAGAAATACTACCGGGCAACAAAAGTAATGAGTCACCAACAGACACAACCCCACAGATGCACATCAGACACGTGACCTCAAATGACAGTGGCCAAACACAAAAAGCACACGCCAAAGGACGCTATCTAAGTCGATCTGCAGCACAACTTGAACCATCCTATAGAGAAAACAAACCCCAACACTATTACTTGGGGCCCGTGGGGGGTGGTACTGATTGGAGGGGGAATGGAAGAATCCTCTGTGGTGGAGACAGGATTCTGACTCGTGATACAGGCCTGTTTTGTGCAGACATATGCATCTGTCAAAAATGACTACATGTGCAATCAAAAATTGTGCATTTGACTCAAAACAAAACCGGACACGTAAATATTTGACTGTACTTAGTTATATACACACCGAGATATTTAAGAATCCAGTGTGTGCATGTCAACTTCCTTTGAAACACATCAAGATTTACAATAAACTGATAGGTGGGATAAAGAGATGGAAATACACGTGATAGACCAAATACAGAAAAATACCCTAGGCAGTGAGTGCTCATTATACAACTCTTTCTATTTTTTATGTTTGAAAATTTTTATAATAAAACGTTAGGAATATAAACAAAAGTTTTCATATTAATAAAATAAAGGGGAAAATTATGTAATCAAGCCAACAGATGCAGAAAAATAAAACTCAATACTAGTTCATGTTTCAAACGCCTAGCAAACTAGGAATACAAAGAGAGCACTTCATTAATTAAAGAGCACCTTACACATACACACACACACACACACACACACACACACACACACACACTACAGCAGCTAACGTCAGCCTTAATGGTGAAATATTGAACAGTTTCCCCCTGAGGTCAGGAACAGACAAGAATGTGCTCTCACTACTTCCATTAAAAAATTGCTCTATGGGCCCTATCCAGAACAATAAAAGAAAGCACAAATTTAAATTAAAAAATACATATATAAATGTAAAGTTGGAATGCAGCAAAATTGACATCGCTCACATGTTTATGTACATAAAAAAATCTAAAACAGTCTACAATATCAGAATTAAATTTGCAAGACCACTGGATACAAGGCCAACATAGAAAATTCAATTAGGAATATTTCTATATGCTACCAACAAAATCACTGGAAAATGAAATTAAAACAATACCAATAGCATCAAAATATACGGCATATGTGCAAAACCTATTCATTTAAAACGAAACACTGCTGAGAGGCATTAAAGATGACCTAAATAAATGGAATCATATAACACAGTTACAGACCGCAAAATGAAAAAAAAGTTAAGATGTTAATTTTTCCCTATATTTCTCTATATACTGAATGGAATTTCCGTCAGAATCCAACAAATTCTTTTGTAGAAACCGACAAACTGATTCTATACTTTATGTGGAAATGCGAAACATCTGGAAAATCATGGCCATCTTAAAGAAAATGAACAAAGTTGGAGGTCTTGAGCTACTCGATTCGGAGACTTCCTACAAAGCTACAATAGTTAATTCAGGTACTGGCAGGAAGATGGGTATGTAGTCCAATGGGACACAGAGAGAATGCAGGGATAAGAGCTGTTTGTAACATTCGCTTATCGTCCAGTTAACATTTGTAGGCTCTGTAGTGATGCCACCTGTCTCCTTCCCGGTGGTATCCCTGTTTCTCCCAGTCAGTCCTGGCCCTTGCTCTTCTCACAATTATCTCAGTGGGTTGACAGCCTATTGACCCATGAATTGAGTAATAAATTGATAAAAGTTAGCAATGCGTTTGCTGGGCACCCAAAGATTCCAAAAGAGAAACTGAGGGTCCTGTCTTGACTGGTAATCACTCTTCTCGGTGGACTCACGACATACTAATTTTCAGGTGTCATGAAACAGATACATGTCAAAAGGACTCATTATAAAGATACAAGGCTGGGGGACACGGTGGTAGGCAGGGGAGGAAAGCCGCCTACACCTGGTGACAGGATGTCCAGCCTCCCAGCGGGGTGAGGGTGGAGGCCGTCAGGACAGGTTGAGGACCCATCCATATCATCCGTGAAGCACACACTCGAAAGCTGTAGCAACACAGCTCACAGCGGCACGAGGCCGTGGTCTCAGCTCATCTGCCACGGGCATCTCTTGACTTGGAGGCGGGGTGGGCCCAGGTTTCTCAGGGCTTGAAACTTACACATTTTGGGCCCCTCTTCAAGATGAAGCACTGAAAACTATGAACGGAACATTAGGGACTGCCTTGGAAGGGGCCGTGAGAGTGGGGGTCCTGAAGCTTGAACCAGACTGGAACCAGACTGGCTTCCTGGCAAATCCACGTGAGGGGGAGCCAGGCGGCCCCTCTCCCTCATTGCTACTGCACACACAGGCATGCACACGCACCCAGCCACGCCGCATGGGAGTGAATAAGGTCGGCCTCCCTGCCTCCACGGTAGAGCCGCGGTCATATTCTAGCATTTGGGCACATCCACACCCTTCTCGAAGCCTGAGGAAAATACACATGCCAGGTTCTAACATCTTCCAGACGCCCGAACCATTGAGGCCAGCAGTTCTGCTCACCTACGCTGCCCACACTGGGGGCCTTGCAAGCTGGGTTAGGGCTTCTCTACAGGTTGGTAGAAAGTGGACCAGAAAAGGGAATCGGAAGAAAGAAGACAGCCGAGGAGCAGTGGGAAGGCTGACCGGTTTTCCTCAAGTCCTTCCATGCGTCGTCACCCAGGGACCGGAGGGCTGGCCTCACGTGCGTCTCAGGGAGCCACGGCCTGGCCACCCCAGTCCCCGAGGCCGCTAGGCTTTGCAGTGTTGATGCAGTGAGTGTTTAGATCCCCAAACTGGATGGATCCCCAGGTTAGGACAACACATCCTACATCTTGCAGAGAAAATGGCCTCCTGGCTTTGCTCTGAGAGAAGTTTCCGTGGAGGGACGGACGGAGAGAACGCAGAGCTCACAGACGAGCCAGGGGCCCCCAGGGGCTGACACGCTTCCCTCACTGAGCCTGTGGGTCCGTGGCTTCACAGGTCAGCCCAGATGCAGGGGCACCGCCTGGGCCGTGGGGGTGCGGGCTTGGTCCCCGGGCTTCGGGGACCTGAGACCGAGTGACCAGTGACCCCAGGAGATGGAGGTCAAGGCCCAAACCTTGCAGAGCCATGTTCTGCTCTCTTGGCCAGTATCTCTTCGTGAGGCTGCAGACACTCCCTCTAAGGGGCAGACTCCACGCACTGGGCTGCGGGCACGCAGCCACAGGGGGTAAGGGGCCCTTGGGGGACCGGTGTCACTTTCATGGGCCACCCTGGGTCCCCTCAAGGGAGGTTAAACACAGGTACAGTAAACCACATTGGAGGTGTGTGGGGAAAATCACTGCCCCCCCAACAAAACGTTGTGATTCAGGGGCTGCACGGCGTAGCCCCACGTGTCACCTGCAGAACCAGAGGGGACACAGGTCTCCAGGCTCTCAGGGTGCCCCCCGGAAGCCGTGCCGCTAAAAGCTTCCTGCGTGGCACCCGGCCGCTTGTCTGTGGTCTAGCTCGCCTGGGCTCCTAGGAGGAACGTCACCTCTCTGCTTGCGGCTGGGGTGATGGAGCAGAAGAGTGGCTGGTGGGTTATTTATGAGACGCGGGCTGCACGGCAAGGCCATCTAAGAGAATGCGGTCACCCAGGCAGGCTCCCCGGAGAGCGGGCCAGGCCCGGAAACGGGGCTCGCTGCTGCCGGCTGCCGGGCTCTGCCCTCGTCCGTCCTGAGCCGTCAGAGAGCTGTGGTCCAGGGAGAAAGGAAAGCCCTCGGGGCTGAACGTGCAGTGTGGGGTCCGGTAACACACCTGCTGAACCGGCCCGGCCCCAGCCCCGGGGGCCACCAGCCCTGTGACACCCCCACCCTGACGCCGAACAGCAGCTCTGGGCCCTGGAGCACTAGTTCAGACTAGACGTGGGCCGCGACGTGCCAGCTGGGCCTCTTCCACCGAGGCCTCCTCGCCCCGTCACCTTGAGTGCTATGAAAGTGCCCTCTCGCGCCCTTGGCGACCACAGGCCCCACGGCCACCCTCCACCGCTCCGCTGCCAGCTTGGGGACGCACGCAACGCTCTCTTCCCACGGACGCTGCTCCCTTCCGGAGGCTGAGCCCTTGTCCTCTTCCCAATGGGCAGTTGGATGACCCCTGGAGACCACAGGGGGCCACCGCCCAAGGCTGGCCCACCGCTGCGGGCCGCCCAGCCCCGGGGCCTTGCTGCTCACCACCTGCCCACCCTGCCGTCTCCGGCCTCTCCGTCCATCGACTGCTCCCCCCTCAACCAGAGGCTGAGCTGTGCAGGCCACGGGCAGACACAGGTGAGGCTCAGGGGCAGCCCGCAGGCCGCGTGGACGTGGGGTGACACGGTGTGATGGCCGTGGCGTCGTGGGGCCATGATGGGGAAAGCAGGTTACTTCACTGAATCGCTTATTGCTAGTTCTGCACCAGACTTGCACACAACACCACACGCCTGCGCTCACGCGCACACACATGCACACACGCACACACGTGCAGGTAGTCAGAGGCGGGAAGGCCCGCACGTTTGCTACAACATTCTATTTCTGGAAGCCCACATCGCTTCTTATTTGACATTCTCTTAATCTTAGTCATTTGTATGCAGTGCTTAAGGAAAACAGAATGTTTAGGATGTGAAATGTCACAGCCAAGAGCCTGCTGCAACGGAGCCTGTCACAAGAGGCCCTGGAACCATCCAGAATTTAAAAGAGGCATTGCTAATTACGTCTGGCAGTTTAACCTTCCCGTGGAGTGCCCAGGGTAACCCCCAAGAAACACTGCGGCAAAACCACGTCCTCCAGTGGGCGGCTGCGTATGGCTTCCTCCAGCTCTTCAGAGACGCACAAAATCAACGGAAAACGCCTTTGCAGATGGCCCAAAAACAGAGCAAACAGTGAAGTGAAAGATTGGGGCAGAACGGGTCTGTCCCTGGGCGCTTTCCTGAGAATTCTGTGAAGCTGTGAGTGGAGCCAGAGCCAGGAGACTTGTCTCTTGCCTTTGCACCTGGGCGTGAACGGGCCAGGTAATGACCCGCAGACGCCGGCCTCCTGTCCCTGCCGCGGCTGCTCCCCTCAAGCCCCCTGCTTTGCCCCCTCGGTTTCGCCAGGTTTTAAGAGATGGTGATAAATGGGTCGAAGCAGTCCTGGGCGCCACCGTGATCTCCCCTGGCCGGTCACAAGACGCCGCGGGCACCAGCCACACTGTGGCAGTAACACACATTGGCTCAGCCTGGTTTTCCTGGACGTTACCCTGAGAGTTCGTTTTTAAGCTCTCCGACGAGGGACACCGGGAAGAGAGAGCGTCCTTGTTTGATCTAACGCTCTTAGAGAAAGTGTGATCTAACAAGCTGGGTCTGACTGTGAGTCAGGATTCAGACAAATGGGAAAACAAGTCAGGCGGGGTCTGATCTCAAGCGGAGACACGAAGAACCGCGGCCAAGACGGTCGTTCGAGTCAGAGCAGCGGACTGTGAGCTGCAGACCGCGATGAAAACACCTGGAAAGCGCGCACCTGTGCTGAGCCGCGGACGGCTCGTGTTTCCCGCTTCTCTCCGTCGGCTTTGGTGATTCGTGCCTGGCTGTGCATTTGTCCTTTTCACCGAAGCGGCTTAATTTATTGTCGTAATTTCCCACAGTGTGTCCTTATCGATTTAATTTATGAAACATTGTGGCGGTGCCCCCTCTTGTGTTCCTGAGATGGGTAACTTGTGTTCTCCACCTCTTTGCCTGATCAGTTTACCCGAGCCTTATCATTTCATTGACCTTTCCAAAGAACAACTTTTACGGCCATTAATTTTCTCTGGCTGTGTTATTGATTTCTGATTTTACCTTTATTATTTCTTTCTTCTACTTACTTCCAGTTCAATTTACCTTTCCTTTACTGAGTCTTTAGGTGGAAGCTCGGCATTGATTCGAATCTTTTCTTTTTTCCTAATATAGGTATTTAAGGTTATAAATTTCCATCTAAGCACTGCTTTCTTGCAGACCATGAACCGCTCATTATCACTCATACAAAATGTTTTTCATGCCCTTTGTGAGTTCTTCATTGAAACAATGGTTATTTAGAAACACATCACTTAATTCTCAACTGTTTGGGGATTCTCTGATGCCTGTTTGTTCTTGATTTCTAACTTCAGTATTTTGCGGTCAGAGGACACACACTGTGTGATTTCAATCCATTTAAGTGTGTTGGGACCTGTCGCCAGGTGTCCGTGTCCCCTCCTCCACGGAGCGTGCCTGTGGACGGGGCAGGGCTGAGGTCTGTCGTCTTAGCTCTGGAGTGCCAGGCAGACAATACCGCGGGCCAAACATGCACCTGCCACGGGGCGCTGCTGACCCCGCCACAGCGAGAATGGCGGGACCTTCACCTGCAATTCTCTATTTGTCTAGTCTCCTTTTGTCTCCATGAGTTCACAGCTTATGTCGCTATGTGCTCAATTTAGTTAAATTCAGCCATTATTTATTCAAATATTTCTGCCCTTCCTCTTTTCCTGGTATTCTAATTACACACATACCAGGCTTCTTGATGTTAACCCACAAGTCAACAAGGAGCGGCTCTTTTCTTAGCCCTGGTTTTCTTCTTTCCTTGCTTCAGTCTGGGGACTTTCTGTTCGTCGGGTCAAGCTCACTTTCCGTCTGCAATTTCCACGTTGGGGTTTCGCTGGGATTCTGAAGTTTCTAGACCGGCATCTCCGAGCAGTTCTGGGAACCCCTGCCCCTCACACATTCCCTCTGCTCCAACCCCTCTGAGCCCTGCTTGAGAAGCTTTGATTAAATACATCTCTCATTTCCTCAGTCACGCAATGAAACTTACCCACTCTGTATTTCCCTTTTTTATCTCTCCGCTCGGGGCGTATTTGGGGCCTATTTTGTAATTTACTAGTTCTCTCTTTCGCTGTGTTAATTTTATATTAAACCCATCTATTGGGTTTTTTATATACATCAGTTTTTTAACTATATCATTTCTAAAAGTTCTACTTAATTCTTGTACAAATTAGTTATGCCACTTTTTTTTTTCAACGTTTATTTATTTTTGGGACAGAGAGAGACAGAGCATGAACGGGGGTGGGGCAGAGAGAGAGGGAGACACAGAATCGGAAACAGGCTCCAGGCTCCGAGCCATCAGCCCAGAGCCCGACGCGGGGTTCGAACTCACGGACCGCGAGATCGTGACCTGAGCTGAAGTCGGACGCTTAACCGACTGCGCCACCCAGGCGCCCCTAGTTATGCCACTTTAAAAATTTTTCCTGATCCCTGCAAACATTTCCAACCCTGTTCTTAACTTGTTATTTTATGATCCATGGTCAATGATTCCAATTTCTGAGTCCTTTATGGACCTTCTTCTATGGACTTTGGCTGAACAGAGATGTGTGTCTCAAGGTTGATGAGACTGTATGACTGTGGGATCGAGGAAGGACATTTTCCCCTGGTCAGTTCAGAAGAACTCCATTAGAAAGAAGGGAGAGTCCTAGGGCACCTGGGTGGCTCAGTCGGTTGAGCATCTGACTTCGGCTAAGCTCATGATCTCACAGTTTGTGGGTTCGAGGCCCATGTCTGCCTCTGTGCTGACAGCTCAGACTCTGGAGCCTGCTTCGGACTCTGTGTCTCCCTCTGTCTCTGCCCCTCCTCTGCTCACTCTGTCTCTCTCTGTCTCTCTCTCAAGAATAAATAAAACATTTTAAAAAGTTAAAAAAAAAAAAAAGAAGAATGAGTCCTGACTCTACTTTTAGGGTCTAAAATGACAATATCAATAGTCGTTAATGTTTATGCTGCACTTTTAAATGTCTACAACCACTTAAAATTGTTAATGTCCACAAAATCTCCCCGTGAGTTAGATTCTACTCTTTCTTGGACAAAGACACCAAGATCTGGGTAAGATGACGTCTTGCTAGATTCCTGCAGGGAAAGTGACAGAGAGCGGGGAGAGAGCAGGAAACTCAGATGCGGTTGTGACACAGGAAAGCCAGGTGTCAGCAGCAGCAGAGAGCTGAGCCGGCGACGACCCAGGGAACAGGTGTGGCCGCACCGGATCCGGCTGGGCCTGAGCCCCGTCCCGGCCCCGAGAGTTCGACCTCAACACTCAACACTCAGCTACCGTCAACCTCAAATTACAGTGTGCCGCGGCGTTTGAATGATACAAAAATACATCTTCGAAACACAAAATACTGTTTTCTGATCTCAATTTTTTTAATGCTTACAATTTGAGGAACTCCTACCTAAGCTTCTTTTTATCTCCTACTTCAATGTGAAACAAATGGAAATAGGTTTTCCGTGGGAGCCTCTATACGACAAATGCCAAACCTCAAATCTCTCTCTGGAAAACAAACCTCACGATCTCTATCATGGCATAGTCTCCCCTCCACGCTTGACAACACCACCCCGTCTTCACGGCTGGCCGCACACATCACCCTCTCAGCGATAAGACCCCCCCGCCCCCGGCCCTGCAGAGTCCCCGTCCCCCTGAGCAGCCAGGCATTCCGCGCCTGCCTGCCTGAGTCACTCAACAGATGGCACCGGGACGCCTTCCCCGGACACCGCGGTGACCGTCACTTCCCTGCTGGACTATTAGCACCTGGAGGGTGAATTCACATTCCTTTTTAGATGTTCTGCAGGATTTCTACGGCTACTCCCTTGTGAAGAAAGCAGATTTCAGATACAAACTAGCTCTTACTGAGCGTGGAGTGTGTGACAGGCCCTGGGCGACAAGCTTTGCGTATGTTATCTCAGCAAACCCTCACAACGCCGAAAGAGGTGGCATTTCAGGCTCAGAACTCACCTCACGTAATGTCCTCCAGGCCAAGGAGAGCTAGGATTTTAATCCTGGTGAGCACGACCCCTAGCGCTAGGTCCCGATGACCCAGCGTGTGGTTTTAAAACAACACGTTTCCATGACGGTGAATGAACTAAGGAAAGTTATACTATTTCTCAGCAATAGGTCACGGTTCATCACTCGCCACCACCAGCGTGGGGCGTCCTTCCAACCCCCAGGGGGACCCAACCATACTTTCTAGGATCAGCGCCTTCTTAGAAAACAAAGCCCAATACATAACCATAAACAAGAAGAGGTCATCGGTCCCTCGGAGGCGCAGTCACAGGCCAGGCCCTCACCTGGAGGCTCACCCTTGAGCAGCAGCACAGTGGTGAGCGGGTGCAACACGGCGGCTCCTGCGGGCTCTTGGGGGGCAGTGAGCCGCCCGCCCGCTGGGTGACGGCACGTGGGGGGCTTGGAATCAGCCTGGTGGGAGTATTTACACCACAGCATTCAGCAAAAACGACCAGTCACACTTCTTCTCCCCAAAGTCCAATTGCTGGAGATTTACAGGCACGCTACCGGGGTAGACTAAGAAAAATACAGTGCTCATTTGGGTGATCTTCTTCATAAATTGGGGAAAAAGATAACCAGAGGGAACATATTTGACAAGAGCTGAGAAATGGATAGGGCACCTGGGAGGCTCAGTCAGTTCAGCGTCTGACTCTTGATCCCAGCTCAGGTCTTGATTCCAGGGTCATGAGTCCAAGCCCCACGTTGGGCTCTGTGCTGGATGTGAAGCCTACTTTAAAAAAAACGGGGCGCCTGGGTGGCTCAGTCGGTTAGGCCTCCGACTTCGGCTCAGCTCATGATCTCGTGGTTTGTGGGTTCGAGCCCCAGGTCAGGCTCTGTGCTGACAGCTCAGAGCCTGGCGCCTGTTTCGGATTCTGTGTCTCCCTCTCCCTCTGCCCCTCCCCTGCTCGTGCTCTGTCTCTCTCTCTCTCTCTCTTTCTCTCTGTCTCTCTCAAAAATAAACATTAAAAATTTTTTTTAAGTTGATAAACGGAAGAGCGAGAAGAGTAAGCCTCCTAGAAAGCAGAGCTTCAACTCTCAATGGCAAGAACACGCCCTCGGTCCTAGACACCTGTCAACGCTTCAACGCTGGGATCCACACGGCTCCAGCAGGGCCACCCGAACCACCGACCTGGGACACGCGGGGCTGCCCCTGGGACAAGGAAGGCTGGGTGATACACGTGAACTGACACCAGCAGCCTGTCGAGCTTTCGCTTTAAGAGAGGCTGGATGAACGGGATTCTCTGGCCGCCCTACCTTTTTCCAGCTTGCTGCTGGCTCCGGGAAACAGAAATTTCCTCCAGTTCGACCCGCGAGGCATCAGAGCCTGTCTGGGCAGTCGCTGGAGCTTTGGGGGCCGGTGCCAAAGGCTGTGCCTGGTACTTCAAGCATGAAATCAGGAAAATCTTCTAGCTCGGGTCCGTGACATTATTGGTCAACACTATAGAAGAATTCAAAGCCTCTGTATCTTTTCTAACCACACGGCCCACGCTTGGGCGGTTCATTGAATAATATGGCGACGAAATGCCTTAGCCTCTATCTCTCCGCACCAAACACAGAGCGCTCTCTTGGCGCTGGGACAAGGCTGCTGCAGAGCCAAATCTCACCCGAGAGGGGGAGCCCCAAAGTGCTGCAGGAGAGCCCGTGTCTACCCCACGCGCGCCCAGGTACCGGCCCCCTTTGCCCATCTGCTCTCCGTCTCTCGGGGATCAGAGAGGCCTATTCACCGCAGGAACCCTTATCGTTACCACCCGGCTCATCACTCTAGTCCCAGAGGGAACACACTCGGGTAGGATGAAGTCGGGCTCTGGTTCCCGACTGGGGAGGAACGTGCTTTGTTCTCCAACAGTTGGGCAACAGAGGTGTTGTTTGGAAGAGAGCGCCCCAGCACAGCACAGGAAGGCTCTCCGGACGGAGCGTCTCTTCCTCACGAACAAACGACGTGAACCCTCGCTCCTCCCGAGGGGGGCGACGTCACGATTAACTACGCAAGTGACACCGGGTTTGGAAATACGGCAAAGTATGTCACGAACGTTTCAACTGCCACCCAGTCGAGCCTTCATCGTCTCTAAGCAGATTCACCATCACGTGCAGGGCCCCCTTCCGTACAAATAAGCCCCCGGGGGGCGGACTAGAAGCACCGGGTGCCAGGCTGGTGGGAGGGCGGGGACAGCGCCTGCGTGGGGGCCGCGCACGTAGGTGAGCAGTTGCGCTCAGTATTATTTATCGTCTGCGTCCCTTTCCTTCAGGAACAGCACGACAAAAGGACTCCGGTTGTCCTCATTCCCGTCTCCCACTTCCTCTCGCGCTCTGAGCCCGCGGTGAGCCCTCCTTCGGGCTGTTAGACACCACCCGAGATAACGCGACGTCAAGGTGGGCACCTACCTACGTTCTTACCTGGTGAGCTTGCCACGTGACTCTGTGTGCTGGGTCAAAGCCATCTCCGTTTCGAGATCGACGGAAGCAGACTGAGGATTTGCACAGGCTGTCCGCTTCCCCGCCACGTGCACCTGTCCCCGGTGAGCCTGCGTGTTCCAGCCTCCGGCCACGCCGACTCTGCTCGCTCAAGGTGAAGGCAGACACCTGGGGTTTGAGGGGAGGGAAAGGGAGCCCCGCTCATCACTTTCTCAGGCTGAGACCGTCTCACGGCCAAAGCCTCCGTAGGACTCAATCCTTACCCTTAAACCTGAAGGCCGAGAGAGGGCCGAGGCACAGAGGCTCCCGCGTGGATGGGGGAGGGGAGCCGTGCATTACCTAAGACGTGCAGAGGTCACCCCCAAAGACCCCTCCGTGAGGGCGACCGCCCTAAGTGTGTGTGACTTATTTCCCTCAGTGCAAACCTGGAACAGCTTCCCGGGAAACGCGACATACCTTCGGGTACATCTTGCTCAGGATTACTGTTTACGGTACGCACACCCACTCTTCTGCTAAAAGGAGAAATCTCCGTGCTGTTGCAGGAGCTCCAGGCCTCAGGAGGGACCGGCAGAGTCACGTCCCGGGTGTGAGGCCAGCGCCCCGAGCGGGCTTCCCCTTTCTTCTACAAAGTCTCTTCTAACTGTTCACCCATGCTTCCACAGAACTCCACGTCAAAAATAACAAAAACTTTAAATACAATGTGGCATTCCAGATTAGATGCTGGAGCCAAAAACGGGGGAAAAAAGATATTCTGGAAAAACTGGTAAGATCAGAACAAAGAGGAAATCAGTTAGCGGATGTCCCAAGGCCGGTTCCCCAGTGGTGGTAAGTGTGTACGGGGCCCTGAGAGGAGAGGCATGAGAAGTCTGTTCTTTTTCAAAGTTTTCTGTATATCGAAGACTATTCCAAAATAAAAGTTCACTTTAAAAAAAGGCAACCTAACCCGAAAGGTCAACGTGATTACTTTATTACTTATTTCCATAAAGGATTACGACATCAACAGGGTACTTCCCCTGAACAGATGGCTGTGTAAGTCGTCTGGCTTCACTAAGCTTTGTACGAATTTATTTAATACAATTAATTATAATATAGAGCATCTTTTAAATAAATTCACACAAAACCAACTTCTCAGCTAATTGGCTACCTGAACACAGGAACCTAATCACCACCATGTACTAATTGAAAATACAGTATTAAATACACACACACACACACACACACACACACACACACGTTAAAATCCAACAAGTAAAACAACCAGGAAATGGTCCTCAGGAAATTTGCTAAGTATGTTGACCCAGATTTAAGGAAGTTACTAACACCTTCCAGAATGTTCCTCCTTGAAAAGCCAGCATATGTTGGCTAGATCCTTAGGACATATCCCATCCGTGAGGACAAGACCCATGGACAGGTGACGGGGCGTAATTCACCAGGCCGGCACACGGGAAAGCAGCTGAGCACAGAGGGCCAGGCGGGGACAGGATGCACAGGACAGGGGTTCTGACGTGGCGGGAGAGGGCAGCTCCAGAAAGGGAGGGGGGAACAGGTGCACCGCTTCCCTGGTTGGCCAGGAGAGCTGGCCTTCGCTCACCTGCAGAACGCTGTTCACCTGCAGAATGTGCCCGTGGCCTCAGCTCCCATGCACACTTGTTGGGCCGCACGAGGATCATCCAGCCTGAGCGCAGACAGTCCTCCTCAAGAGGGGCCACGGGAAAAGAGACACTGTCCTGCACTGTGTCCCAAAGGTAGCAATGAAGAAACTAGTGTGTGCTGGGGCGGGGCAGGCACCGTTCACAATAATACACATGTGTCTATGACGGGATCCTGCAATGTGACGATCCAGACACAGAACTCAAGATGCAGAATCAGAACATGTTTTTGGAAAAGAACCCCGTAAGAATCAGAGTCCCTTTCAGGCGGCTTCCACTCTTTGCTTACACATTTTGAGAAAACAAACTGCAAAACAGATAGATGCCCAGGGCCCTCCTTCAGGACGGGGCCCCCATGTCAGGGGCAACAGGAGGGACAGAGTCAGGCAGCCTCGGGCCACCGTAGTTTTTTCAAACTGCAGGAAAACAGGAGACGGAATTCTGTGAAGTGAGGTGTGCTGGGCGTGCCTCCTTCCAAAAGTTTAGGAAAATCAGTTTTACACAAAACATAAGCAGCAGAGGATCAAGGTGAAATCAGTATGAGAATACCGAGTCATCACATGACAAAGGACACAGAACACAACAGCGTCCCTAGAGATGGTGAAGACACGCGTGAAGACGTGCCCACACCACAAATATAAACTGTGACCTCCCGACTCCAAAACCAAGTAGATGCCACAGATGAATGTTACGCCACGTGGGGACGAGAGCGCTCAAAATCAGACAACTCAGAAATGAGCTCATATTGCCGAGGACGTAAGAAATAAGGGAAAACATCCCAGAAGCGAGGAATGAGCTAAAATACAAGGAACACAAAAACGAATAAAATAATGACAAGACAATTCACGTTGGAAGAGGGAGCGTTTTCATAATAAAAATAGGCGAGGAGATGGAGAGAAACTGAAAGAAATACGAAAGAGGAATAAGGAAGGCAAAGACAACCCCACACGGGACAGCAGGTGCCAAAAACCGAGCAAGGGGAGGGCTGGGGGTCGTTGGCCACAGAGCCGGGCCCTCCAGGCCTACGCTGACTACGCCCTGGAGACCCAGGGATCCTTGCGGGGGCTACGGTTAGCCAAACTGCCTTGCGTATTTGGAAGTTGCCAAGAGTCCTCTCCACAGACACACACACACACACACACACACACACACACACACACAGTGGCTATGTGGGCGGGTGGATGGTAGGCAACCTTACTATGGTCACCAGTTTGCAATACTGTCATCTGTGACTTGCTTAATGTTACTTGTCAACCACGGCCCAATAAATTCGGGCAGGGAGAGGGCACCAAATGCAAAGAATACTGCGTCCAACAAAGATTTCCCCAAATACCTTTTTTAAAGATTGGAAACATCACACAGCAACCACCTGGCTACGGCCTTCGGCAGGGCTCCCCCAACGACGCCCTCCCTCCCCTGGGCCACCCTCAGCTTCTTAGCTGAAGCTCTGACCGTCCAGCCACCCCAGGCCCCTCCAGATGGGCAGTGTCTCCCCTACAGTGGCCGTGGCTCCTGTCTTCTTGGGCAGATGGCTGTCCTGTCACCAGCCCGCAGGGTCCACAGTCCAGCCCGCAGGGCTTTGACCTGAGAGGCAGCTGTAGGACACACACTGCCCAGCGGACACCTGCCAAGGACTGCGTCGCTCACAGGGACCCGCAATCCCCTGCGGGGAGCAAAGGGCTGTGAGCCCCACCCTGCTTCCCCGGGACTGACCCTGACCCCTGAGCCCCGGGGAACCCCCCCCCACCTGACCCCCCCCCACCACGACCCCACGTCCCCACGTCCCCAGGACTGACCCTGACCCCTGACTCCAGGCGGACGCCCTGGACCGCAGGTCCGTTCTCCCCGCACGCGCTCTCTGACCTCACGCTCCCCCACCCTGGGGTCCCGTCTCTGCTGGAAACGACACCCCCAAAGTGGGGCTGCGCGGGTGGCCCGGTTCCAAGGGCAACGGCGACACCGCTGGGCTGACTCGAGGAGCGCACCCGGGGGGACAGGGGCGGCACGGGGGCGGAACTGTGCGGGGAGGAGGAGCCCGCGGAGGCTCAGGGTGGGGGGTGGGGGGGTGGGAGGGGTCGGCGCAGGGCCACTGCGCAGCCGCGGAAGGGCTGTGCGGGGCGGGGCGGAGAGGTCGCGGGGGAGGGGCGGAAAGGTCGCAGGGGAGGGGCGGGGGTCTCCGAAGGTCTTAAGGAAGGTGAGGGCGCGGGGAGGGGAAGGGCCCTTCTCCGCCCCTCCCGGGGTCTGGGCAGCTGCTCCGGGATTCCTCCTTCCTCCGGGTCACCCGCTGCGCCCCTTCCCACCCCCTACTCTGTCCTGGAAAGGCCGGGAGCTGGCTCCCTTCTAGGAGGTGGCTCAGCAAGGCCTGACCTGGGGGCGCGGGGTCAGTGCCTGGCTGAGCAGAAGCCCCTCCAGCCCAGCCCAGCCCCGCCCCTTCCAAAGGCTCCGGGCACAAGGCACCTGTCACCCCAGGTCCCCAGGGCAGCCCCTGGCCCGGGACGCAGGGTCCCTCACCTCCTCTTGGAGGCCTCTGGGGCCTCTCCCCCTTGGGGGTGAAGAGATCCTGACTCCCTGAATCCTGCCTCGGGTACCTCCCTCCAGACACCTGGCCCTGAGCTGCCCCCTGGGGTCCTTGGATCCTAATGTAAAGGCAGCTCCGGAGAGCCCCCTGCCCAACCTCGCAGCTCCTCTCCCACTGACCTAATCTGCTCCGGGACCCCCTGAGGAGGCGCTCTGGGAACCCCAGGCGCAGAATTACAGGTGAATACTTGGTTTCCTGAATCATGTTCTGAGATTTCAGCCACCAAGGATTTTACGACTATTTTTGGTAAATTACGCTATTTTTGGTAAATTACCCTATTTGGGGTAAATTTTTAGAAGTCCCCTATTCTCTCCCAGCAACTATCGCTGCTATTCATTTGCACACTACTGCGTACGGACATTTCGTGTCTGTGGCCCCGACCCTCACGGTGATCCTGAGAAAGCTCTGCTGTGACAAGGGTGGAGGCGGAAGCTCGTGGAGACCTAGCGTCTTTTCACAGCCACGCGGCAGCTGAATTGCAGAATGCAGATTCGAACCCAGGCCTACTTTGTTCACAAGTCTGCTTTGATTCACCACACCCAGCAGCCCGCCCGTCACCATATGTCCCGGAGAGTGTTGGCAACTCAAAAGACAGACCTCCCGTCTCCGCAACACAAAACGGTTAAGATGCGGGAATCTGTTACCGCGCAGCACTACTACGAGTGAGTGGAGGTCAGGCAGGACCTGGAGGTCAATTCTCTACCGACACCGCAGTTCAAAGCTTCCGGAAAGCAGAAGGGCCCAGCTCCTGCTCCAAGTAAAATGCTACCTTTGACCGGAGACATCTCATGCCAGGTGTGCCACGCAAAATGCAGTGACGGGTACCAAGGAAGCCAACAGAAGATTCAGTGCATCTATGAATCAGAAAAGCCGTGAGGAAGTAACCACTGGCATCTTTAGGGAGATTCCAAAGAGCTCTTTGACTGGGGATGTCATCTATTCAACTGAAATTTTTCCTCTTTGCAGATAAATAAACAAAATCGGACCTTATAATGAAAAGAAAATTGCCAGCAGAGAGGGGAATTGAATGATCTATAAATTAGACCGTGATTTATATTTCACTGACACAAACTATCCATCCTCTGAATGACTTTTAAGTCAATGCTATAACGCGTAAAATGGCACAGCTTCAATATCGGTCCCCAACTTCATAAATCAAAGGAGCAAGATGGGATCAGATGGTGACCACCCTTGTCAACCACTCAAATCATAAATTACATTCTCAGATGGCTCCCGCTGTGGGTCGAGGGTGGCATCTTCGAGCACGGGAAGCCACGGAGGCAGGCGAGCCCTTCTTGTCACCACGGCCACCACGCTTATTCTCCGGGGAAGCCCGCAGCCCCAACACGCCTTCTGCCTGGCCGGGGACGTCAACGGAAGGCCGCAGCAGGAAATGGGTTTCCATCACGCTATTGAGAATGGTAAAGGTAGATATGGTTACTGTGCCCCCTGAAGATGTTGATTTGGAGCTGCCGGCCAGGCTGTCCACTTGCTGTGTCCATTGAGTCCGGAAGTCTGGGTCAGTGGACCTGGCCTACAGCTCGGCACCGTTGGCCAAGTCACCCAACCCGTCCAAGCCACAAGTTCCTCGTCATCAGAGAGGGCTGGTGATTTGTGTCTTACAAACAGGTGAGAATAAAATGGAATACAAGTAGACAGGTGCTCAGGATGGAGCTTTGCATGTTACTGCCCTCAGCTCAATAATAATGCGCACCTGTACCCACGGGGGGGGGGGTGGGCGGGGGGGAGCGCAGAGGCAGAGACTCCCATGATTCCCACACACATCCACTCGGCTCAGTAATAATGTACACCTGTCCCCGGGGGCGGGGGGAAGAGGTAGAGACAGAAAGAGGGAGAGAAGCGACCTGCTCGATGAGCGTTTTGTGTTGTTTTCCTCGAACACGAATTGAATTCTGAGAAATATTTTTGTTTAATTTTTTTGCACTAGTAAGATGATCATAAGGTATTCCCTTTATCTGGCCAAGTTGGTGAGTTATATTGATTAATGGCATAAACCCTACTTTGGTTCCAACATGTTGTCATTTCTATATTTTGCTATAATTGGATTTGCAATAATTGTTCAGAATTTGGGGCCTATGTCCGTGAGTGAAATTGGTTTCTGATTCTCGCTTCTGATAATGTTCTTAGCAACTTGGTACCAGAGTGGCACTACCTTGGTCGTACAATTTAGGAAGTGCTCTGGATCCTTAGCTCTCCAAAGGCACGTGCGTAAGATCGGCATCCTGTATTTATTAGATATTTGGAAGAAATCACTAAAGTCAGTTGGCCTTACATTCTCCAGGTGTAAAATATTAAGTTGCATATTTTATTAATAGATTAGAACTATTCATGTTTCCTATTTGTCCTCATGTAACTTCTGACAGTTGGTGTTTTTCAAGATATTTTTTTCCTTTCATCTCTACGCTCTCGAATGTATTGACATAAAATTGTTGATAATATCTTACTATCTTTTTAATGACTAAATCTATTGCACTGTTCCCTTTTTCATTCTTAATCATGGTGTTTCGTGTTCTCTCTCCATTTATTTTGTTTTCAGTGGCCGTGTTAGCGTTAGCAATTTTATTAATATGTGTAAAGAGGTAATTTTCAGGTTTATTAAGTTTTTCTATTGTGTAAATATTTTAAAATTTCATTGATTTTTCCTTTGGTCTTCATTATATCCTTTCTTTTGCTCTCTATGGATTTATTATCTTATCCTTTTCCTAGTTTCCTGAGATGGAAGTTTATACTGTTGAATATCTACTCTTTTTTTTTTTTCCAAGATATGCATTTGGAGCTAGGAATTTCTTAGCTGTTCTCCACAGGTTTTTTATGTCTTATTTCTGTTATCATTCTGTTCAAAATGCTTTCTAATAGTTTTACTTTGTTATTAACTTCATTATTCATTATATTAATCACTTTATTATTAATAGTAATGAAATATTTAGAAGTATGTGGCTTAATTTCTACATTTTAGGGAATTTTTAATTATCTCTGAGTTTTTACTTCTACTTTAATTCCAGATGGTCAGAGAATAAACTCTGGTATATTTTCAGTTACTTGAATATGGTCTGTTTCAATAAATGTTTCTTTTGGAGTTAAAAAGAATGTGTGCTCTGCAGTGGTTAAGGGCGATGTTCTACATAAGTCAGTTGGGCCAACTTAGTTCATTATGCTGTTGAGATCTTCTCTAATTTTAGTGAGTTTTTGTCTCTTTGTTACTGAGAAGTGTGTTAAAATCTCCAAAGTGATTGTGATTTGCCTCTTTTCCTTTTAGTCCTGTCAGCTTCAGCTTTCTCTATTTTGATGTTGTATTATTAGGTGCATACAAGTTTAAGATCATTGTGTCTTTGTATAGAATTGACTTTTTTACCATAGTGAAATATTCCTTTTCATAGCTATAATACTTCCAGCCTTAAAATCTATTGATTTAGCTACAACAGCTCTTTTTCATCAAGTGCTTGCAAGGTGTGTCTGAAAGTACTCATGTTCCCTGACAAGCACGAGATAAAATGAAATGGCTGGTTTTGAAACATGTTGCCAGGATCCCAGACGGTGGGTGCCCGGCTCTGTCAGCTTGTGTTCAAGCCCCGAGAGGAGCAGGGTGATAGGACTCACAGCCAGGCCAGCCCCACCTGCTCTACTGTGACTGATTAGAATCGGGAACAGTGTTCTGGCATGGGGATAGTCGCTTTGGGGAAAGTCTGAGGCCTGGGAACCACAGGCTGATTCTTATCTAATGTGTGGTCATTTCTTCCCAGTTTGTCCAGGAATGTCTGGGGTTCCTTGAGGCATGGGACTCTCAGTGCTAAAACCAGGGCATTGCAGGAAAACCAATGTGAGTTGGCCGTCCTGCCTCTCAGCCCTGCTTGGATGGCCTTGCCCCTCCTGTCAGGCTGCACTGGGCTTCCTGCAGTCATGGCCACTGGCCCACCCGGAGTGGATTTCTCCACCCAGCATGCCCCATCTGGGTGGTATAGACGCACGTACGTGTGTTTGCTCGTTCACAGGCCCTTCCACACTGAGAGGGGAGCGGTGGTGTTTCCCTTCTGGAAGAGCTAAGACAAGAGGCGGCCCCGTGGGCACCCACCTTGGAGGCCCCTGGGTGCCCCACTGGAGGGAGCAGGGCTGGCCGTGGTGCGGGCTGGGGGGCAGGGGACCGCAGGTGCGTCCCTGTCTCCGGACCGCAAGGCACCGCTGGACGAAGACATTCCCTGTGTGTCGCCCGCTCTTCCTCAGACTCTGGCCCCAGCCGCCAGTGCCGCTTCATCAGGCTCTGCGGAAGCCCCCCTGGGAGCAGCGCACAGGAGCCTGGGTGTCCCTGCTGCAGGCCCCGCCTGCTTCTGGCACCCCGTGAACTTTCAGCTGGGAGGCATCAAGAAAAGCTCGCCCACACGTTGTGAGTCTTCCACGGCCTCCTGCCGCCTTCTCCCTGGTCTAAAAACTCCCACGAGGCCGACAGGGCAGAAACCGCGGCCTCCGAGTGTCTCCGGAGCCACAGGGACTCTCCGGGGCAGAAGGGACGCCCCTGCCGGCACCTCCCTGGCCGTCCCCGGGCTCGGGGCCCAGCGGCCGCCGCGACAGCCCAGCCGGCTCTGTGCTGAGCTCCGCAGGGTCGTGGCGCCACGCGGCCCATGGAGGACGGGTCCTGTCTCTGCTCGGGCGCTGGCAGGCGTGGTCGGGTTAGTCGCCAGACAAGTGTTTTCTGCCATGAGCATTCCGAAGCGGTTCCAGCGAAGGTGGCAGAGAAGGTGGGAGGTTAAGGGGAAACGGCGGCAGCCAAAAGCCACGGGTCAGGTCAGCGCGTGTCCCCGAACAACCGTGGGCAGCTTCCCGGGGCAGGTGAGTCCGTTGCGGCGAAGGGGCCAGAGGTGTGCGGCCGACGCGCCGATGGCAGGACAAAGCCACAGCCGAGTGTGAGGAGCCCCGCGGCGTCTGTGAGCGGTGCGGGGACGTTTCCCCGCGGGGGCTGCGCCTGCCCACACAGCGATCCGGATGGCAGGACACGCCTGTGCCCTCGCGTGGCACGCGTCTGCGGCCCTATCTCAAGAATGGAAGAACTGAGAGCCCTCAATGCTGCTCCCGGAAGCCGGGGGCAGTGGCAGGGACTCGGTCCGATCAGAGCAAAGTGGTGGCCTCGGTGACACAGCAGCCCCAGAGCCGACCCGATCGGAGCAGCGGGCACCCGAGGCGAAGGGCACCCGACCTACGTTCCATCATCTCCGCCGGGTCATTGAAAACATCCGCTCGCCGGCTGTGGCTTCCCAAAGTCCCTCAGGAGTAGAGCACCGTCGTGGAGGCGGGGCGACCACGCTCCATCCAGTTCCAATCCCTGCGGCATTGCGCCGGCTCCGCCTTGGGCCTGCAGCACGGGGAGGGGGGGGGGGGGGGGGGTCAGGCTCTGCCTGCGCGAAGCTTGCACACGCGCAGAGGCCACGAGCTCAGCGTCCCCTTCGCGTCCAGACAGCGGGGAGGGGAGGCTTGGCGGGGAAGAGACACCTCTATGTCTGGCCCCAGAGGGAGAATGGGGAACACCGCCGTGCCCACAGTTGGGCAGGGCCCCCCACCTCAATCAGGGTCCCCCCCACCTCGGGCATGGGTCCCTCACCTCAGGCAGGGCCCCCCCACTTCAGACAGGGTCCCCCCCACCTTGGGCATGGGTCCCTCCACTTCAGGCAGGGCCCCCCCACCTCAATCAGGGTCCCCGACCTCAGGCATGGGTCCCCCACCTCGGGCAGGGCCCCCCCACTTCAGACAGGGTCCCCCCACCTTGGGCATGGGTCCCTCCACCTTGGGCATGGGTCCCTCCATTTCAGGCAGGGCCCCCACCTCAATCAGGGTCCCCCCACCTCGGGCATGGGTCCCCCCCACTATGGGCAGGGCCCCCTACCTCAACCAGGGTCCCCCCCACCTCGGGCATGGATCCCCCCACTTCAGACAAGGCCCCCCCACCTCGGGCATGGATCCCCCACTTCGGGCAGGGCACCCCACCTCGGGCAGGGTCCGCTCACAGCCCCCACCCTTCCCAGGGCTCCTGTCCTATCTGCGTGCACGCATTTCAGAACCACGGTGCTCGTGAAGATTCTAGTCTGTTTCTGTGTCATCCGGTGGCATCTAAGGAGAGCAGGGTGGGTGGCTCGGGATCCTGCCAGGGCCCCTGAAATCTCCACGGGGTCTCACCTGAGTCTTTGGGGAAGCTTGAAGGTCAAGACCCTTCGGGCTGGGCCTGTCAAGTTGCCCAGGGCCTGGACTCTGGGCTGCTCACTGGGGGCCGGTGAGCTGCCCGTGGGGCTGTCTGGATGAGGTGGGGACAGAGAGCGGCCGTCCCAAAGCATGAAACAAGGCAGAGTGGGGGGCATCTGTCTCAAAGCCAAACGTGAGCATAAAGGGAGAACCACACTTCCGTCAGCCTTGGAGCTGAGGCCCCGCTGTGGTTCCAATTGGGTGTAGGGGCCTGAGGCCACAGGCGTGTGCAGGGACCGCCATGGGGCCGTGTGGGCGTCAGGAAGCTGGGCCCTCATGGCGGCTCCTTGGCCATCTGTTTCCCCGATGAGAAGGTGGAGGCCTTGAGAAGGGGGACACAGGACAGGGAGGGCTGCTGGGAACTCGGGGCAGGATGACATATGACAAACCCAGCCCTCATCCCCACGGCGCGTCAGTGAGGAGGGGCTCCACCTGTGGCGTGCACTTGCTTATTGATTGACTTTTTCCGAGCACGCACAGTCCTTCCGTGACTTTGAAAGGAGGTTTTATAATGATTTTTAAGTTTATTTATCTTGAGAGAGAGAGCATGAGCAGGGGAAGGGCAGAGAGAGAGAGACAGACAGACAGACAGAGAGGATCCCAAGCAGGCTCCACACTGTACTCAGAGCCCAGGGTGGGGCTCTATCCCACAAACCGCAAGATCACGACCTGAGCCGAAACCAGGAGTCAGACACTCAACCGACTGAGGGGGTACCTGGTGCTCCTAAAAGGACGTTCTAAACGTTCTGGACAAAGCAGTGCCACACCGTGCTCACAGTGCTTTGGGGTAAAGGTTGCGTGATGCTGAGGGGTACCTGGCCACCTCGGCACAGTCTGCCAGGGACTGAATTTACAAAATTCTGCTCCTGCCAGAAATGTCTACGACTCTCCATCCTGGGGTTTCCTGGCTGCTCACGCAGCCCACCAAGGGGAAGGGGACGAGCCCCTAACCTGGGGTGGCCTCGCCGAGGGCTGGAGACGAGCCCCTTGACCTGGGGCGGCCCCACTATGGCCTGGAGATGAGCCCCCTGACCTGGGGTGGCCCACTATGACCTGGAGACGAGCCCCCTGACCTGGGGTGGCCCCGCTGTGGCCTGGAGACGAGCCCCCTGACCTGGGGTGGCCTCGCCAAGGGCTGGAGATGAGGCCCCTGACCTGAGGTGGCCCCACTGTGGGCTGGAGACGAGCCCCCTGACCTGGGGTGGCCCCACTATGGCCTGGAGATGAGCCCCCTGACCTGTGATGTCCTCATCAAGGGCTGGGGATGAGCCCCCTGACCTGGGGTGGCCCCGCTGTGGCCTGGAGACGAGCCCCCTGACCTGGAGTGGCCTCGCTGAGGGCTGGGGATGAGCTCGCTGACCTGGGGTGTCCTTGCCGAGGGCTGGAGACGAGCCCCCTGACCTGGGGTGGCCCCGCTGTGACCTGGAGACGAGCCCCCTGACCTGGGGTGGCCTTGCCGAGGGCTGGAGATGAGCCCCCTGACCTGGGGTGGCCTCGCCGAGGGCTGGGGATGAGCCCCCTGACCTGAGGTGGCCCCACTGTGGCCTGGGGACGAGCCCCCTGACCTGGGGTGGCCCCACTATGGCCTGGAGACGAGCCCCCTGACCTGGGGTGGCCCCGCTGTGGCCTGGAGACGAGTTCCCTGACCTGGGGTGGCCTCGCCGAGGGCTGGAGACGAGCCCCCTGACCTGGGGTGGCCCCGCTGTGACCTGGAGACGAGCCCCCTGACCTGGGGTGGCCTTGCCGAGGGCTGGAGATGAGCCCCCTGACCTGGGGTGGCCTCGCCGAGGGCTGGGGATGAGCCCCCTGACCTGAGGTGGCCCCACTGTGGCCTGGGGACGAGCCCCCTGACCTGGGGTGGCCCCACTATGGCCTGGAGACGAGCCCCCTGACCTGGGGTGGCCCCGCTGTGGCCTGGAGACGAGCCCCCTGACCTGGGGTGGCCTCGCCGAGGGCTGGAGATGAGGCCCCTGACCTGAGGTGGCCCCACTGTGGGCTGGAGACGAGCCCCCTGACCTGGGGTGGCCCCACTATGGCCTGGAGATGAGTCCCCTGACCTGGGGTGGCCCCGCTGTGGCCTGGAGACGAGTTCCCTGACCTGGGGTGGCCTCGCCGAGGGCTGGAGACGAGGCCCCTGACCTGAGGTGGCCCCACTGTGGGCTGGAGACGAGCCCCCTGACCTGGGATGTCCTCGTCAAGGGCTGGGGATGAGCCCCCTGACCTGAGGTGGCCCCACTGTGGGCTGGAGACGAGCCCCCTGACCTGGGGTGGCCTCGCCGAGGGCTGCCTACCACTCCTGTCCCACAGAGGGTGCCCCGGGCGACAAGGGGCCCACCGCGCAGGAGCGAGGGGTCAGCACGCCTCCCCTGGCGCCTGGAGCAGGGCGGTGCCCACAGAGCCCGGTGAGCAAGCCGCCGTGGAACAGGAGTAGGCAGTGGAAGGGGACCTTCTCCCCGACCAGCCCCGCGGGGGCCGGAAGGGAGGGGCCGCAGGGACAGGGAGGGCAGGTGGACGCCCCCAAAAGGCTACGCTTCGCCCCTCGTCTCTGCAGGAGGCCACACCGAAACCGAAGGGGCCCGGGATCTCCCACTGCGCTGGGTCCCGTGTCCCCTTACTCCTGCTCTTCCCCACGTCTCCCAGACCCCTGGGGTGCTGGCGGCCCCCCCACCTTGGCCCCCTTCACTGCCCGCTCGGTCCCCTAAGGAGCCCGCCGGAGGCAGGTGCCTTGGCTGTTGGGCGCAGGGTTGCTGGATCCACGGAGGGATCGCCGATCCCTGAACCGAAGATGAGAAGACTCAAGAGGACGTCATCAGCCCTACTGTGTCCCCGCAAAATTCATACGTTGACTTTCTAGCCCCCAGCACCTCAGAACGGGCTCTATTTGAGACAGTCCTTAAAGAGGCGATTAAGGCAGAATGAGGTCGCTAGGGCAGCCGTGGTCCCACAGGACCGGCGTCCTTGTAGGAGAGGAGGTCAGGACACAAGGGCAGGAGAGGAGCCTCAGGAACCAGCCTGCCCCCCCCCCACCAAGCCTGCCTCTGGACATCCCACCCGGGGACCACAGGACCACCGTGGCAGACAATGACTTCCTACTGCTGAGGGCGCCCACCCGCGGTGTTCCTACCCCCGCCCTCCGGGACTAATGTGGGGAACAAGGGCCATTTCCAAGGATCTGGGGATCCCCCACGCGGAGATGAGTAGACTCGTCGCTGCCGGGTCCCACGGGCAGGACTGACGGGAAGGAAGGCGTCCGAGCCTCGGCTCATCCCCTGAGCGCTGGCTCCGTGCCCGGCCCAGAGGCCCTGGGCACACGGGTTAACCAGCCCTGCTCCTCCCTCAGAGCCACCCGCCAGGCAGGGCACGGGCAGCCCAGGGCCAGACATCACCCACCCCCGTGAACGTGAGCTGCCGCCATCGGACCCGGGAGGGGACGCTGACCCCGCGGGGGGATGGCCCCGGGCAGGAGGAGACGTCAGGGGGGCACTGGGGCTGCAGGAAGGTCACCAGCAGCTTACGGGGCTTCGATGGGGCCAGACTGTCACGGGCCTTACTGACCTCTACCCCGCAGGCCCTGGGGTGGCTCCGGTGCAGGGGAGGCCCACAGGAAGCCAGCCGGCGTGCCGGTGGGGGGCGTGCAGGGGCCGCTCTCCCTGAAATGGAGCACCCCTGCCGGCTGCAGCCTCTCGCGGGGGTGCCCCGAGGGAGCCGGCCTCTGAGGTCCCGGCTGCCTGGGCCACAGGTCCCGTATTAGAGAATCTCGGAGCGAAGGCCTCGCCTCAAATGGGAACGGAGGGCAGAGTTGAACACAAGACATGGCGGCTGAGAGCCCGAGCTGCCGGGAGACCATCTCCCTCCATCCCGCTGCTCCGGACCGAGACGCTGTGCGAGGCACCGCGCTTCACGGGCAAAGTGCCCTGACGGACGCGCTGTTCCCCGCACACGCAGAGCGGGGCATCCGGACAGCAGGAGCCCCGCGGAGGGCAGGGCTGTGGGTGTGGACCCGGGAGGAGCCGGCTCCAGCTTGCGGGCCCGGGAATCTCAGACCCACGTCGCCCTCTGATCACTCAGCTTTGTAAGGCGGGTCGTCTGGGCTGGCGCTCACCTGCAGGGTGGGAGATCCGGACGTGTGAGAACACCGCGTGGACGCTGGCAGACGGAGCAGTATGGCGGTGACGGCCGAGGGCTGGCGCGGGAGGGGGTCACAGGCCCCGATACGCACGGTCCTCCGGTCCTCCCCCCTCGAGTCTGCAAACATCACAGCTGAAACGTTACACCTGATGATCCCGGGGAGGCACCAGCCACCCCCCCACCCAGCATTTGGATTTGTGCTACTTGCTCGGTTTCGCCTGGGTTGTTGCCAAAAGTAACAATGTTTCCCACCCTATTCCTCGATGCGAGCGACTGTACACGCCCGCACACACGCACACACCTGTACATGCCTGCACACGCATGCATACACACGCACCTGCACACGTGTGCACACCCAATACCTACACCCGCACACGCCTGCACCTGCACGCGCGGACACGCTTACACGCGCCTGCACACACACGTCTGCACACACGTGCACAGGCACACAGGGTCCAGAGCGTGGCCGAGGCCCTGGGTGTGAACCTGCCCGTCCCTGGGTCCCCCCCCCCCCCCCCCGCCGTAAGCCTGCCGGGGCTCGGTCCCAGCTGAGGCTCTTCCGTCCACAGCCCGGCCACAACTGTGGCCGGAGAGTCTGCGTGAGCAGGGGAAGGACACGGATGGCGGACTGTCCTCAAACTGGGGCCACTTGTGTTCGCAAACTTCTAACTCCCTTCCCTGGTTGCGGCCCTAGCTCCACGTGGCCTTTCCCGCTGACCTGGGCGTGCTCTCGCTGCCCCCATGTCCCAGATGGCAGTGCCCGCCTCCGTCAGATGCCTGGCCCGAGGGCAGGACCTGGGTGGTGACGGCCCCCACCCAGCCAGGGTCAGGCGGGACGAGCAGGCCTGGTACCAAAGCCCCCAGGCCGCCAAAGTGTCTCCAGTATTCACCTAACTGCCAAGTAGCTGCTGGGAACTGAACCGCGTCCCCCCGTTTGGAGATAGGAGGTCACCCAGGTTCGATGAGGCCCTGAGGCTGTGGCCCTGACACAAGGGGATCGGTGTCCTTATACGAAGGGGCACCATGGCGCGCTCTCTCCCTCTCTCTGTCTCTCTTCGTCTGGCTCTCCCTCTGTCTCTCCCCCGGACTCTCTCCCTCTCTCCCCCTCTGTCTCCCCGTCTCTCCCTCTCTCCCCCTGACTCTCTGTCTCTTTCCCCCTCCCTCTCTCTCCCTCTGTCTCCTTCTCTCTTTCCCCCTCCCTCTCTCTGTCTCCCTCTGTCTCCCTCTCTGTGTCTCCGTCTCCTTTTCCGTCTCTCTCTCTCTGCCAGGTGAGGGCCCAGCAAGCTGGCAGCCGTCCAGGGCCAGAACAGCCTTCGCCAGAGCTCGATGCTGCTGACACCGTGATCTTGGACGTCCGGCTACAGAACCTGGACGAAGCGTCTGTTGGTCAGGCGCCGGGTCTGTGGGTTCTGTTCCGGCGGCCCAAGCGGAAGGAGGCGGAGGTCACGTCTCAAACCCACCAAATCCTGCCACCACGCTCTGCCTCCCCTGTTTAGACGGGGGGGGGGGCGGGGATCTCTGGCCTCCTGGGTGGCGACGAGGGGAGGCTGCAAGAAAACGGGCCACGGAAGGGAGCCCGGCTGCGGGGTCGCTCTGCCCGCGGGAAGGCCGCCCGTGTGAAGCAGACACCTGCCCGGCCGGCGGGGCAGGGGGGAAGCGGCAGAGACCCTGTGCCCGCGTGGCCGCCGTGTCCCCGAGTGTCTGTGGGCACGTCCGCGCTTCCTGACCGGGCTTCGCGACAAACCCCCGCGCCCCTCGGAGAGAGAAGCGCTCTTGCTGGACCCTCCCTTTGGTGGCCGGAGCTGCGGCTCCCGCTTGGAAGCAATCAAGCCCGTCCTCCAGGAGAAAGACGCTTCAAAGACAAAAATCCTCAATGTGCCGGGAAAAAACCAGCAAGCTGGGACTCCCTGAGGGAGGAGAGAGGAGAGAGGGGAGAAACGCCCTCTCCCTGGCTCTCGGGAGCATTTTAAAAGTTAAAAACGGAATTTTGTTTTGTTTCTAAGACTCAACGTTCGTCAAAAAGATCTCATTTAAGGCCTCGCGGTTTTGAAGGTCAACACTGCGTCGCAGTCGAAATTCACTGCCCTGAGCCACGGACGAAATTAGGCGGCCGTAATCCGGGGACAGCAGGGGGCCGGCCCCGTGTCTGCAAATTGCATTTCTCTCCCCGAGAAATCCCTCTGTTGTGATGCGGCCGGAAGAGGCTCCCCGCACCATCCACGCCACCCACCCGCCGCCCGGGGCCTTTGCCCTCGGCTCCCGCCAGGCCCCCCACGCCGGCCGCCAGGAGCTGGGGCGCGCTTGCCTCCTTCTAAATTAAAATTGTAACTCGCTCGGTCCCATTTACACAAAGCCTCTGCTTTGACACATGCAATTACTACGAACACGGGGGCAACATGATCGCTAAGGGCTCCAGAAAGAGAGTTTAATCAGAAAACACGGAGTCGTTCCGGCCGATGTATAATTTCACTGCTCGCTATTCCTCTATGTTCGTGTGTGTTCAGATAATTAGATACACCAGTTCTTGCCTCCCGAGAGGCCAGAAAGGGCAAAATTCCTATTCTTTTTACATTAAAGAGATTAAATTATAATATAGAAAATCTGTAACTTTGGGTGGAAATGACAAATTCACACTACATTAATTTCAGTGGTTACAAAATGTTACAAGTAATTTGTGCGTTCTTTCTTCTCTCGTAGGTGCGTGTGAATTAATTACCTACCCGATTTCAGTGTCTTTCAATGTCTTCTCACAGACAACCCGAAATGAAAAGAAAATAGGGTTTGAGCTCCATTCACTGACATGTGTTTTAGCCGTGTGACCGTTTACGTCTCTGTTCACAAACACGAGCACACGGGCAGTAACAGCCCCACGCACGAACACAAGCACTGCAGGGACAGCACGGTCCACGGGAACAGCAGCGTCCATGGGGACAGCACAGTCAGCAGCGTCCACGGGAACAGCATGGTCCACAGGAACACCACGGTCCACGGGAACAGCAGCGTCCACGGGGACAGCACAGTCAGCAGCGTCCACGGGAACAGCATGGTCCACAGGAACACCACGGTCCATGGGAACAGCAGCGTCCACGGGAACGGCACAGTCAGCAGTGTCCACGGGAACAGCATGGTCCACAGGAACACCACGGTCCATGAGAACAGCAGCGTCCACGGAAACAGCAGTGTCCACAGGAACAGCACAGTCAGCAGCGTCCACGGGAACAGCGGTGTCCACAGGAACAGCACAGTCAGCCGCATCCAGGGGAACAGCATAGTCCACGGGAACAGCAGCGTCCACGGGGACAGCACAGTCAGCAGCGTCCACGGGAACAGCATGGTCCACAGGAACACCACGGTCCATGAGAACAGCAGCGTCCACGGAAACAGCAGTGTCCACAGGAACAGCACAGTCAGCAGCGTCCACGGGAACAGCATGGTCCACAGGAACACCACGGTCCATGGGAACAGCAGCGTCCACGGGAACAGCATGGTCCACAGGAACAGCACAGTCAGCAGCGTCCACGGGAACAGCAGCACCCACAGGAACACTATGGTCCACGGGAACAGCAGCGTCCATGGGAACACCATGGTCCATGGGAACAGCAGCGTCCACAGGAACAGCACGGTCCACAGGAACAGCACAGTCAGCAGCATCCACGGGAACAGCACAGTCCACGGGAACAGCAGTGTCCACGGGAACAGCACAGTCAGCCACATCCAGGGGAACAGCATAGTCCACGGGAACAGCAGCGTCCACGGGAACACAGTGTCCATGGGAACAGCACAGTCAGCCACATCCAGGGGAACAGCATAGTCCATGGGAACAGCAGCGTCCACGGGAACAGCAGTGTCCACAGGAACAGCACAGTCAGCAGCGTCCACGGAAACAGCAGCACCCACAGGAACACCATGGTCCACGGGAACAGCAGCGTCCACGGGAACACCACGGTCCATGGGAACAGCAGCATCCACGGAAACAGCAGTGTCCATGGGAACAGCACAGTCAGCCGCATCCAGGGGAACAGCACAGTCCACGGGAACAGCAGTGTCCACAGGAACAGCACAGTCAGCCACATCCAGGGGAACAGCATAGTCCACGGGAACAGCGGCACCCACAGGAACACCATGGTCCATGGGAACAGCAGCATCCACGGGAACAGCAGCGTCCACGGGAACAGCAGTGTCCACAGGAACAGCACAGTCAGCCACATCCAGGGGAACAGCATAGTCCACGGGAACAGCAGCGTCCACGGGAACAGCAGTGTCCATGGGAACAGCACAGTCAGCCACATCCAGGGGAACAGCATAGTCCATGGGAACAGCAGCGTCCACAGGAACAGCACGGTCCACAGGAACAGCACAGTCCACGGGAACAGCACAGTCCATGGGAATAGCACGGTCCACGGGAACAGCACAGTCCATGGGAACAGCACGGTCCACGGGAACAGCAGCGTCCACAGGGACAGCACAGTCAGCAGTGTCCACGGGAACAGCATGGTCCACAGGAACACCACGGTCCATGGGAACAGCAGCATCCACAGGAACAGCAGTGTCCATGGGAACAGCACAGTCAGCCGCATCCAGGGGAACAGCATAGTCCACGGGAACAGCAGCATCCACAGGAACACCACGGTCCATGGGAACAGCAGCGTCCACGGGAACAGCAGTGTCCACAGGAACAGCACAGTCAGCAGCATCCACGGGAACAGCAGCACCCACAAGAACACCATGGTCCACGGGAACAGCAGCATCCACGGGAACACCACGGTCCATGGGAACAGCAGCGTCCACGGAAACAGCAGTGTCCATGGGAACAGCACAGTCAGCCGCATCCATGGGAACAGCACAGTCCACAGGAACAGCAGTGTCCATGGGAACAGCACAGTCAGCCACATCCAGGGGAACAGCATAGTCCACGGGAACAGCAGCGTCCACAGGAACAGCACGGTCCACAGGAACAGCACAGTCCATGGGAACAGCAGTGTCCACGGGAACAGCACAGTCAGCAGCGTCCACGGGAACAGCAGCATCCATGGGAACAGCACAGTTAACCACATCCAGGGGAACAGCATAGTCCACGGGAACAGCAGCGTCCACGGGAACAGCACGGTCCACGGGAACAGCATGGTCCACGGGAACAGCACAATCCACAGGAACAGCAGCATCCACAGGAACAGCACAGTCCATGGGAACAGCAGCATCCACGGGAAGAGCACAGTCTCAGAGATTGTGAACCAAAAGCGGCAAGCTTCAGTCTGGATATTTTGCAGACAGGAGCCAACTCACCGTAGCCACAAGGCGGGCCGCTGGCACCCCAGGTCAGCAGACTCCACAGGAAAGCATCTTCCCGAGGGCTCTGGTGTGCAAGCTGCACGTGAGGAGGGGTCTGGCTGGGCGTGAGCGGCATCAGGCACCAAAATCTAAGCCGAAATTGCAATGGGAATCCTGTGAAGATTTCGTTTACTTTTCAGAGTCACATTCCTGTCGCACAAGAAATTGATCTTCATGATGGCTCCTAAAAAATGGTGGCTCCAAGGGGCACCTGGGTGGCTCGGTTGGTTAAGCATCCAACTCTCGACACTGGCTCAGGTTGTGATCTCAAGGCTGTGGGACTGAGCCCTGCCGTTGGGCTCCTTGCTGCGCGTGGAGACCGCTGGGGATTCTCTCTCTCCCTCCCTCTGCTCCTCCCCCACTGGCGCTTTCCGCTCTCAAAATAAATAAATAAACATTTTTTTAAATGGCGGTTCCAAAATGCCAAGTTCAAATGAATTTTCACAGAAGTCGCCAAAGTATAAAAAAAATGAATATACATCCCAGGAGGGTTAAAATGCCAGGAAAATGGGCAAAGAACTGAGCCGATCCTTGGAAAGAGACGGCTGATGCCTGACAAGCCGCTCACCTTCGGAGCCGTCAGGGTCGTGCAGGAGGAGCACCCGGCCCGCCACAGGCTGGGTGACCCTCATGGCCACCGGGACGCCACATGCTGGAACCAAAGTGAGACCCGCCCACCTGTGACCCCGCAGTAACCACCCCAAACCTGGACGCCCCAAATGACACAGGCTTGTCCCCTCACCGTTCCGGAGGCCAGAGTCTGAAATCGGAGGGTGTCGAGGTTTGGTCCCTCGAGCTCGGAGGGGAATCTGCTCCGGGTGTCTCTCCTGCGGCTTCTCGCGGCTGCTGCCTGGCCCCGCCCCTTGGCTCGTAGATACGAAGCCCCATCTCTGCCTGTGTCTGGGTCTCTCTTCCCGTGGCGCTCTCTGCCCTTCCTGTAAGGACACCAGTCACTGGATTTAGGGCTCACCTCCCTCCAGGATGGCCTTATCTCAACCAATTACATCCGTGAGGGTGTATTTCTCCCAAAGGAGGTCACATTCCAAGGTCTGGAAAAGGATATGAATCTGGGGGGACTAGCATTCGGGACCCATTTAGATAATCCAGGGCGATCTGCCCGTCTCTACAGCTTTAACTTACTGCCATCTGCAAAGTCCCGAACCATGTAAGGGAACGTAAGACTTCCGGGATTAGGACGCAGACCCCTTTGGGGGCCGTGACTCAGACAACCACACGGTATATACCCAGCAAATACGCCCCCGTGTCTGGCCACAGACGTGCCAGGAAGTTCATGGCAGCACCTGTCTTCAGCCAAGAGCAGAAACTCCCAAATGCCCATCCACAGCAGAGGAGTGACAGTGGTTCGCTCACGTGGCAGTGGACAATCTGTGCTCACGTGGCTCGAAGAAAGACCCTCACGAACTCTGTGTCACGCCAAAGCCAGCTACAAGGGAGCAAGCGCTGTAAGACCCCACGTGTGTGTTTGAATCTGAGATACAAGAGGAGGGACAGCTGAGCGAGGGTGGTAGGCTCAGGGTGAGAGCTGTCCCCACCCCCAGACTGGCAGGGAGCAGGGGATTCCTGGGGTGCAAGTGACATTCTGGGTCTTCCCCTGGCCACTGGCTTCACGGGTGCAACAGAGTGAGTGTTTATTCCTACGATAAACCCAAAAAGTTGTCAGCCGTGTCCCGTCGTGCCGAGGACAGCACCGGCCTTCCCCCGTGGGCACACAGGACCCTGCTTGACTCCAGCCCCCCCTCACCGAGCCCCCCACTGCTCTCTGCCGGGTCTCACGGCTCCTGGGGGCTGGGTGGCCTGTCCCCCGCTCGGCTCTCTTGGGACTCGCTGGTCTGGGGCAGCCTCTGGCCGGTCCTCCCAGGGGAGAGCTTGGCTGACCGGCAGGCCCCGAGGCTAAGAAGTCTTCGGGGACACAGAGGGTCTTTTTAGGTAAAAAACTGCGGCCAGTGGTCTGCCTGCTGCTGGGCCTGCTTGTTCCTCGTCCTTCCATGGGCCTGGCCAGGCACGCTGGGGGTGGGGGGGTAAAGGGCCCGGCCTCCTCCCGGGCCCTCTCCGAGACACAACTCAGCTGCTTCCCAAACCGGCGCCTCAGCGGGGCCCGTGTGCAGGTGAGGCGTCACCAGGGGGCGCTGCCGGCTCGATCACGGCCAGCGCCCGGACCTTGACCCGCGGAGCCCTGTGCAGAAGCTGTCAGAATTCCAGAAACCACGCCGGACTGCGCGTGGACCGGCCAGGGCTGCAGCCCGGGTTCAGCAACAGCCTGGGAAGAAGGCAGCACGGGCTTCAGTCACTCCGCACCCCAGAGGCTGGCCCTCCGGGAGAAGCCCCACACCCTCTCGTGTACACTTGTCCCCCCGGCATGCGCACTCTCGTGCACACGCCCGCGAGCACACTCACACGTGCACACGCCCGCGAACACACACAGGTGCACACACCCGCGAACACACTCACACAGGTGCACACGCTCACGAACACACTCGCACACATGCACACGCCCGCGAGCACACTCACACGTGCACACGCCCGCGAACACACTCACACAGGTGCACACACCCGCGAACACATTCGCACACATGCACACGCCCGCAACCACACTCACACAGGTGCACACTCCTGCGAACACACTCAGGTGCACACGCCCGTGAACACACTCACACAGGTGCACACGCTCACAAACACACTTGCATACATGCACACGCCCGCGAGCACACTCACACGTGCACACACCCGCAAACACACACAGGTGCACATGCCCGTGAACACACTCACACGTGCACACGCCCGTGAACACACACACGTGCACGCACAGACACAGGCACGTGGATGCATGCGTGGACACACAAGCATGTACATACTCGATGCACGCACAGCCACACACGACCCCAGACACACACTCATGCTTGCACATGTGCACGCTCAGGTGTGTGCACACTTGCTCACACGCACTCCAGGTGCAGATACCCCACCGTGGAGGATGGGGCTCTGCTGGGGGATGAAGGCTGGGTCAGGAAAGCCGGAGGAGGCGGCGCCCCACTCGTGTCCTGTCCCCTGTCCCCTTGGTGCCGACGTCTGCTTCAGACGGCCTTCTCCTGGAGCCTGAGGGAGGAAGAGGGCGCCCTGTGCCCGTGTCCTGGTCCCTCCTGACGGAGCCCGAGCATCCCAGCTCCATGCAGCACCCACACTGTCCACTAGAGGGGAGTGTTGACTGCGGCTCCAGGGACGGGGCTCCGAGCCAGGCCGGCAACGTCCTAACTGTGGAAACACAGCCCGCCTTTTCAGGCCTGGGAAGGCCGGGAGCCCACCGTCCACGTTGGCCTCCCCAGTGAACCACGTCCTGCCCCCCATAACCTTCTCATTCACTGTTATTCAAAGGTGGTCCCCACACATCCCAGCAGGGACCCCGGGCCTTTCGAGGGCACAGCTTCCTGGGCCCGGGCTGACCGAAGGGGCCTCTTAGGCACGGGACGTGGAAGCTGCCGTGACCTGGGGAGGTCGGGGGTGGGCACGGGGGCCCCTTCCCTGTCCCGGCACATCCCACCTAGAGGGCCCCCCATCCCGTGGACAAGCGGTCTAACTGGCCGCACGGGCCCGGTTGTGGAGAGGAGGAAAGGGCCCGAGGTTCCCCGCCCGGTGTCCCCACTCCTGCACCGGTGCCTCCAGGCCCGTGTCTGCCCCAGCCAGACCGCAGATGACCAGGAGCCGTGGGGACACAGGGCCCTTCTCTCCTCCTGCAGAAAAAGCTGGGGTGTCAGCACCTCCCTCAGGAGCCTGCAGACCCACGCGAGTGGGAGTCACGCTAGGAGCAGCTGGCAGGTCCACGACTGGGCGGTGGCCATCGCAGGCCACGGCTGGTGCCAGGCGGGCCTTCTAGGTCAGCGTGCCGACCCCACGCAGGCCGCTGTGACCCGAGGGTTGTTGGAGTGGAGGCCGTGGGAAGAAGCAGATGGGCCAGCTCCCACGAGGGGCCCCCTTTCGGTACCGGGGGTGGGGGACTCACTGAGCCCAGAGCCACCAAACCCCCGTGGGCTGCCCTCGTCCTCTGATGCTTCCCCACATGCCTGCCCTCCTTCCTTTGCTTTGTCCCTTAGGAATGTATCCTGCTTTGTCCAAAGGGGTAAAACCCTCCACGTCTAGCCATTTCGTGGGGGGTTTCTCTCCTTCCCACGAAGCCACTTTTTGGGTGCGACAAGCTTTTGAGAAACTGTGTTCTCGTGAAATGCGTCCTTTCTGCCGAGAAGCAGGAAAAGCGAGGTGGAGGGAGAGGGTGTCGTGTGCGCTCGGCCGGGCTGCTGTGGGAGGCCCACTTTGCCAGGGCCGGGGGCTCAGCCGACAAGGGCTCCGGGGCCAGCCGGTCAGAGAGGGCTCGGCCCCCGGAGAGGACACGCCGGCCCCCCCCCCCCCCGCCCCCGCACACGTGTCTTGGTGTGCACAGACCTGGCACATGGCCCTGGGGGACCTACCTGGGCAGAAAGCCCTTTCCTCGAGGAATAACCGAGAAACCGGGATTGGGTTGAAAATGTCCCAATAAAGCAGCACGATTAAGAGCTTCCCACAATGCTTCCTAACTTTCCACGTAACCTTCAGAATAAAATTGGAATAAAGCTGTGTCTGTAATTCAAATATATTTTCACACTCAGCGTTAATTATAACGTGGTGTTTATCCAAGTTATTGGAATGCCCTCAAAAACACTATTTTTGATGCTTGTCGAATATTACAGGGCTCGGATTTGCCAAAATTCATTGAACTGTTTGAAAGACGATGCACGATGTTTGAGAGACACATTTGAGTTCCTCTTCTGCTGCGGTGACACCGGCGGCCTGGTCCGGACACCTGTCCTCTCACCGCGTCCGTCAGGGACTGGAAATGCTCTGCGTAAAGGGCCACACGGCACGTGGTTTAGGCTTTGTGGCCACATGTGGTCCCCGTCACACACCGGGGTCGTCTGTTCCCGCCAGCCTTCACGGCTGTGAGACGTTCTTGGGCCCCGAGGCATCCGACTACTGCCAGTGTGTGTCCAGCCTGCCCGCCCCAGGGCGTCCCAACGGCAGATTACCAGCAGGCCCAGAGGTAGGCACTCTTCAGGCGCTCGGTCCACACTGCCAAATTCCTTCCAGGAAAAGCACAGTTCCGGGGACTCTCACCGCAACCCCTGAGTATTCGCGATCCTGAGTGGTCCGGTTTGCTCACGTGTTGCTAATTTCCAAGGCAAAAGCCAATCCTGTCTCGCGTCTCGTCTGACGGCCGTGACTCTACTTGTCCGTGTGAAGGATGCAAAGGGTGACGTGCGTCTTCCCCGGGCACGGAGCACCACGCCTGTTAAGGATACCGGCCCCTGGGCCACGGAGGTCGTGCTGTTTCCAGTTTCCATTGGCTTGGGGCCGTTGTGTTGCAGTGTTTTTAAACTGTCAAAGGTCTTAGCGCCTGTCACTAAATCTAAATATTTTCATCTTCCTGTTTCTTTTTTACTTTATGCTTCAAGCGATGGTTGGAGCCCCAGAAATCCCTGACAAAGACCCTCCAGGTGGGCTCGGGAGCCCGGACAGCCTGAGCCCCCCACCGAAGGTCCAAAGGGAACAGAAATTCTCACCTGTTGCGCAAAGCAAACGGTCCCACGGTAAACATCACACCCAGGCGGAGACATCCTGATCCAAAGCACATTAAACATTTAGCCATTTGTCACGGCTGCATTTTCGGCCTTTACCTGCCCCCACCACGCTCACGTCTGGGCTGCATGCCCGGAAGCCTGGGGTGTCGGAGGCTGCCGGGCCGGCTGGCCCACTGCTCCCGATTCTGATCCCCCAGGAGAGAGGAGGCAGAGCTGGGGCCGGGCAGGGGCGCGGGGCCGGGGTGGGGGGGGGGGGCGCGGGGAGGGGGGCTGCCTGCCACGGCCCACGTGCAACATCTGCCCAAGTCAGGGAGGCTTTGCCGGGACCGAGCGAGGCAGAGGCAGGCCAGGAGCGGACCGCAGACGGGCAGGATGCTTCTGGCTGGCGGCAGGCGTGGAGCCGGTTTTAGCGTAAGGGGGTTTGATGACGTTTGCTCTGTTAACGTGGCTTCGCATAAAATCCACTTTCCACCCCACAAGAGGCGGAGAAATGAAATAAACCGAGACGTGAGGGGCCCCTTGTCCCGGCCCCCCCACCCCCACCCCGGGCTTCCTTCTGGTGCCGAACGTAGCCCCTCCCGGTGTGAAAGGCGCTGCCGGGCCCCCGTCCACCCGCGTCCCCGCCCTGGAAGCCGAGCAGCTTTACTGACGGGTGGGGTCTCCCTCCTCTGCCGGCCGCCCCTCCCTCCCGGCCATTCCTGAAGAAGCTGTTCTGTGATCCGGAGCCCTGTCCAGCCGGGCAGCCCGTCCCCCGGGGATTGCCTGCCTGTGCACCGGTCACCCCACAGCTAAGGCTCCCGGGTCTTCTGTGGGGACGGCAGCCCTTGGGGGACGGCCTTGCCCAGAGGAACATGCCGGGTGCGACCGTGAGATTCAGGCTCCCCAGGCGGTCCGAGCTCAGGGGCCCAGGACGGAAACAGGCTCACACGGACGCCTGGCGGTGGTCGTCAGAGGTGATGCCTACTTGTACCCACACGACAGTCTCCCCGGCCTATGAGAGGCCAGCTGGCCACGGGGACCCAGCGTGTGGCCAGGTCTGCTGGGGACGATTAGCCCCAGGAGCCCGGGACCTGGCATGGGTAGAGCGGACTGGGGCATCCTGTCACCGTTGACGTCCAGGGACACCCGTGCCTCCACCCCTCGGGCCTGGGGGGCCACTGCTCTGAAGCCATCGAGGGGCCGGGGACTGAGGGCCACCAGTGCCCACGCCAACCGACCGGGTCTGCCTCAGGCCTGAGGCCCGTGTGCCCTCTGCCCAGACGGGGGACCCTCCCGGCTCCGCGTCCACAGGACAGAATAGGCATGGACCCGCCCTGGCCGAACTGACGGACAGGGAGCACTCAGAACCGGCAGGAATTTACGGTCCCGGAAGCCTGCCGGGGCCTTTCCATTAATTCAACCAAGTTTTGTCCCGCTCCTGCCACGGCAGGTGCCGGAGGCCCGGCCACAATGTCCTCACCGACATCGGGACATACCTCCTCAGCTCAGCGTGTGTGGCAGGCTGAGCCAGAAAAGTTACATCCTGTGCCGATCGCCGGCCCAGGAGACGGGGGACAGCTCAGTGGGGCCCCCCGAAGGTCGTTGGCGGACCCACCCCGGTGCCCAGAGGCAGGCGGGCTCTAAAGTCACCTCCTTGTTCACCCAGAAGAGGGGCGAGGCTGAGGGGGGCAGTCCGGTGAGTCCCAGGAGCTCCCCCCAACCGAGGAGGTAAGATGTCCTCTCCAGCCCCGGATGACACGGCTGAAACGTCAGGAAACCGCGGTGGGACAAGGTGCAGGTGGCAGGAGAGCTCCCGAGACCTGCGGGCGGGGAGCAGGGGTGAAGGCGGGGCCCCGTCAGCCTCCCCAACAGCCGCTCCCTTGCTCTGGGCCCGCAGGGTGCCTCCGCCCCACCTCATCCCCCCCCCCCCCCCCCCCCCCCCGGCCCATAGCTCTGGCCCTGCAGTGGCTGTGCCCCATGGGGGCGGACTCTTGGCCGGGGCCTCGTTGACTTGGCAACGAGAACAGAACAGTCCCTGGTCTCATGCTCACAGAGACCATCAGGGGTCAGTCGTGCTTAGACTTAGACTCACCGCCAGCAGAGCCTGCTTCACCAGGATGTGGAGAGCGCCTGCCAGGGCTCAGGTCCACCCTGGTGCTCGTAGGTGAGACATCTCCTGGGGGCCCAGGATCCAGGCGGGGCCGAGCTCCCCGTCGAGCGGACGGAAGCACGCAGCGTGTTGGGGTGCCCCCCACCCCAGGTCTGGGATATCGCTGGACACTCAGGGTCCAGGTGGGGCGAGCCCAGAGGCCTACAGGGGACCTTCCGGGAAGCAGAAAAGCCATGATCACACGCAGGGTTTCCAGGGGGCCGGCGGCCCCTCCCTCGCCTTCCCGCACACTCTGACGGCCACTGAGCCGGCCCCAGGTCACTGCTGGCCTGAGATGGTCGCAGCAGAGTGGAAACCGTGCTACCCCACCCCCACAGGTGTGAGATGGAAGGAGGTCTGGGGCCGGGGAGGCGGGCGGGCGTCCGCTCAGAGAAACTGTGCGTCCCGCAGGCAGGTGTGGGTGGTTGTCCGCAGGCTGGGCCGATGTCAGAGCAGCCCCTCTGAGCCCGTCGGTCCTCCCTCCTCATCAGCACGGAGCCAGCTCCAGCCGTGACTCAGACTTGCCAGCAGGTGTCTGTCTCGCCTGTCTGTTCCCCAGGCAGTGTCTCTGAGGTCAGGAGCGTCCCCAATGTCCGTTCTCTAAGCGGCTGAAGGACTATCCATCGACATCTGAGTAATCTAAAAAGTTCAGCGTGACAACAGGCAGGGAAGTCAAAACTAAAGACGCGGGGGGCTCGGAAACAGAACTCATAGAGCGTTGGGGGAGTGACGTCCACTCTCAAAACTCCCACAGATCGATGAGGGACGCGCGGCAGGCAGAAGGAATGAACCAGTCACTCAAAGGAGACGGGCCCGCAAGCACGAGACGCTGCCTGGACCACGCGAGCCGCCAGGAAACACACATGAAAGAACGAGCCGCCGTGGGGGGTGGTCTCCAGGCCGCGGGACCCAGGGTGAAATGCTGTCCTGGGTGCCGGGGTCAGCCACCTCCAGGAGGCAAGGTGAGCCACCTGTAGAGCACGCTGACCCAGCTCCAGAGGAAACTCCCGTCTGGGCACCACAGCCCGTCTGAGACCCCACCAGATCCCCCGGGACCGGGCAGGACAGGTGCACGCCCCAGGAGCCAGCCTGAGGCAGGAAAGGCCAGGAACTTTTCTCTGAAAAGAGAGCGAGGGCGTTCCCCATCAGGGGGTGGTGACTCAGGTGAGCGTCTTGGGAGCTCGGAGGGACAGAGGCGCTAGGACACACAGACGACAGACAGGTGCAGGTGCCTGAATATGTCCAGGTGCTGTCCAGGTCCAGGTGCAGACGCAGGGGCCTCCAAGAAGGCTGACAGAAGAGGAACACGCCTCAGGGGCCACAGCCCTAGGCGGTGACACCACCACCACGTGCTCACGTTCATGTGTGCGCCGGCAACGCCCTCAGCCTGGGGCACAGGGGTGGAACCTTCCAAAGTTGCCCTTCTTCTGGGAGCTTTTTTGACACCAGCTCCTGCATAGTCTCTGGACAAACCCACGGGGCAGGCTCACTGCTCTGGGACAAGGGGCAGCACACACTCCCCGGGTCTACCCGCCGGCTGGACCCACGCAGCCCAACCAGGGAAAGCGGGGAAGGAAGAGTGTCCCCAAAAGAGCCACTCTGGGGCCCCAGGGAGACAGCAAGCCCTCCCGCCCTCTTCACCCACACGTTAGGAGACCCCAGCAGCCTTTGTGCTGTCGGGACATCCCACCCGCGCAGGTGATTGCCTGCCTCCTTCCAGGTAACCCTCACGACCGCCCTGGTGGGCACCCCTGTCACCTGTGCGACAGATGACGGACTGAGTCCGAGACATCGGGAGGCTTGGGACAGGTGACCCCTCCCAGACCCAGGACCCGAAGCAGGCGGGCTTCCGGTCCTCCCAGAAGCAGATCTGATGTTTCCTCTGGCGGTCACACAAGGGACAGAGGAGAGAGCGTACCAGCCAGAGTCCCCAGGGGAGCATCAGGACGTACACCCAGGAAGAGACTCCTGGTGAAGAACTGGCATCTGTGGAAGCTGACAAGTCCCACGATCGGCAGGTGGCCGGCTGGAGGCCAGGAGAGCCGATGAGCCAGTCTGAGAGCCAGCAGGCTCCAGACCCAGGAACACCTGCTGTCTTAGCTCAAGTCCGAAAGCCAGAGGGACCCACGTCCCAGGTCCAGGCAGTCAGGCGGGAGCAACTCTGGCTCACGGCGTTTCTGTTCTTTTATTTTTTTTATTTCTGAGAGAGACAGAGACAGTGCACGGGGGAGGGGCAGAGAGAGAAGGGAGAAAGAGAGAGAGAGAGAGAGAGAGAGAATCCCAAGCAGGCTCCGTGCTGTCAGGGAGGAGCCTGATGTGAGACTCGACGTCATGACCATGAGATCATGATCTGAGCTGAAACCAGGAGTCAGATGCAACCGACTGAGCCCTCCAGGTGCCCTCACAGCCTTTCTGCTCTAGTCGGCCTTCAACTGATTGGATGAGGCCCACCAACACTGGGGAGACCAATGTGCTTTATTAAGTCCACTGAGTCAAGTGCGGTCGCGGCCCAGCGTCGCTCCTGGAAGACCGGGGAGCAGGCCTCTCCCTCTGGAGGAGACCTTGAGCGGGACAGGGGGACAGAGAGGCTCTGCCGACGCGGTTGACAGGCACTTCGCAGGCGGCGGGGGGCGGGCCCACCGGCTCCTCGCCAGCAAGGGGCGTGGCCACCGTGCCATGGCTGCCGGGGGCGGGCCCACCGTCTCCTTGGCAGCAGGGGGCGTGGCCAGTGGCTCCGTGTCAGTGGCGGCGGGGGGGGGCGTGGGGGGCACCGTTCAGTGGCGGCCGGGGGCGGGCCCACCGTCTCCTTGGCAGCAGGGGGCGTGGCCAGTGGCTCTGTGGCAGTGGCGGCGGGGGGGGGGGGGGGGGGGGTTGGTGCACCGTTCAGTGGCGGCCGGGGGCGGGGCCGGCGGCTCCGTGGCGGCCCCCGCAGCTGCCACGTAGGCACAGGTGCGCCGTTCACTCGCTGTGGCTTCTGGCTCCTCTGCTGGGTCCACGCCCCTCTCTCCGCCCGCCCGGCCCCCTCGGTGGGGTCGGGACCCTCACAAAGCGAGCGTGGACTCCGGCACGGGAGGAACTGGGGGAGGCAGCTTGGGGGCTCTGCTTCGTGAGCAGAACCGACCCAGCACAGAGACAGGGGCCTGGGCTCAGGATGAGCCGAGGCCACGGGAGCCACGGGGGAGTCGGGGGTGGGCGTTACTGTCCCAGCTTCACCGCGAGGAAGGCAGACAGCAGTGTGGGCTGCGGACGCCTCCCAGAGGCCCGACAGGGAGCGAGGGCAGGTGGGCAGAAAGGTCGGCGCACCCCGGGGCGGGACAGCGCCGGCCCCTCCGTGGTTATTGTCTAGCCCCGCAGGGACCACGCCATACGTGCGTGGCGCGCCGGTCCGGATCCACGGCCTCCTCCCCACCAGGCGCCGGGCCGGGGTCCGTGGCTGGACAGGGCCATGCACCTCAGTCACTGACCAGTCGGCCCAGAGCCGGCTCGGGACTCGGGCCTCCTGCCGCACACCGTGCCCGACTCCAGGCGCGTCACTCCGTGCGGTTAAAGGTGTTAGTTCGACTAGAGCAACGTCGCGCCCAGGCCAGGTCTCTGCCTTGTCCCGGCTCTGACCTCGGCCCCGGAGAGCCGTACTCACCAGACGGTCCTGACCTTTGTGACCTGCCAATGGTGCTCCTGCTCTCGGATAAACCAGAACGAGGTGACACTGTTGGCGGGGGGCGGAGGGCGGGCGGAGACACAGGCGCCCAGAGTGGAACCAACTGTTGGAAAGTCAAGCTGAGACAGGTCCTGGATCGTTCTGGATTCCCGCAGCCGGTTGTCAGATGGTCACCACGAGCGCGTCGCGGCCTCACCTGGCCCCCGCAGCCTCGTCCCCCCTCGGGGACCGTTGCCTGTGCTGCCCCGTCCCTGCTGACTGTGGACGCGGGTGGCTGGGGTCTGGCCTGGCGGTGCCCCCGAGCACTGACAGAGCCACGGAACCGTGCAGGCTGAGGAACGGCCTCTGGAGTCATTTCCGGGACTCGCATCCTGAAATACGTCCGAAATGCCCGGAACCAGCAAGGGCGTGCTCGTGGAGTCCGCTGAGCAGATTAAACACAGAACAGTGGAGCTGTCGGTCCGTCCAGGCCTGGGTGGTGGGTGCAGGTGGGTTCACGCAAGGAGGGCTGGGTGGGGGTGAAGAGAAAAGCACGGGGGGGGGGGGGGAAGGCAGGTCCCGGGACCCCCCTGAGGTGGGAGCAGGGAGGCTGGCTTTGGCGAGCAGCAGGCCGGGGGACAGTGGCGGCAGAGGCTCCCATGCGCACCCAGGACCCCCCGCCCCCGCCCATGGTCCTGTGGCTCCCACCGCCCTGGGTGCAGGACCGCCCAAACCGATCACGTGTCGGGAAAAGTCAGGAGAGAACCTGAAACGGAAGAACAGGCCGCCGTCTATACCTTTCCGGCCGCGTCTCTGAGCCGCCTCGCGTCGCTCGTCTCTGGAGAAGCAGAACCACGTCGTCGGCTGAACTGGCACTTGACGGTCGCCCTCCGGGTGGGGGTCACTGGCTCACTTTTTAATACATTTATTTCCCTATTCCTAACTGGGTTCTCCTTTGGACCAGATCTTAACGCCTTATCGGTTCTCTTGGTGATCGGTGAGTCGAACGAATTCTTTGACACTCGGCACTTTTTTAAAACAGGTTTTAACGTGCCCTTCTCTGCACACAATTCTGCATGTTTAGAAATGACGCAGTGGCAGACGGGCCAAAGCAGCACACGAGTCACTGACGGAGGCCGGTGTGACCAGGGAGTTTAGTCCGAGAGCCAGTGGGGCTTTTCGGACACCAGACCCAGCGTCCGACACACTTACCTTCCCAGTGACACCTGTGTGGACCCAGCAGCAGCCCCCTCCCCCCGAGAGGGGTCTGGGGGTTCTCGTTCCCTGGAGAGAGGTCCCTCCCAAGACCACAAGCACAGAGCGTCTTTTCCGAATTCCTGGCCGACAAGTCTGTCTGTGGCTCCCAGGGGAGCAGGTTGGGGGCGCCAAAGGCGGGAACGGCTCCGGTGGCCCCATCCACCTGGAAGCAACACCTGGAGGGCCGACACAGGAGACTCATTCCGGCAGCATTGCTGGGGGGGCGGGGGGAGGGTGGTAAGCAGCCGTAACGAGGGTGGAGACTTCCAAAATTGTCAAGCTTACAATGGGTGGGACCAGAGTCTGCTAAACGTCACCCAAAATGCCACTACGGGCCCTCGAGAACGGCTACGAGCTGGTCACATTCAGGGACCCTGACCGATGTTCCAGCTAACCTCCCTGAGACCCAGAGCCCTCCCCCGACCCCCGTGCCCCGAGCGCCTCCCGCTCTCGGATGGTTTTCTCCCAACAGGCGTGAGTCGGCCGAAAGCTGAGAGACGGTGGAGGGATCCGTGTGGATTTGGTCACAGGTGACCTTGGTGTGGCCTCGGGATCACCGCCCGCTGCTGCGGGAGCGCCGGTCCCACCAGGGTGACGGTGGCCGGGGAAGACGCGCCCCCCACGGGACGCCCAAGTGCCTCACACGCTTTAGATGCCGCAAAGACGCTGCCACAAACCCTTTCTCTTCGTGATTAAAGCACAAACCTGTTTCATCGACAGCCGAAGTTTTTGGGAACCCAGCTGAGCATCTCTGCTGAGTCCCTTTGTCCGGTGTCCCTGAAGGGTCCCAAGGCCCTATGTCCCAAGGAAGAAGGAACCCTTCTGGGTTAGCCTTGGACTGCTGGGTGCCCGCCAGACAGAAGGGGTCCCCGCTGGCTGTCCACGTGAGCCCGCCCTACGGCGCCCACCTCACACCCGCCCTCCGAGGGGCAGAGGGGCCCTTTGCTCGCTCACAGCCCTCCTAGCCCCGTGCAGGAGCCCGCACTCCGCTCTCGAGGACCACGGAACCCGTGGGGCCACTGTAAGTAGGCACCACAGACCCGTGGACAACAGGCCTGTTTCTCAGCAGTCCGGGAGCGGGGCGTCAAGATTGGGGTGCTCGCCCACGGAGCGAGGGGCCCGTCCCGCCACAGGTGCGCACCGTGTCCCCTCCCGTGTCCTCTACAAGGACCACAATCGCCGATCCCACCCACAAGGGCTCCCCCTGGCCGTCCGGAGCCCCAGCCCCCGAAACCATCACCACGGGGGCTGGGTTGCGAGTTGTGAGGAGACCCCCGCATTCAGGGCGCAGCCACCACTGACAACGCCAACCAGGAGGGGTTCACGGACCCGTGGTCTCCCACTGGGGAGCCGGGACCGGAACCAGCTCAGGACCACGGCTGCACAGACCACGGGAGGTTCCAGAGTGTGACGACCCCGCACCAGGCGGGCTGAGGGGCCGGGATGTTTCTCGTCACCCCAAAGCTGGGAGTTCCCCGCCCCGGTCTCTGCAGATGCCGTTCCTGTGTTCTCCCCGTGGCTCTGGAGTCCCCCGCCCCCACGAGCGCCTGTGTGTCTTCCGTGTCTGTGACTCACTCTGGGTATTTCCCGCTGGCCCATCTCCAGCCCACATGCTGTCTGCTCGGCTGTGTCTAAACTGTGTCACACCCATTCACTGGGCCCGTGATTTGTGCTTTTGTAATGGTTGGGGATGTACATAATCGTCACTGCTATTTCTTTGCTGCAATTCTGAATCTCGCCTTTTTTTGTCTTCTGTGTCCTTCAGCAATGTCACAAATGTTGAACTCTGCCTCCGGGAGCCCCTGTGTCTGGACCCAGCGTGTAGACGCTCCATTGCCTGTCCTCTCTCTCGCTGACGCGTATGCACATCTCCCCGTGCGCCTGGTAACTTCTTACTTTGGGCCCCAAATTCTATTTGTAAGGTTTTAGAAAGAGAATCCGCGGCCAGAGCAACGTCCTGGTCCCGCAGGGAAGACACCAGCTGTGCGTGCAGCCGCCAGCCGAGGGCTCGATGTGACTGCTGTTGGCTTTCTCTCCACTCATTACATTCACTGGGAGACAATAGCGTGGGGGGGATTTCTTGGGGGGGGGCACGGGCTTCTCTTCTGACACTTTAATATCACACATTGATTGCCAAGAGTCTGTAAACATCAAATCGATGGCGATGTCTCTGTAATATAGGGTTTTGGGTGAGAAGTGTGAAATCGCCCATCAGTGGAACAGTCGTCCCTGGAGTTCTGGGTCACGTGTGCTTGGGGCGGCCTCCCGGGGACAGAGTGGGCTGGGGGAAGGGGGGCTCTCACACGCCAGTGCCCTGGGCTCCTCCCCTTCCCAGAGTCCTGGGGGAGGGGGCGGGGGATGTGGGCTCTTGCCCTTAGGAACGACCCACCCTGCAGCCAGCATGACCCCCAGGTAGAGAATCCTTCCCTCAGAAGAAATGGGGACTGTCCCCCAAGTGAGACCACTTGGGTTACAGAGCATTTGGCATAGTCAGCGACTCCCTCGTGGTTTGGGGCTGATGAAAAGCCACTCAGCTCTAGTTCCAGGATTTGTCCTTTCTAAGGCATCTCGCAGAAAGCCCGTCGCGATCGCCTCACCAGCGTCGAGGCTGAGGAAATGCTGTTCTCACCCCTGAAACGGGAGCCGGTTCTGCGCTGTGGGGACCCACCATCCCGGGACGCGGGACTCCTTGCACAGACCCGCACAGCCCAGGGCAGAAGGGGCCGCCCGTAACCCTGAGGAACGTTCAGGGACGTTCACCCCCGCGGGGTGCGGGGGTGGGGTGCGGCTCCCACGTCCCGTCCAGGCTGCTTTCTGTCACCTGCCTTGTCACTCACAACCACTGCTCGTTCGTCCCAGGGACTGTCGGAGTGGAATTCTCACTGTCTCTCTCTCTCTCCTTTAAAATGAACCCGTTCTACAGGAAAGTATCACCCTGGACTAGGTCTGCTCAAAAAGCCACTACATGGCTCCGAATCTCTCTAAATGCTTGTTACTTAGAAACATCAGATATTTGTGGAGAGCAGGCAGGTGTCAGGGACCCGAAGACGGGGGTGAGCGTGTCAGGGGACCGAGGGCACCCTTGTTTTGCAGGGAGAATCCTGGCAGTTTTTGAATTTACGCTAAAAGTCTTCCGCTTTTCCGATGCCCTGAACAGTTCTAGCCCAAACGCATGAATGGCGTCAAATAGCCACTTGGTGGAATTGTATCTGTGCGTTAGATCCAGCGCTCCGTGATGCCTGCGACGGCCAAGTGGGAGGGAAGGAAAGGTCGCAGCGGTGGGCGTCAACGCCTCCTAACACGACTGCCCTCTGGCTCCTGGAAGAGAAGCCCTGGAGAATCAACACAACGTCCTCTGCAAAGACACGGCTTCTGAACCTTCCGGCCTCGTTGCTGTCCACCCCCTGCGGAAAAGAACCGTCCCCGGATCGGGACCTCAGGGGCCCCTCACACGTGGGGCTCGGCTGACGGCGACGGGAAGGTCTCTCGGCTGAACCGTCGCCGTAAGGACCCTTATGAGTCCAACCGTCTCCTGTCGTTAACCACAGACCATGAAACTCGTCTGTTCGGAAGCCCCAAACGTTTGCACACTCTGGTTCACAACTCCTCCTCCTGAATTAGTGCAGAAGTAATCGGGAGTGCCCACTGGGTTCAAGCAGAAAGACGTGCATTGCCAAGTTCACAGTAATGAGGAAAACTCACGACCTCTCCCGCCGAGCATCGTAATAAAACGCACACCGTGAAATAGCATCGCCGTACTGAGCACTTAGTAAACCTCAGCGCTTCATAAACAATTCAGTAGAAATTTGCCTTCTGCTTCCTACACACAGTAATTACCGAATGAGTCCAAGCAATCAAGAGAACGGCCCGATACTCCAGAGCATAATTTTGTTGTGATTCTGTGAACTCTCGCTAAAATGCGATGTTTCCTCTCCTTCCTCTGAGACGATTCTGTCTTTAACTGGCCCATTGGTGCCAGTTACGGTGTCACCGGGTGTTCTCAGGGCTGCCGGGAATTAAGGACGCCCCAGCACCCGGTGCTCCGTTCTCCACGTGCCGCACCCCACAGCCAGCCCGGCAGGAGGAGGGGGCGCAGTGAGCAGAACTGAATTCTCACGAAGAGACTCCCGGGACCAAGTCCCTACTCCACTCAGCCCCGGACGAGGTCCGAGGCCTCAGGCACGTCCCAGGTCACACCCTGTCTGTCCACCAAGCACCTGATTCAACTCGGTCATGGCCCCCGATCCACTGACCCTACACTGTTTTCCTGTCCCACACCCTCCCAAGGCACCGACCTGGCCGGCCCAGGGGGGATTTTCGGGTTCAAATGCAGCAGGAGCCCTGTGGCCGTGTGGGTGTGCTGCCTCGGGCACCCGGGCGTGGCCTCCACAGCCTCCTGAACCTGCCCCCTCGGCCCCTCCCAAGCACCGCCCCTCCCCACGCACGCCCCACACGTTGGCCACAACTCGAGGCGGACAACACCACGCGTCGACGGGTCCACCAATCGGAACTCTCCAGGACCGCGGGAGGCCTGCCTTGTGGGCCGCAGCTGGGTGTCCCCTGTGAGGCTGCAGGACAGATGCTGGTCAGGGGCGTGGTCAGCGCGAGGCCTGCCGGGGCTGGCAGACCAGGACGGCTCGCCCCTGCGTCGGGGCAGGGCCCTCGGGGCTGCGGGAGGCAGGGACTCGGTGGCCCCCGCGGGGGCGGCTACAGGCGCGTGCCACGGGATTCCAGCTGGTGGAGCTCGTGGGCGGCCACTGCTCTAGGGCCATCGAGGCCACAACAGCGGCTACTCTGGGGTGAGGTGGGGTGACCCGGGGGTGAGCGCGGAGGCCCGGACGCACACGGGAAGTGAGTGGCCACGTGCGATCTGTGCTCTGTACTGTCTGGACGCCAGTTCACTTCAGCGTCACGTAGGAGCGAAAGCATACGGCTGGCGCGTGTCGTGACGAGTCCCTGTGAAGGGACACTGGACCCGAGACCGGGCGCCGAGGAAGCCAGCCTCAGGGGGAGCGCGGAGGCTCGCAGGGGCGTTTGGCAAGTGCACATCCGAGGGGAGACTGGACACCCGGCCGTGAGCCCAGCGGCCGTCCTGGCGGGCGACGCTTGGGAGGTCCTCCCCCGGGAGAGCCCGCGAGGGAGCCCCCGGCGGCTCCCGTCCCCCTCCCCGTCTTCCAGCTCGGCTGACATCTGGCCTCCACCGCAGACACCCTGAGCCAGACCCAGCCCAAACCTTCCGGAACCCCAGGCCCACGGAGCACGGGTGACGTGAGGTGGCTGAAAGCCACCCCGTGTGGGAGGCTCCCCGGAGCTTTGACCTCACCCTCCTCCGGCGGCGGCCACGCTGGACCCCAAGGAGACCTGTGACCTTTTGTGTTGTGACACGTTGCGACACGGCTCTCAGGACCGTGTTTGAACAAATCAGACGGTGAGGATCACACTCAGTGCCCGTCCCCAGCGGCGCTGGGAGGTCCGGATTAAAGTTGTTGTCACAGATGCCGACCGCGTCTTGAGAAGCTACAGGTCCCGCGGCAGGCGGTGCGTGACCCACGTGCTGGCCGCAGAGGCCCGGCCGGCCCCGTGTCCCTCCGGCTCCCTGCCCGTTTCGATGCTTACAGGCAGCCCCCAGCCGCTGACGTGAGCAAGGGCCCGAGGACAGACCGAGGACAAGGACACAGGAAGAGAGAAAGCAACTGGCGGGGTCGAGGGCTCCTAAGCGGGAGCAGAGGGGCCCCCGGGCCAGCACGGCACTTGGCTCTGTGCTCGAGGTTCCCAGTACACTGGTCCCATAAAGCCACATGATTTCAGATGGTGTGTGGGGCCCTGGGGGGCTCACTCAGCCCAGAGGGACAGTCACCCTCCCAAGCGCTGGGTGGGCTCTCCAAAGGGTGATGTTTGAGTGTCCTGGGGCCACAGGAACAAATGACCACACATTGGTGGCTCAAAGCCACAGAAATGTATCTTCTCCCAGCCTGGAGGCCAGAGTTCACACATGGAGATCCTGCCTCTTCAAGCTCCTGGTGCCCCAGGCATCCCTGGACTGTGGCCACGTCCCTCCGGTCCCTGCCTCCGTGGTCCGTCAGGTGGCCTCCCCATGTGTGCACCTGATCTCTGCCCTGCCCCCTCATAAGGACACTTAGGATGCATTTAGGGCCAACCGGCTAATCCGGGATAATCTCCTATCTCAAGATCTCTAACTTAATCACATCTGCTGAATCACATTTCGGCTATTTAAGGAAAGGTCACCTTCCCAGTTTCCGGGGATCAGGACGTGAACGTGGCAGCTGTGAACAGCCCACCACGGCGAGGGTGTGGGAGGATTCGGGACAGCCACGCCAGCCTTCTGCCAGCTGTGAGCAGAGGAAAGATCTGCCCAAGTCAGAAGCAGTGGACCCGTTGGCATCACATCAGACGGTCTCCGGTTTTCCGGGAAGCCCGGAAAGCGAGGCCTAGAAGAGCACAGGGGTGCGGGAGGCCAGAGGCCAGCCAAGGACCGGGTCCAGGAGTAGCCTGGGCGGGGGTTCTGCCTCAGCCACTGGACCCCGAGGGCTCCCAGTGACCCGGCCACCCACCCTGGAATGGATTCTGCTCTGACCCCGCTCTCGGTGTGTACAGGGTCCACGGGCTAATGCCTGGGGAGCCCCAGACCACCAGGCCCCTTCGTGGGAGGTACCCCTGGGTGGGAGCTTCCTGGATCAGGGGACACGGAAGGGCCCAGGTAGGGGTAAGTTGCAAATGCAAGGAATAAAAGACAAAATATATGAAGACCCCAGGGCCCCTCCCCTGCAGGACCCAGCCATGCAGCAGGAAGGCAGCTGGCGAGGGGGAAAGGTCTCCAGGGACCTGACCCGCCCGGCCACCGCTAGGTCCCTTCCCCGGCTGGCCAGGCGTCACCTCTACTGGAGCTCAGGTCCGCATGGCTCACCTCCGCTGACTCCTGAGCCACCGGAATCTGTGTGTTGGGGTCCCGAGTGGGGCTCCAGGAACCCGGGGCCACCAGGCCGTGCAGAGCCAGCATCTGCCGTCCTGGTTCCCTCCGGGGGACGCCTGTACCGTGAGCCCTCAGGGCAGGGCTGCCCAAACGCAGAAGGGGGGTGGACGCAAGAAGGTCGAAATGACAAACATCTGCCGCAAATGTTGGGGTGCGGCCCCCACAGGGGTGGCAGGAAACCCACAGGCGATAAGAGCTGATCTCTAAGCAGTGTGTCCTCATCTGTGGCTCCTATGTCACATATCTCTGGTGTTGGCTTTTCTTTTATTGCGAAATTCTGAAAGCTCGTGACCCTGTCACTGCGCGTCTCAGGGAACTGCCCGAACAGCCACCTGAGGCCTTGGGAATAGAAGCACACCTGTGTGTGGACGTGTGAGCCGGGAGGACAGGACCCTGGCCAGCCCCGGGTCACAGAGCACAAGTGACCGTAAGCATTGAGAGCACCGACGACGGTCGCCTTCTCTGCAGGAAGGGGCTGCTACCCCGCACCTGTCACCATCCGCCCCTCCCCCGTTTGTAAACCAGGAGTCGCCCTGTATTTTTTCCGTGTGTTAGTGAAACACGGAAAGGTTAAGCGCCAAACGCGAGAAATGCCTAAATCGCTGGACAGATGCGTCGTGTTCCCGAGGGGCGGCACTCGGCGGTGTGGAGCGTCCACTCCGCGAATTCACTGTAACCCTGATCGGAATTCCAACAGAACCGGAGCCCCAGGATCCACGTGGAAGAACTCCCAAGGAACAAAGAACTAGCTGATGCCGCAAAGCGGGAAGGGGGAGGGGACCCGCCCGCGCGCTAGTGAAGACACAGTCACGCCAACGAAGCAGGTCCGATCATCGCGTGACTTTCATGACTTGCACATCCACGGAGGAAAGATAAATTGTTCGATAACCTATATTTTGACAAATGAGTGTACGTTTGGCGGGGGGGGGGGGGGGGCGGGGGCGGGGATGATACCCCAAAGATGAACTCCAAATACTTTAAGACCTAAACACTGACACACTACAAATGTGCCAGAAGCAAACAGAAGACAGCGGGTTTACAATCTTCGATCTTCGGGGATTCGGTCCTTCTTAAACCAGCTGCTAAGAAAAAGGCCCACCAGACAGAACAACTGGCAGAGGGACACACGGAAATGCGAAACTTCCAAAAGACAGTAGGTAAACAGGCTGGGGAAATGTGCAACACACGCGGGGATCAGAACTGCCATCCAGCACGTTCGAAGAGCTCGGGAAACCCAGAAAGCAGGGCAGATGTGCAACGGGTAACAGGTCACAGGCAGGCAGTTCTCCGCGGAGGACGTGCCCGTGGCCAATGGCAAGCGAGCAAGTCCTCAAACTCCCCACCTCACAATGCAATGCAAGTTAAAGTCACAACTTTTCGCTGCTCAGACTACAGTCATCGGGCCTTCCCCCAGGGGCAGGGGAGGCGGGTCTGCGGTGACCCCCCAGGCATCCGGTGTGAGCGTCCCTCCTCGTGTCCTACAAGAGACTCTCCAACGTGTAGCTGGGGGAGTCCGTGTCCCGGCCTCCCCGCACCTGCTCAGCCACAGGGCTGGGTCCCAGTCACCGGCTCGTGATGGGGGTTGCGGCGGGGGGGGGGGGGGGGGAGTGTCTCCGGGTGAATGTCCTTAGGGAAGGGGACACACCTTCTTCCTTTCCACTGGCTGGTTTCCGGGGGGACATGAGGACTGCATCTGGAACATGGGGCCCTGCCGCCGGCTGAGATGACAGAGCCCCGAGACGAAGGGGGCAGGGCCCCGTCTGACCCCTGAGCCCCCAGCAGCCAAGCCAGGACCATCCTCTAGATTTCGTTTTCGTAAGTCCTTGCTCCTTCTGATGTCCCGTCCACCACGGCTAAAGCAATCCTTACCGCCACAGGCCCTCCTCTCACTGTTGCTGAGAGTGACACTGCGGGGGGGGGCATTTGGAATTAAATGTAAACTGGATAGTGGCCTGCCTCCCGGTCCTCAAGCAGTGTCCCCACTTTCCTACCCTCTGTTACGCCAGAAACGTCCTCCTGGAACCATCACTAAAATAGCAGACTTGACCGTGGTCCAAATGGCCATGGCCAACGGGGCAGTGGCATTGGTGGATGGAGACAAGATGTGGTCGGGGCAATGAAGGACATCATGTTGGGTCGTGGTCACCGGGTCCCGATGTCGCCTCCAAAGCAGCGCCCCATGCGGTCAGCGGGTGGGCTGATGGTGTCGACGCAGGGGGCAGGGAAGGACGGCAACGAGGGGCCGTCCCACCCGTGTGGCCTCTTTGGGACCACGTGTAGGAGCCACGCCGGGTTGTGCACCTCCCCACTCGGGCAGATGAGCCTCGGATCGGGGTGTCTCCCGGCACCCCCCAGCCTCCTTCCGCAGGGAGCCGCGTGGACACATGGATCCCGGGATTCGTCCCCGTGCGGACACTGGACAACGGTGCCCAGCACTTTGTCTCCTCGTCAGAGCGGCAGGAAGGCTGGTCCAGCTGTGGGTTTCTGTGCGCTCTCCCGGGCAGGACAACCCGATCATTTTCCACGGAACGGACACTGGAGAGATTCACTAATTCAAATCTTCCCTTCTTCTGAACAGAGCAAATCACTCACTGAAACAGCTCAGGGACCGGGCTCAACCCCGACATGGGGACCTCGGCCAGCACAGTCCTGCGGTGACCCAGCCTCACAAGCTCTGGGCCCAACGGGGCAGGCCAGACACCGGCTCGGGGGCCAAAGCTGGGACCGAGGACAGTGTCCGATGGGAACCAGAGCCAGCCCCGAGGCGCGGCCGGCGAAGGCAGGTGGAGGCGGCCACGGTGCCCCGTGTGAGCAGGCTGTGTGAGCCCTGGAGCTGAGCCAATCCCGCCCCCCTCGGTGTCACCAGAAAGTCCCACAGGGTTTCTCCCGGAACGGAGTCGCCCTCCCTCCCATTCTTCCTCCGTTTCTTTCATCCGTCACCTCCCGGGCCCCGGCCCTGGCCCCGGCTCGGTCTTCACGGAGCTCCGGGCCTCGTGGCCGAGGCTGACGGTCCACAGATGAGGCAACATGGAGGGCGAAGGCCGCGGGAGAGGGAGGGCAGAGGGTGCTGAAGCCTCAGGGGACAGAACAGTACCCAGTGTTTGGGAGACAGGGCGTCCCCACGGGAGCCGGAGGAGGGGGTCTGCCCACGTGGGACACGGGTGGGCTCCGAGGGACCGGCCGTCAGTAGTTGTGGCTCCCACGTGGCTCCCTCGTGGCAAGGTGGAGGACACGGTCACGAGAACCTCACACACCGAACAACGCGTGTCTGTGGAGTGTCGCACGCAGAAGCCACACGCAGCAGCAGGGGCGGGTCTCCGGGTGAGGTGGGGCGGTGGTGACAGCCAGGCGGGGCACGGGTGACCCCCGGAGCCGGCGCGGCTGCCGTCCTGGCCATCCAGGTAGCCGCCGCAGTGCCCCGGGCACCCGGCGATGCTGGGTCCCTGCGGACACAACTTCTGAGCGCTTCTGGAGACGTGCTTCCCTTTTCTGAGCAACAGAAGGAAGGAGGCGCTGTCGTCACGCTCCGATGGTGACCTCAGCGTGCCACTTGCAGCCCGGGCCTCCTTTCTCTCTGGCCGGGACACTGACAGCGTTCCTATCTCACCCCCACCTGCCCCCGCCCGGGACCAGCAGCCGCGGAGGGGTTGGCCCGTCCATCAGGACAGGACCCACGTGCACGCACCGCTTTGCCCCGTGTTCTCTGATTTCGTGTCCAGTTATAACTGAAAATCCAAAAACCAGGGGAGGAAATACACCCGCCCGTCCTGTAGTTCTGCCCCAAGGCCACGGCGACCCAGAGGCACACTCCATCCTGATCTGGAACAAACCCGCCTCATGGCTGAGTCCGTGTGAGAGCAGCCAGCTGGAGGGTTTAAACAGTGCGACGGGCTGGCTGTATTTCCAGAAACTCCGGGCGGGGTAGGTGAGGTTGCCAGTAACTCCCAAAGTTTGCTGCCGGCTGGGCACGGCCGGCGGGTCTCACCCTCGCACCCTCCCCTGCTCCCCGCGGGTCCGGTGGAGGGGCCACCGTGTGGGTGAGCGCTGTCCCGGCGTGGCACGTGGGGGCCACACGCGGCCTCATCAACCCGTCTGCCCGGCACTTGGGGAGCTTGTCCGAGCAAAGAGAAAATATTGATTCAGAGCTTAGCAAATAACACTATCGATCGAAACAGGTCTGCCTTCATGGAGAGTAGTTTGAAATCACAGCGATTTTAAGGTAATGGTTGGTTTTGAAATGCTCATTTAGGTGCATTTAAGTGCAACTGTTTTCAAAACGTTACGGTATTTCTGAGAAAGCTTTCATGGCAAATAGCGGTCTTTTGTGTCCTTACCACCATCACCAGAACTCAGATCAAAAGCAGGGCACAGACGGCCTCCGCCGTGCAGCTGTCGCCAGCCCCTGAGGGACCCCGGCCCCACGCGGAAGCCACCACTCAGCTTCGCGAACCACGCGGCAGGACGTGGGCCCTCGCCGCCCAGTTTCCTCCTGTCTCTGGGCACGTTTGCAAGGCGTCTGTGGCTATCTTTGTCGCGTCGCGGTGCAAACCGGGCACACGTCTTCGTCCGTCCTGTTGTTAGTGGCACTCGGTGGCCTCTGGGCTGAGGCTGTGAACGTTCCCATCCGCGTGTTCTGGTGAGCACACGTGTGCGCCTGCGTACCCCCCGGGTGTCCCCGCGCCCAGCTGCACACCCCCCGTCCACGATCCTGCCACCAAAGATTTCTCTTTTTCACCTTGGCCATTCTGGCATGGAACAGAAACTCTTAATTTGGGTGTAAGTCGAATGTCTCTACGTGCAAATTTGTTTCCGGAGCCCCTGTTTCTTCCAGTGTCCCCTCAAGAGCCCACACCAGTACCTGTGGCAACTTGAAAATAATCACATTTCCGGTAACATACAACTCCAGCCTGGTTCTTCCTCAAGTTACGTTGTCTGCTACTGACTCTTTGTATTTCAGTATACATTTTAGAAATGGTTTTTCGGGGCACCTGGGTGGCCCAGTCAGTTGAGATCTGACTCTTGATTTCAGCTTGAGTCATGATCTCACAGTTGGTGAGTTCAAGCCCCACGTCGGGCTCTGTGAAGACAACTCGGGGCCCGCTTGGACTTCTCTCTTTCCCTCTCTCTCTCTCTCTCTGTCCCTCCCTGGTGCACACAGACTCTCTCTCTCTCTCGCTCTCTCTCTCTCTCTCAGAATAAGTAAATAAACTTTAAAAATGGTTTGTCAATGTCTACATACACACACGTACTGAGATTTTCATCTGGAACACCTAGGAGAGAATTAATATCTTTAAACATGAGGCATCCTGTCCATGACCATGGTATATCTCTACCCTTTAGGACTTCTAAATTTTTTCTGAATGATGTTGTGTAAACGTTTATAAATGATTCTTGTACATCTTTGATTCTATTTTGTTCTTGGTTATTTTATTATTTTTTGGTGCAGTGTAAAAATTGTTTTTCTAATTGTCGCTAACACAAAAAAATACAACAAATTTTAGGAGTGCCTGGGTGGCTCGGTCGGTTAAGCATCCAGATCTTTATTTCAACTCAGGTCTTGATCACAGGGTTGTGAGTTCAAGGTCCATGTTGGGCTCTGTGCTAGGCATGGAGTTTAAAAAAAAAAAAACTACAACAGGTTTTAAAATAGAACTATTTAGGTCTGCAGAAAAATTGAGCACAAAGTACACAGAGTTCTGTAGACACGGCCCTCTGGCCCCGCCTCCACCAGCGTTTCCCTTGTCTGTGCCGACACTGCTACAGTCAGTGAGCGATACTGATACATCACGAGTAATTAAGGTGCACAGTTCACGTTAGGGTTCTTCCTGTCGCAGGTCCCACGGGTTTGGACAAACGGGTCATGACTTGTATCCAGCAGATAGCATCACAAAACCCTAAAAATCCTCTGTGCTCCACCTTTTCATGCCTCCAACCTCCCTCACTGCTGGCAAACGCTGATCTTTCTACTGTCTCTGTGGTTCTGCCTTTTCCAGAATGTCACGGAGTTGGAATCATACAGTCCGTACGTATTGGGGCGTCTGGGTGGCGCAGTCGGTTAAGCGTCCGACTTCGGCTCAGGTCATGATCTCGTGGTCTGTGAGTTCGAGCCCGGCATCGGGCTCTGTGCTGATGGCTCAGAGCCCGGAGCCTGCTTCGGATTCTGTGTCTCCCTCTTTCTCTGGCCCTCCCCCACTCGTGTGCTGTCTCTCTGTCTCTCAATAATAAATGTTAAAAAAAATATAGTCTGGGGGCGCCTGGGTGGCGCAGTCGGTTAAGCGTCCGACTTCAGCCAGGTCACGATCTCGTGGTCCGTGAGTTCGAGCCCCGCGTCAGGCTCTGGGCTGATGGCTCGGAGCCTGGAGCCTGTTTCCGATTCTGTGTCTCCCTCTCTCTCTGCCCCTCCCCCGTTCATGCTCTATCTCTCTCTGTCCCAAAAATAAATAAACGTTGAAAAAAAAAATTTAATAAAAAAATATAGTCTGTATGTACCCTTTTCAGACTGGTTTCTTTCACTTAGTGATATGAATTTAAGGTTCTTCTGTGCCTTCAGTTGGCTAAGATTTTAACTTTTGATGCGTCTTTGTTCATGAGAGAAATCAGTCCGCAATTTTTCTCTCTTACATTTTCATGAGGTTTTGTGATCAAGGTTATGTGAGTGGCAAAAAATATATATATATTATATTATATTATATATATAAATATATATAATATAATATAATATAAATTACATATAATTTATATATAAATACATATAATATATATAAATATATTATATTATATATATGATATATAATATAATATAAATTATATATAAATTATAATAAAATATAATATATAATTATATAATAATAAATTATATATAAATTATAATAAAATATTATATATATATATATATATATATAAGTGTTTTCTCCTTTCCTATTCTCTCAGAGAATTTGCTTAATGTCTGTGCTATTTCTTTCTCAAATATTCGGTGGATCACATGAGTGGATTCACAAGGGAGTGTCATTTCCTTTCTAAATATACATCCAGCTTCTTTAACAGACACAGGAGCATCCCTGTTTCTTTTCTGTCTTCCGTCAGTTTGGTTAACTGGGTTTCTCAAAGTTGAGTGGTGCCCATGACTTTTATCTCATTGATTTCTGCTCTTGTATCATTTACTTCCTTCTGCTCATTTGGAATTTTGTTTTCCATTTTCTAACTTTTCCAAATGGATACTCAGATTATTGATTTCCAAGCTGTCTTATTTTCTAACACATTTAAGTCTATGAATTTTCCATTAAGTATGGTGTTCGGTGGTTAGGTGAACCGCGCAATTTTTTGGTTGTTGTTGTTTTCTGTATCATTCAGTTCCAAATAGTTTTAAATTTCAATCATTTTAGATTTTTCTTTCCTCTGCTGCCGGAGGAGATGCATAGGTTATTTAGAAGAGTGTTGCTTGACGTCCAAACGTTTGGAGGGCTGTTTTTTGAGGGATGTTTTTGCTACCGATTTTTAGCTTCATTGTATCAGAGTCAGAAAACATTTTATTATTTCAGAGTTTAAATATACTGAAACTTGTATCATGGTCCAGCCTGTGATCAATGTTAGTAAAGGCACTTAAAAACAGAGTGTAGGGGCGCCTGGGTGGCGCAGTCGGTTAAGCGTCCGACTTCAGCCAGGTCACGATCTCGCGGTCCGTGAGTTCGAGCCCCGCGTCGGGCTCTGGGCTGATGGCTCAGAGCCTGGAGCCTGTTTCCGATTCTGTGTCTCCCTCTCTCTCTGCCCCTCCCCCGTTCATGCTCTGTCTCTCTCTGTCCCAAAAATAAATAAACGTTGAAAAAAAAAAATTAAAAAAAAAAAAAAAAAAACAGAGTGTATCCCACAGTCTGGTGAGCGAGCAATACCCCGTAGATGTCAATTAGACACAGTTTGATAACTGAACTGTTCTGCTTGTCCTCAGTTCCTCGTCAGGGTAGATTCAAATATCCAACTACGATTGTGCATTTGTCTACTCAGGGGTTTTTGTTTTGTTTTGTTTTGTTTCTGCGTTACATACCTTTGAGGTTAAGTTATTTGATGCGTCAACTTTAAAATTGTTAGGTCATCCCTGACTGGCTCCTGACCATTGCGGATTGTCCCCTGTTCCCTCTAACGCAGGAACTCTGTTCCTCATGTCAATGCCGACTTCGTCTGACATTATTCCAGCCACGCCCGCTTTCTTTGGTTAAGGGCATGGTATAACTTTTTTCTCTTCTTTGATAACCTTTTCAAGCTGATGATCCTCGTGTTAATGCAGCTAACGATAATGTAAAATATGATTACTGGTATAATTCAGTCTAAATCTACGCTTTTGCTTTTGTTTTCTTTGTTACCCCACCTACATTTCGTTGCTTTATGCCCTCTTTCCTTCCTTCAGATTAAGCAAACACTTTCGTCATTCTGTTTCACTTCTGCTAGCCTGTGGTCGCTTGAACGGCCTTGCGCGAAGGGGGTTTGGTAACAACATTTTCCCGTCCTGGTTCGTGAAGAGTCAGGCTGCTTTCTCGCGTCCAGTCCAGCTGGCCTCTCTGTCTGCCGGCCTCATCGACCCTCCCGAGTCACGATCGCCCCTCAACTTGCTGTTGTGTTGTTGTTTGGTTAACGACTTCTTCACGCAAAAGGACAGCGAAACACATGAAGGAGAGGGAACACGAAGGCGAAGGGCGAAAGCTTCGCCCACTGGGCAGCGGGTGGGATGAGGGGGCGGGGGAGGGGACACAGGGCGGGCTCTCCGCTGCTCAGTAAACTTCCAAAAACCTAGAGAAGACAGACAAGAGTCCTCAGTGCCTGTAGGCCCTGGGGAAGCACAGTGCCAGAGACGTCACCGGGCATGTGAGCGTGTGGGCGTGCCTAGTTTATGACACAGCAGGTGGTGGCCGTCACGGGCTCTGATCAGGCCACGCTGCCTGCTGCAAAAGGAGGTTCGGCCTCTGCTGCTGCCAGGAAAGACGTGGTCATGGACCCTGTTGGACTCGGTCACGTACGTCCCCGTGTGCTCAGCTGTGTTCCCTGCCCGGAAGCCCCTCCCAAGCTCACACTCTTATCCCCTGTCACCCACCGGCTTTGTGTTTCCCAAAATTCTGCAAAACCGGGAGCTGGGCTCAGGCAGTGACCCCCAGGCGTCAGGGCCCTAAAATGTCCGGGGCGCGACCGTCAGAGTGCAGACCCCCCAACACCACCGGCGGTAGGACCCAGTCGGTGGGGCTGGGACCCGTTTCTCAAACGCTGCTGGTCCAGGGCCGACCTTGAGAACGATAGACTGAAAATGTCCTGTTAAATGAATTGTCGGGATCAATAAGAGCGTGGACCGAGCAAACAGCTCTGGTTGTTAAAGCTTCCGTGTTCGAGTGAATAACTTTTATAATAAAATACGTGACCGACATATCTATTCATTACAGCGGACCTGGTTGGAATCCTTCTGGGAGGAACTTCACTATTGATTTTTTGTTCTTCAATGGGATAAGACCAGCCTGTATGTTTTCAACAGAATCTCTAATTCGGACTCTTCAATAATGAAAACCAGGTCCCCGGTAAGCCCCCAACAGCGAAGTCTGGGCGTAACTCACTGCAGTCACGAACCGGGCCCTGGCGGGCACGTCTGAGTCGCATCTTATCTCCAGTACAACTCACTCAACAGGTACAACGTTTCCCACTGCAGGTGGGCACGGGTCCAGGGACAGAACCACGGCCTTGCCGTCCCGGTGGGGCGAGGCAGGGGAGACCCTCTGCTGATGGGCAAGTGGCCGTTCAGGTGGGGTGGCCGTCTGCCTCCCTGAACCCCATCCAGAAACACCCCCCCAGACACAGCAGGATAATGTGTGACCACCTGTCCGGCCACCCCGTGATCCAGGCAAGTCGGCCCTTGAGGTTAACCGTCACACCGATGTGTATTCCCACAGATGGTCCTGCTTCTGTCTTGAGAAAGTGCCATTGGATGTGGCAGGGGTAGGAGCTGGGACGCTTGGGGCTTTGCCGTGAACCAGGCAGGCGTCAGCTTGCCCTTTGACATCTGAGACATCGTGTGGTTTTGAGGGCAGCTGGCTTCCCGGCTTGGTGCTTCCCTCCAAGTATCTGCTTCCAGAATCTGACATGGGGCTTTCTGAGGGGTGGTGTGGGGGCCTCTAATGCCACAGCCTCCTGGCGGCCCCTTCCTGCCCAGGAGGGACCAGCCTTCTCTCGGGTGGACTCATCGCGGTCGCCTGTGCTCTGCTGCCCCTTCCTTGTTCCTCAGGGCTGCCAGGGAAAAAGGAGCAGCCCCCAGTGTGTCCGTGAAAGAGTGGGCTTTTCAGAGTGTCCAAGGCTTTGAAATGCAAGTTGCTGGTGGGGTGGTCTGCTCGTAGGGTTGGGGGGGGGCGGTCCTGGATACCTCCTGGGAAGCTCAGACCCAGAAGCGGCCAGCCAACACCCATGTTCTGTCTTCTTTAGAAACTGGTGCTTGGGCGCCTGGGGGGCTCGGTCGGTTGAGCGTCTGACTTCGCTCAGGTCATCAAGTCGCTGTCGGTCTGTGAGTTCGGGCCCCTCGTCGGGCTCTGCGCTGACGGCTCGGAGCCTGGAGCCTGCTTTGGATTCTGTGTCTCCCTCTCTCTCTGCCCCTCCCCTGCTCCCGTTCTGTCTCTCTCTCAAAAATAAATAAATGTTAAAAAAAAATTTAGAAACTGGTGCTCAACTTAATCATTCAAGTGCATTTGCAGTTGAAGGAAACTATGATCCTTTTAAAAATCTCTGTAGCCTTGGATTTCCAAACGGGACTGATTTACCAGCTGTGACTGAACCCATTATTTCCCATAAAGTATACACCCGTCAGAGTGCACTAATCCAAGTGACCATGCGAGACAAATGCACCCGAGAGGACAGCGAGTGGCAGCTGGGACACACTTAGAGACCATTCCCCACTCTTCACTGTAACTCAAACCCCCCGAATGAAGGGGAATTTACGAGTTTTATTTTTATATACGCTCCTCAAAGACGTTTAGAATAAAACGGAAATATTCAAATGCGTAAGTGCGAGCCGTCCTCCAGGTAAAACATCAAATCTGAAGAAGCGTATCATTTGATGGGCACATAGCAGGGAAACACTTCACGCCACACACATCTCTGCGGCTGGCCCCTCACGAGCCCGCACGCTGCCCAGCGGATATGCGACCGTTGCCGGGCGAGACACGGGGCTGGGTTCCTGCGGCCTCTGGCCCCGTGTCCCTCAGCCACCCACACCCGACCTTGTTGGTGTGTTTCCGTTGAAAGGCACCGTGTGGAACATCTGCCGTCAGCTCTTCAACCCCGGACGCCCGGCCCACGGCCCATAACCAGGCCTGCGAGACGCGTGGCCGACGTGCGTTTTCTGTGCGGGGCACGGCACGGCCCCCGGCGCTCGGGGCCACCAGGAAGCACTTCAGCTCCACACCCAGGAGCATTTTAAGCCAACAAAGGCGCCAGCAAAAAGCACAAAAAATGCACAAATCACGCACCTCGGTCGGCTGTGTAACGGCCACCTGTCTACAGAAGGAGCTGAGACAGAAGGGCCAGGCCTCAAGTTCCCGTCACGCCAGCACTGGCACAGACGCCCGCGAAGGCACCACGAGACTCGGTCTGAGGGTCACAAGGAGGTTTTGGTGAGCTGGCGGGTTGGCAAGTACAGACACGGAGCGTGACGGGCACCAACGGGGCTTGTCCCTCACTCCTCCGGGCGGGGACCTAGCCTTCGCCCCGGACAGGACAGCTCCTCCTGGAAAACGTGCCCAACCGGGGTGTGCGTGTCACTTGGCACAAAATACACACAGGACGAGGGCTCAGCGGTGCCTACGAGGCAGGGCGGGAGCAGACACCCATCTTTCCAGGGCCACGGTCCGCCAGCCAGGGCCACGTCCGTCTGGAGCCAGCAAGCCAGACGGAGGTCTGGCCCCAGCCAGTTCCTGGTGCCAACTGAGCCTGCATAAATAGTCCCTCCCGATGCCAAAGGGCCTCCTGAACCCACACCGCCACCCCGACGTCCATGGCACGGCAGGCCAGGCGAGAGACCACAGACGCGGAGCCCCTCGGGGAGCCGTCCTTCGCCCTCCGGGACTCGGGGGGCCTGTTTCTGGTGAGAGGAATGCCCGCAGCCGGCGACGGGGCCTCCCGCGGACGTGCCAGTGGTCAGTTAATGTGCAGGAGGGACGGGAGGCAAGGGGGGAGGGGTGGCGGGGGCTACCCTGGCCTGCTTCCCGGAGGAATCTGCTGGCCGTGGAGACGGGCTCAGAGGACACGAGATAACACGGAGCAGGAGAAAGGAAGACAAAGGAGAGACGCGCAGACGGACGTCAGACACCAGAGACGGAGGCCAGACGGAGGCCACCACGCATCTGAGCGTTGTCTCGGCGGGTGGCCACGCCTCGGCCTGCCGTGCCTGCCACGGGAACCGTTGAGCAGCATAGTGCGCGTGGTGTGGGCTCCTGACCCAAAGCCTACAAGAGCTGTCCTGGGGTCCACGCCGGGTCAGCAGTCGGATCGGCAAACTCACGGGGCGAGACGGCTTCCAGGGCAGAAGCCCCAGGCGACCAGACAGGCCGAACGGCGTCCTCTCCTGCGCTCGGGCTGCGCATAGCCACGCCCCGTCGGCGTGCGCAGGGACCCCGAACACGCCTGAGCCAGAGGTCAAGGCTGAATCCACAGTCACCTGTCCTCCACGGGCTTCCTCCCAAATCCCACAACCCCAGACCGTCCACGAGAAAACCTACTAGACACGTCCTAATCGAAGGACATTCTCCAAAACACCTGCCCAGCCCTCCTCAAGATGGTCCAGGTCCCCAAAACAAGGGAAGTCTGAGAAACTGCCATCGTCCAGAGGGGCCTGAGGGGACATGATGTCCGGATGTCACATGGGACCCCGAGCAGGATTCTGGGACAGAAAACAGACACCGGGTGAAAACCGAGGAGATCTCAGGCCGCCCCGGGGGGCTCAGTGGGTTAAGCATCTGACTCTTGGTTCGGATCGGGTCGTGATCTCACAGCGTGTGAGTTCGAGCCCCGAGTCAGGCTCTGTGCTGACAGTGCGGAACCTGCTTGGGATTCTCTCCCTCTTTCTCTCTCTGCCCCTGCCCTGCTCTCGCGGTCTCTCTCTCTCTCTCTCTCAGAATAAATAAATACGTTTTAAGAACTGAGGCAATCTGAACAAAGTGATCACCACTATCCCCCAGCGAGCAGGTGTTGGCAGAAGTGGGGCGAGTGAGGGTCCACGGGAACTCTCTGCTGCCGTCTCCTGTAAATGCAAAACAGACCTCAAGTAACAAGTTCGCTATTTCTCTCTCTCTCTTTTTTTTAAGCTTCTGCATCCTCCCTTATCCACTTTGGCTTTTGGGGGGTTTTTAAATTGTTTTTAATGTTTATTTATTTCTGAGACAGAGAGAGACAGAGCATGAGCGGGGGAGGGGCAGAGAGAGAGAGGGAGACCCAGAATCCGAAGCAGGCTCCAGACTCCGAGCTGTCCGCACAGAGCCCGACGCGGGGCTCGAACCCACAAACCGTGAGATCGTGACCTGAGCCGAAGTCGGTCGCTCAACCGACCGAGCCACCCAGGCGCCCCAACAAGTTTTCTTTTTATAAAGTGGATGATTTGTATGGAAACCAATGTGACAATAAATTTCATATATTGAAAAAAAAAAGTGGATGATTCGGGGATCCAGGCTTGTCCCCAGTGCTAAGTCTCCCCAGAGCCACACCCTTCTCACTCAGTGGCCACACGGACACGCCTGCCCCTCACAGTGAGAGAGGAACCTGCGGACGAGCGGGGGGGCAGGGCCCCGAAGCCCCAGCTGCCCAGGACAGCACCTGTCGACGTCACTGGGGAGAGTATCCTGGGCAGCGCCTGCCTTCACCCCAGCTGGCACATCACCCCCCCCCCCCACCCAGCAGGGCCGCCCACACACAGGCATGAGGTGTGGAGCCCAGGCGAGCCGTGGAGCAGGGTCATGGCTGGCCTGTGGGTGCTGGGGAAAGCCATGCCTACAGCCCACCTTCAGAGTCCCACTCCCACTGCCAAGGAAACCAGAAGGAAAGGCGGAGAGGCCCCAACAGGGCTCTTGCGGGAAGGCTTGCCAGCCGGCACGGAGGGGGGGACCTGGGAGGGTCCGCCTGCCGAGGAGAGCCCCTTCCCCGGCCTTTCCTTTCAGAGGACGGCATGCTGCAGCCTCCTGGAGTGTCTCCATCCCGGGTCCCTCACGAGTAAGGCACGTGATAGCCCCCAGCCTGCACGGCCACGGCCACCAATCAGATCCTTGTGTCAAACACAGTGCAGTATAACAGTTGGCTGTCACGGGCGTGATCACCGCGTCATGATAAGGCTCCTGGTTAAAGCCAAACTGTGAAAGCGGACTGACAGCTGGCATTTTATCGCAGAAACGGAACGCCGAGCTCTAAAGTGGTGCCCATGTCAGAGGCACCAGAGTTGTGTAAATTATAGTCTTTCAAAAATCAACTTTGTCTCAGAAATCACTTCTCTGGGAGGAAGGGTATCAGTGGGCCAGCCGTGGGCCTGAGTCTGGGGGACTGCCCGAGGACGGGGCTGCTGGGACAGGAGGGTCTCCCACCCCCCCGATGCCCTCCCGACCCGCGTGGCTGGCGGCACGGAGGTGAGGTGGGCAGACCCGTGGGAGGCGGGGGCTGGGTTTGCTCCGGGCCACCCCCCCCCCCCAGCCTTCTTCTTCCATCGGAATCGGAGTGGCTGGAGAAAACTCCAACCCCCACAAAGGGGTTTTTCAGAACCCTGGTGGGCAGAGTGAGTCACCCCGGGGCAGGCAGGGCTGCACGGTGGCTCAGCTTGTGACTTTGACTGTGGCCCTGGAAAAGGAACTGATGTGACCGCATTCGCTCCCAGTCGCCTTTGCTCAGCAGGAAGGAGGAATCGGGGCTCGAGGTCTGGTGCGAACGCCGCGTCTGAGCTCCCCTTGTCCACAGAGCCCCTGGGCAGGGGTGCCGGTGTCCGTGGAAAGCAGACTCACCTCGATCCGCTGGCACAGGTGCCCTGTGGCCCAGGCCCTCGGGGATGGCGGAATGGTGCGCACCCCGGCTCCGGAGTCCCGGTCACCCTCGGGGACACTGAGCCCTGACCTTCATGTCAAGCTTGGCGTCTGAGGAGGAGGGGCAATCCCAGACAAGGACGGCGTCTGGCCGAGCTCCAGGACTGCAGAAACTCAAGCGGAGAGAGCCCAGGACCTGGCTTCTCACGGTGATTGATGGCCAGAACCGGCGCAAGCAGTCACGAGGAGTCACGTCGAATATTCTGGAAGTCCCACGTTCCAGAGCTTCTCCGAGGCTCGCTCTCACTGCAAGATGACAGCACTCCCGGACCGGAGCAGACGCCTTCAGGCAGCTCCCCGCGGCCTTCCTTCACTGGCTGCCCACCCCGCCCCCCGTCAGCCCCCAGCAGCAGGGCCCCAGACTCAGCCCCGACCTCCCCTCTGCTCAGGGGTCCACGTCCTCCAAAACCCCACTCGGATGAAGCCCCATCCGGAGCCCCAGAGCCTTAGCCCCAAGTGTCCAAGCAGACAGCGACAGTTGAGGCGCCCTGCAGACCCCCCGGGGCGGGGAGGCCAGGAGCCTGAGCTCCAAGTGGAACAGAGAAGCGATGTCCCCACCCGACAGGCAGGGTGGGGGAACCCGGGAAGCCGAGTGGCCATGAGACAGCCTCCCGTCTCCATGCCCCAGCGTGCCCCGTGTGGACACACCCACGTCCTGGTCCTGGGGGCCGCCCAGCCCTGGCTCTGGTCCGCGGCACGTGTCCCTGACCTGCTGATTTTGAAGAGTCAGCTGACGCGCTCAAGTACAAGCTCCTGTCTGCAGCAGTCGCCAGCGCTCACGGCCCACAGTCGCTCGAGGGGCGGTGGGGACATGGTCCCTCCACGGCCCCCAGATGCTCACAAACGGAACCCACACACCATGGTGGCCTGGGCACCGTCCCCTGCCCGGCTTAGGTTCCCCAAGTGAAAGGCCGTGGCTACAAGGAGCTTCTGCTGGGGAAGGGGCTGTCCTGACACAGCCCCGGCCCTGGACACCCAGTGGTCTGGGGCACCTGGAAGCTGTGTCCGTGAGTGGCTCCGTTGACCCTGCGGAAGAGCAAGAAACTCAGGGGAGTGAGTGTCTGCCCGCTAGGAGCTGGGCAGAGATGGCCCCTGCCGCACCCAGCACTTCCGGGCACGCCCACCGAGGCCCAGAACCTGACCTGAACCCAGACCCTCCATACAAGGTGCACCGCTGACAGGGACACCTGCGTGTGCCCCCCCCCCCCAGACCCTCGTGCTCTGGGGGTTGCACCCTGTGCCCCTGGGAGACCCTTGCGTGCTGGGGGACGTGCCCTGCACCCCCTGATTAGCATTCAGGGAGGCAAGTCTCCTGTGTCTGTAGCCTTTGCCGTGGAGGGGAGGGAAGGGGGGAAGAGGGGAAGGAGGGGAAGGGGGGGAAGGGTCAGAAGGGGGGGAAGGGGGGAAGAGGGGAAAAGAGGGGAAGGCAGGGAAGGGGGACCAGGCTGCTCCTCCCGCCACAGAGACCCTACCCTGGGAGGGGGCCGCCCCCCCGCCCCCGGCAGCCTGGCTGAGGCCGGGGTCCCGCTTGCTCACGTGAAGGCCATGTTGCATCCCGGGGGCCCACCCCGGTTTCGGGGAGAGCCCTGACTGTGTCCCCCCAGGGCCCCTCCCCCTGGACTCACCTGGGGGCTGACCCCCTTGCACGCTCCCTCCAGAGGTGGTGCTGGGGGTCGGCCAGTGGCCGTCGGCCCGGCCCCTGCTCGTCCCTGGCCTGACTGAGGCCTGCGAACGCGCTCTGTATGTACAGCTGGACCCTAACGGTTCCGGGCTTCGCAGGCCGTTCCACGTCGGCCACTCACCCTCAAGTAGCCACCCGGCAGCTGGCGGGGCTGCGTTCCTGGAACGCTTCGTTCGCTGACTCCTGACCCATGACGGAGGCCTGTCCCTGCCCTGGACCTGCTCGCTGAGGGACGTCACCAGTGAGCAGGCCCCGGAGACCGCACCCGACTCAGACACGTGTGCCCACGTCTGGGCGGCGGGTGGGGGCGTCCTGACTCTGCAGGCGCAGGGTCCCGTCAGGCCAGGCGCAAGTCCTTGCAGGATGTGGCGGCCTAGCGAATGTTAGCTCCACATGCCACACCCTCAGCACCTGGCTGCACAGCGGGACCTGGTCCCCGGGGCGGGGCACCCGAAGTGGCCGCCCCAGCAGCCTCGTGGCCTCTGGGCCCGAGGGCTTCGCCCGCCGGGTGTGGGTGCCGCCAGCCTCACTTATGCCCGTGGCCCCGCTGGCCACAGGACGCTGTCCACACGGGGGGTGGGCGCTGGGTCCCGCCCCCGTGCGCTGAGCTCGGGATCGTGGGCGTCCTCCCGCCCGCGTCACAGGCACGTCAGAGATGAGCAGAAGGCAGACGGTGCTCCCCTCGCCCGGGGGGGTGGATGGAGCACTCAGTTTAAAGAGTGAAAGTTTAAGAGCAAGGACTGGCCGCAAAGGTCAGATGACCCTGATTTCAATAGAAAAGCGTTAGGGGAGAAAGCCTTGTGTGCCGAGATGCCCACCGCAGGGAACGCAGGGTGGGGACAGGCGCCAGAGACAGCTCCTGCCTCCCAGGGCCCGGCCCCCTCGGGTCATGCCGGCCGCCAGGCCTCTGATGGGCTGCCATAAAACACAGTAAAATTCGCCCGCGCGTGGGGCCGAGGGACCGAACCCCTCATCCCACAGAGGAAAAGTCTGAGGAGCGCGGGCCCGGCCTCAGTCAAGGACACAAAGTGACCCGGCCCTCGCCTGCCCCACACCTGCATCACACGGGGCTGGGTCTGCAGAATTTCTGTTTGGCACACAGACCCTGCATCGTGACGCCTCCAGGCTCTCCCGCCCTTTCCCTGCCTCGCGCTGCAGGGTTCAACCCGCTGCCCCACCTGCTCCCAGACACACTCGAGAAAAGCAAGCAGGGCAGGACCAGGCCCGCGAGGTCGAGCTTTGGCTCGCGTGGCCCTCAGCCCCGTGGGAGGGCGGGCGCCCTCGCAAAGCCCCAGGCTTCCCCCCGCCCCCACGCAGCCATCGCCCAGGCTTGCCCACGCTGCACCCCGTTTTCTCTGTGTGTCGGGAGGGGCTCGTCGGGAACCAAGAGACGGGAGTGGGGGCCGTACACACAGGGGTCAGGGGTCACTGCACCAACCCTCTGGACACCACGCTCTGGCGGTGCCCAGAGGCACGAGGTCTGAAGGGAGAGAGGAAGGGGTGTGACCGGGGCAGGAGAGCACCTTGGGGGAGGTGCCTGGAGAGAGGAGGCCCAGGGGCTGAGGTCAGCCCTGTTTCTGCCCCTGGGGGTCTGGGCCGAGTGGCACTTTAGGGATTGTGCCCGAGAAGAGGAGGAAACGTGTCCCTTCCTCTCCTGCTGAGTCCCAAAAGGGGCCCAGGGCCCCCCGCACGGAGGGGTGCCATCCCTCCGTCGGGACCTGAGTGCATTTCTCTGAACAGCAAGCACCTTCAGAAGATCACCCCACAGCCGGGAAGAAGACACATCCAAATGTAAATATCTGAGATGGCACCGTGACATCGCAGAGCGTCCCAGCATCTGCAGCCCGACCCTGAGTGCCCTGCCCTCACCAGAAACACTGGCCTGGGCTGGGTCCCCGGGGAGGGGGCCGATGGCGTCCAACTTGCTGCCGGGACGTAGAATGTCCAAACAGGCCCGCCCCGCGCCCCCTCCCGCCAGGGGCCGCCCTGCGCTCTTGTCAGGACCCAGCCTCCTTCCGCAGCCCTGCTGGGTCACCTGGTGCCCCAGGGCGGCCGTGTAGCCCTGTGTGGCAGGCGGGGTCCCTCTCCGGGGCTACACCTGTGACTTGTCACCTACTGTCTGTCTCACCTGTCCAGGGTGGGGGGGTCCGGGTTCAGGCCACTTCTTAGGACAGGACCCCACCCTCCCCTGCTGGGTGCAGAGTGGTGATCACAGCGGCCCAGCCCACCGCAGGGTGTCCCTGGACGCACTGTCCCCTGGGGCACCGGGCATCGGCGACCCCTCCCCCTTCATTCCAGAGAACCATCCAAACAGCTCAGGAGTCAAAGCCAAAGAAACACAACGGACCAAGAACTAAAGGCAACGAGCCAGGCGTCAGGGGGAGGGCGTCTGCTTCCTGGAACCGGGCCCCCCTCCTGAGCACGTGGGCTGACCTCCCGGTGACAGCAGCAGAGTGCTGGCCAATGTCCACCCCCCAGCCCTAAACCCAGGGCTCGTGCTGTCGAGCAGGCCAAGAAGAGGTGGCTGTGAGGGGCCGCTGGACTCCCAGCGCCCCAGAAAGTGTAGGATGGGGCTCCTCCGGGTTCACCCACTGAACCAGAATCGGGGTGCCCTCAGTTCCTCCCCGCCCGACGGGATGGCCTAATTAAAGAGCTTTCTCTCAGCAGGCGCCCGTCTCTGATTCGTCACCCACGGCCGTGGTGACGCAGGGACCCTTCTGTACAAAGCCTGTCATCGACGGAACAGAGGCTTTTGTTGCCCAGAGATTTCCAGCTCTGAGTGATCTCGCTCCATAGACCGAAGACGCCTGGCCAGCGGCCAGTGGGGGACAGAGGGATCTGTGTGTTGTGTTGGGTCAACATCACAGCACAGCCACGGCGGGAAAGTGGGACGGCTGTTCATAAAACTTGGACTTGTGTGAATGAGGTTTCTTTCTCCAAAGCAGCCAAAATGCCAGTCCACGCTGAAAGCCCGCCAGGGCTGCGGCATGTGGATTTAAAATAAAGTTGTTATAGGATCAGAAGCTAAGATAAATTCTTTTTTCTCTTACTCTCCTTTAACGAAGCTGCATGGAATAATTGAGATCAAATCCTACCTTTCAGACACGCATTCGGCTGAGAATGTCTGTGCCGGACGCCAGCCTGGACTAACCCCTTTGCTGATATCGTAAACGCCCGCAAGACCATCCCCCACAGGCTCTGACACTGCTAGACGCGGGCGGGGCAGACGAGCGGCCACTTCTCTTTCCCTCTGTTCCGAAAACCCAGGCGCCGCGTCTAAAACCAGATCCACGAAAATTCTGTTAGCGGTGAAAAAAACCTTCCTATCGGAAAAGCAGTTTCAATCTCCAACGTAAAATAAAACTGGAAAGCCGAAATTAAAAGTGCAAAAGCCATAGTTTCATTATCAAACCAAATCAAACTAAAACCCTAACACTTCAGTTTGTGACTGAGCCCGCGAAAGCTTCCTCAGGGCCACCCGCCTCCTCACTCGCACCGGACCCCCCTCCCGCTTTTCTAAGCAGACCCCAGGGTGGTCCCCTCCCTCCCCATCCCCCGGCCCCGCTCTTGGCCGCACTGGGTCTGTTTGCCGTGGCTGAAACTTTCCAAATCACGGTCCGCCATCTCTGCCTGTCAAAGCCCGTCCATTCGGTCGCTTAGAAACATCTCGGGCCCCATTCAAAGTGCGGCCTGGGAACCCCCACCCCCACCCCCGCACTCTGCCTCCCATTTGTGCTTACACTGTATTTCAGTGCTTCTAAACAAAAACAACAAAAAAAAATCCCCATTCAACTGTGGCTCTCGAGCTACGCCGGGGCATTCATTCCTCACACCAGCGGGTGCGATTAGTTCCCGGGGGTTAATTTGACTCTGTTCGCTGCTCCATAGGTGACCACGCAAACTTAGGTTATCGCTTCCCTCCTTGATGCCCAGTTTCCATTTTCTCTCAATTCCACAATAAAAGGTGCCCTCCTCAGTGAGGTTTCTCTGGGATGTATTCCCAGGGGTGTAACTCCTAGGCCACAGGGCCTGGACGTCACTTGCTGGATGTTTGCGAACTGTCCCCCACCCCAGGGGGGCTGCTCTCCTCCTCGTAACGTGTCGCCTCATAGCCCCCAATGCTTGGCCTTGTCAGAACCCCCAGGACTGTGCAGTGGCGGGGGGGAGGGGCGCACTTCCAGCGAGTGCAGGGGCAGGTGCACCTCCTAGTCCTGCGCCTCTCAGACCAGCAAACAGGAGCGTCTTTCATCTGTGTTTTCTGCCGCGGGGGCTTCCTCTTCTGGGAATTGCCTGTTCGCGCGCTGTGCCCATTATTTTGTTGTTTGTTTTCCTGTAAGCTGTGTACAAGTTCTTCATGTTGTGTGGATGCTAATCCATTTGTAATGATATCCTTTGTAACTATTTTTTGCACAATTTGTGGCTTGTATCATCAGTGGTTTATTGCAAGACTTTTACACTGTTGTCTTACTTAAATGTATCAATGTTTTTCTGTATGACTTGTGCTCTTTGTGGGTTTCATAGGAAATCCTTCTCTATCCCAGATTCATGAAGATAAATTCATGAAGAAAGATTACACTTTCCACATTTAATCACTCATGTACTGTGGGGCTGGGCTAAATAAGACCGTGCGACTGGGGCGCCTGGGTGGCTCAGTCAGTTAAGCATCTGACTTCGGCTCAGGTCATGATCTCACTGTGAGTTCGAGCCCCGCGTCAGGCTCTGTGCTGACAGCTCAGAGCCTGGAGCCTGCTTCGGATTCTGTGTCTCCCCCTCTCTCTGCTCCTCCCTGGCCCGTTCTCTCTCTCTCTCTCTCTCTCTCTCTCTCTCTCTCTCTCTCTCTGTCAAAAATAAATGAATAAACATTAAAAAAAAAAAAAAAGACTGTGTGACCACAGCCAAAACCCCTTCACCACTCCAGATCCCCACCCAGCACCTTCCAGGTGCTGGTTCATGTCAGGAAAGGCAATAAATAAACGCCCTGTCCTCTGGTGCTGACCCGCCCTCCGAGGCTGATGGCCAAACAGCGTCACGTGTAAGTGGTTAGGAAAGAGAGACCCGGGCAAGGGGCACCAGGCTCTGTCCCTCTGGCCACCACGCCCGCCAACTGGAGGTGACGCAGCTTTACACCAGCCACGCGCAGCAGCCCTGATCCTAAACTGGGAGCGGCTGTGGATCTGGGCGGTTCCCCCAGGAAAGGCGGCAAGAGCCCCTGTGGAGAAGCAAACCCCCGTTGTTGTGGATGGTGGGGTGGGGTCTGTGTATGGAAGGGAAGGCTAGTTTCCATGAAGATTTCTGCAGAGCTGAGACCCTTATCCCACGCTAGCGAGGAAGGGTCCCAGACGGACGTGTCACGAGTGGGTCACTGTGCTGGGTTCGTCTGGCAGGGAGGCACACAGCTCAGCAGGGAGCCGGGCTTCTGGAGGTATGGGCAGTGCACCCCGGCCCTGGGGTCTGGCGGCTGGAGGGCGGCTCTGAGGACGGAACTTGGGCTTGGCCCATTGGGGGCCAGCGGGCAGGCCCTGGAAGCCTCTTTGCGAGTGCGGCCAAGTGCAGCCTGGACCCCTGCGGCCGACGGGGGACCCTCTCTCAGATCGCACGCTGGACGGACAGGCTGATCTGGGCCACGCTCCAAGCCCCTGCTGTGAGATCACGACCTGGGCCGAGATCGAGAGTCTGACGCTTCCCCAACGAAGCCACCGGGCGCCCCTACTGTGACTTTGGACAAAGGGGACCACGCTTGGTTCAGCTCACTGTGCTCCTCAGAACCCCCAAGACGGGAGGCTCCCCTCTGGGCCCGGCCAAGTGGAGAGAGTCCTCCCGCACCCCCCAGTGCCCCTCGCTCTGAGCCCCAACCCTGGAAACGGCATCCGCGGGCAGGACGAGCAGATACCTGCTGCATCCCTGATGTGCCCCCTGCCCCGCGTCGGCTTCTCCCAGGACCCGACCCCCACCCCGCGCCCCGTGAGGTACAGAGTGGCTGCAAACAGCAGGGGCCACATAGATGTCCGCGTGTGCAGCCGCTCGTGCACGGGGGACTCGGGACCCCTTGTCAAGGCGCACCTGTTGGGAACCAGGCACGAATTTTTCGTGAGCACTTATCCCGGTGGGAGGTGGGTCTGGAAGGGCCCCGGGGCGCACTCCACGGTCGCCCCCCGCGGCCTCTCCCCGGGCGCTGCCCACAGGGGCAGCCGCGATCACGCACGAGACCGGCTCCCCTCGGTCATGCTGCTCTGCTCTGTGCAGCACCTCCCCCGGGCTTCTGTTTTAAAGGTGGGAAGTCAGAGCTCCCTTAGTCCTTACCGCCTTCCGCAGTATGATTTAATGTCTGCAGGTGCACGCGGGAGGACCCGGGGCCCCGACTCCCGCCCCCACGCGCCCAGCCCGCCTCCTCGGGACCCAGGCCCGGGACCACGCAGGTAGTTGTTCTCTTCCTAAATCTCTCTGATGGTGACGGAACAAGCCAGGTCTGGAGGCGGCCACTCCCACAGACACCGGGATGGAACTCGAACTCAGAACCGACGACCTTCCGGCCCGGTTGGCGGGCTCCACGGAAGCCCAGCACCCCACGGCAGTGAGGTGGGAGGTAGCCTTTTCTGATGAGGGCAGGCTTTGCCTTTGCAGACATGGGCCCGGCCACCTGTTCATACCTGACAGACCCAAGCGGGAAGGGGACACGACCTGGCCAAAGTTCCCGTCCTGGTAAATGATGGTGCCGGACCCCCACCTGCACGCAGGCCGCCCCCCCGGGGAGGGCCCCTCGTCCATGTGCCTATTTACGCATAGTGGGACGTAGAGCCTTTGTTAAGTAGTAACAGACTCCAGAGTCGACGTGAAGAACCCCATTTGCAACCCGGATCTAATTCTCGAAGCCGTGTGACCAAGTCCCTCCCCTTCAGAAAAGAATCGACACCCGCACCGATGAGCCGCGTCAAACTCAGAGCACCGAGGATGTGGGCATGTGCCCTGGCCACCCCCCAAGCCCCCCGATGGCGGGAAGTGAGTGCCACGTACTTGCTACGGTGGCTCACGGTCAGCCTGTGTGCCATGCGTCAGACCCCATCCTGGGCTCCCAGTCCTTCGAAAACTCTCCAGACCGGTTCAACCCGACCCCACCTTCCAGCCAAGGAGGGTACGGGAGGCGGACCACCGCCTCCCCCCCACCCCCCAGGGCTGCAGCAGAACCCGTGCCCACGGCCCCAGGCCACCACCTTCTCGGGCCACAGGATGGAACCCGCGTGGGGAAGAAAGACTGTGGCCTGTGCGAAACCCTGGTCACAAGCACGGTGCTGGTTACGAGAAGCTCTCTGGGGCAATCCTATAAATTCCTATAAATTCTGAGCACAGAGGGAAGGAAGATCGCCGAAAACACTGTCAGAAATCATCACCTGTGTGGAGTTTTGTCCAAAAGGACAACTGAGCCAGACTGAGGTTAGACGTGTTTGCCGTGTTGGTAGGACCCACACTCCGTGGCGGGGCCCACGCTCTGCGGACCCCCATCGAATATTCCTCTCCAGCAAGCACCAGGGTCGCCTCGAGTTATCAACACATGTTCTAACTGGGGATCGTTCCCCAAAACCACATGATGAACAAAACACATCCCGTGTCCGTTTTGACTGAGCAAACAGCCCAGGGCTCAAGGACACCCCCCCACCCCCCCATGTCCTGCCTCAAGCACAAATACCGGCTTCCTTGTTTTAAGATACGCTCTCTCCCGCAAGGCTTCAAAGTTGAGTGGCTTATCAAAGGCCTCCGATCCAATAAGAGAGTTCTTGGCCTCATCAAACGTTGAAAATATGTACAAGGACCCTCTTATGGCCAACATCCTGACGTGAGGAAGTCACATCAGGTGATTTCCAGCCTCTGTGATGAGGGACCAAATGCTCCCGCTCGGGATGGTTTCCCTGTTTGCTAAAGCACGAGCCACTTGTGAAAAGCACACCTCCTTGGGGCCCGGGTCACTGCGGCTTGGGCGTCGGTGCACGTGAGGTGATGGGAAGAGGGCAGGTGTGCACGCAGGTGCAGTTTTGCATTCACGTGCCAGTGCCCACGCACGTGACGGCTGGACACCGTGGCTCCCCTGCCCGGCCCACCCCCACCTGCTGTGCCCACTCACCTCTGAGGGCGACTGAGGCACACGATACCACCCAGCTGTGTGACAGGCTCTGTCCAGGAGCCTGCAGCCGGCAAGATAGGGAGGGGGGGAGGGAGGAGGGGAGGGAGCGGCTGGATGGGAGGGGGCAGGGAGCCGGTCAGGCTCCACGTGAGCCGCCACCCGCCCAACCGGGCCGGGTCTGGGTTGTAGGAGCCTTGCCTGCCCTGGGGTGGCGGACGTTCCCACCTCCTCGTGCATCGCTATCTCCCGGCCTCGTTCCGGGTCTCGGGTCCCCCTGCCCGGGACCCCTCTGGTCCCACCAGCAGGAGCTGTTCCTCTCTGCAAAGCGCCAGGACTTGGTGGCAGGCCCCCGGCTAGGTGCCAGGCAGGCCGGGCAGGCTGGCTTCACCCTGGGGGGCCATGTGCTTCTCTATCGATAAGGAGGCATCGCAGGGAGGCGAGCCAGCGGGTTCCCGGGGCCCGGACCACTGCCCCCGCCTCACGGCGAATCTCCCCCCTTGGAAACTCGCCCTCCCCCCAACTAAACAAGATCGCTGTCTCTGCAAATTGGCAGAAATAATTCGACACAGCATTTTTCAAAGCCAACTAGAAGGAATTACTGTAAGCGATTGTTTTTCATGCGGGATGGCTCCTTTGAGAATAACTGTTTTCATATTTGTGGGGTTTTTGACATTTGGGGAAGCGGAATTACATGTAAACATTTGTTCTGCAAGCCCGAAGTGTGAAGAAAGATGTGCTCAAGCACCAAAAAAAAAATGGTTCCATGCCTCTGAGTTTCAAAACCCTCTTAAATTTTGATAAAGACCCATGGAAGAGATCATCACTTCAGATCATGTTTTACACGAGGATCGGTTTTTTTAACGTCAAGGAAAATAAAACAGACGACGTGGCTAAGAAGGGTGCCGTGTGGGTGAGTTTTTTAATCTCCGGGGCCCTTTAAAACTGCACCTCCATGATGGTCAAAACCTACACATAAAATATAACATCAAGCATTTACGTCCCTATTTGATGTCAGATGTCTGCATATTTGAGGGAAGTGGTTCTATCTGGAATCCAAGTGTCGTAACAATAGGACCGCTCTGTGGAAAGCTGCCTGCGGAAATGGATGACCACGGGACAGTGCCCACCGGGGAGTCCTGACACGTGGGCAGAAAGAAACACCCCTGGAAATGAGGCCAGAGCCTTCTGTGGCCCTGGCTATGATCTTGGTCCCTCAGTCTGTTACGCCTCAGTTTGACTACCTATAAAATGGCCCTATTTCACTCACAGAAGGTGTCTTGGAAACTATCCTGTTCCAAACAAATGAACTTCACGTAAAATGCACGTGGGCTGCACGGGTGTACTGAGAGCCATACGCACACGAGGGGCCGGGGCTAACAGGACCCCCAGATCTTACCAGCCAGACCTGAAGGAAGTGCGGAGCTTTGAACGAAGGTGTCCAGGCACAGGGGACAGCAGAGGGGAGAGACCTGAGGCCACCTGCCCGCAGGGCTGGGAGGCCGCTCCGGGAGGGGCCACGCCCGAGGGGCCGGGCGGGGGTGGGGGGGGGGGCTCCCGCCTTCCCGTGATGGGGGAGGCATTGCGAGTGAACAAGGAGTTGGTCCGTCCCGCCGGCCTGTGGAAGGACCCCTCTGGACGCAGGCCCCGAAGGTCTGCCTTACACAGGCCTTTCCGTTTCTGCGTTTTGACACCGGGCCTGCTGACCCTGGAGGGTGGCCCTTCCCGGAGCTAGTAACTCGCCGCTCACGTGCAAACCAGCTCACCCCTCCTCTCTGTGGGCTCTCTACCCCCCCACGCCCGCCCTGCTCACCCGCCCTCCTCTGCGTCCCCCGGGGAAGCCGCAGTGAAGGGCGTTGCCCCCTCGCCCCGCTGCCTCCTGACGGCCCCTGGTGCTTCCCGGGGAGCACCCCATCCCCATGCCTAGGGAAGCACGAGGAAAACTTCGTCCTCTGTCCCACGTCCACGTCTGTGTGTCTTAGAGCACCAACCTGAAACAGACTCCAGGTACCCTTACAACACATTCTTGTGAAGTGTGCACTTAGCACATTCCAGAACAAGGCTTCCAGTGGACTTTTTAGCGAAACAGGACAGACTTAAGAAGAGGCGGCAACAGGAACTCACCCTACCGGTCACCAGCGCACACGATTCCAGAGGCGCAGCGGTTAGAAGAGTGTGGTGCCACCAGGAACTAACAAACCGTGAAATGGAGCATCCGGAAATGGCTTCACAAGCACTTGTGTCCGTGCCCAAAGGAGCCATAGGCCGGGGAGGCGAGCGGATGATGGTGTCGACTACGGGGTCTCGGTGTAGAGGAGAAAACGCGCGGATGGGTTGGAAACAACATGAAAGGCAGAACTGAAAAGAAGTATCAGAAGGAAACGGAGGAGAACGTCTTGAAATCTGTAAATAACTCTAAAACTCCGCAAACAGACCCAGAACACCCAGCCCCACGCCCGCGAGCATGTCCTGTGCTCTCGGTCCATCTGTGGAAACATTTCTCTCTGAACCTGCCTTCCTCAGACAGAAGTGGAGTAAGAACAAGGAGCCACAGGGACACCGCTAGCGCTTCCCAGAGCCTGGCCCGCAGCTCTGTGCGCCAGGGTGTGTTCCAGAAGGTTCCTGGAGAACGCCACGGGATTTGCCTTCCGAGTCCGAGTCTGAGGGCCCAGCTGGCAGTTTCTCCAAACTAAGAAACTAAGTCCCAGAGATGAATGTCTTTTTCCTTTCACTGAAAGAAAACTGCATATAACCCCTTGCCCAAGCCCAACTTCTCCTAGTCAAGCCTCCAGAACACTCTGGGACTTCTAGAATATTCCATAGCAGGATTAAAACTGAAGCAAAGAAAGTATGAAGCAGTGCAAGACAATGAACTTCCCTGGACTCATCCCCTTGGGCCCTCCACTCCTCACCCTTCCTGTTCATGGACCCACCCTCCTGGGCCCTCCACTCCTCACCCTTCTTGTTCATGGACCCACCCTCCTGGGCCCTCTACTCCTCACCCCTGTTCTCCATAGACCCACCCTTCTGGGCCCTCCACTCCTCATCTCTGCTCTCCATAGACCCACCTTTCTGGGCTCTCCACTCCTCACCCTTCCTGTTCATGGACCCACCCTCCTGGGCCCTCCACTCCTCACCCCTGTTCTCCATAGACCCACCCTCCTGGGCCCTCCACTCCTCACCCCTGTTCTCCATAGACCCACCCTTCTGGGCCCTCCACTCCTCACCCTTCTTGTTCATGGACCCACCCTTCTGGGCCCTCCACTCCTCACCCTTCTTGTTCATGGACCCACCCTCCTGGGCCCTCCACTCCTCACCTCTGCTCTCCATAGACCCACCTTTCTGGGCCCTCTACTCCTCACCCTTCCTGTTCATGGACCCACCCTCCTGGGCCCTCCACTCCTCACCCTTCTTGTTCATGGACCCACCCTCCTGGGCCCTCCACTCCTCACCCCTGTTCTCCATAGACCCACCTTTCTGGGCCCTCTACTCCTCACCCTTCCTGTTCATGGACCCACCCTCCTGGGCCCTCCACTCCTCACCCTTCTTGTTCATGGACCCACCCTCCTGGGCCCTCTACTCCTCACCCCTGTTCTCCATAGACCCACCCTTCTGGGCCCTCCACTCCTCACCTCTGCTCTCCATAGACTCACCTTTCTTGGCCCTCCACTCCTCACCTCTGCTCTCCATAGACCCACCTTTCTGGGCCCTCCACTCCTCACCCTTCTTGTTCATGGACCCATCCTTCTGGGCCCTCCACTCCTCCCTTTTGCCCTTGCTCTCCTGGGCCCTCCACTCCTCACCCCTGCTCTCCACAGATTCACAGAGGCCCTGGACTCCTCACCTTTCCTGTCCACAGACTCACCCATCTGGGCCCTCCACTCCTTACCCCTGCTCTCCTGGCTGTTTTCTCCCCTTGTTGGCCTTTGGGGTTTCTCCATGGATCTGCTTGTTGGGAAGGAGTGGAAAAGCCCTCTCCTTGTTGCCTGTCCCGGGATAGCTTCTCATACTGTCCCACCACCTCCCAGCTGGGCTCTTGTGTCTGTGATCAGGGCAGTTGGCAATTGAATGCTCAGAGGTCAGCAGTGTGCCCACGGCCGTGCAGGCAATGGAAACAGCGCCCACCACAGCCCGCAAGGGCTACCCTGCCGTCACGCCCAGCAGAAATGTGGGCACTGCACCAGTTTCCTTCTCCAGATTTGACCAGCGAGGTTTGGAGGAGAGGTCACCTGCCCCAGTCCAGCATGAGGCTTCGAAAGGGTTTGGGGACCTCGCCCCACTCTTTTGCCTCTGTATAGGTGAGGCTGTGGAGGGTGTCATGGACCACTGCAGAGTCACTGGCCTCTCTTTTGTCCTGTGTTTCTCTCTCCATCTAAACACAGGAGGGCCCCCAGCAAGGTCACACTTCACCGTATCAGCTGGCCAGGGTATCAGCTAGATTATCAGAGGGTTGATCGCTTCCTGACCTGCTGCCCAATCAGGGACAGGGCTGGGGAGCCTCACAGGGCATGGACACACCCAGGACCCCATGGCCAGGCAGCCCTACAGTAGGGCCTGGCCTTCCCCTAGTCCCAGAGCAATGCAGGAAGCATTTAGACTGCTTCCTCATGATTTCAGGCATCATGTGAACCGGGGGGGCTGCTGGACTGTGCCCAAGTTGCCCTCCCTTACCCATGCCCGCTGCCTGCTTCAGGGGTCACCTCCTGCCCGTCAGGGTCACAAGGACAGTCACGCACAGAAACGTAGCCCTGCTCACCACGTAGAGTTTGCGGTAAATTTTAGAAATTTATAAATTTTGATACCTTTTGCCCAGTTAATACTGTGCCACAAATGAGGGATCCCCAAATGCCTCCCCTTCGTGCAAGGGAGTAATTCCATGAACTGGAGTAATGAGCCAACCAGAAAGAATCCTTTGATTCACGACCCTGTTGAACCACTGGGTCCCATCAGCAAATGCCTCTGTGCACCCCTCCAGCGGATGGCACTGCCCGGGTGGGAGACCGTGCGTCTCGGGGCAGGGCCGCTCTCGGGGTGCAGCTCGCCACCAGGACGGGCACAGACGGACCCGGCAGCAGCGCCCGGAGGAAACCTCCTTTCCCTCCCGCCGCCGCCCACGGAGGTCAGGTCCCAGCGAGGGCAGACAAGCAGGAAAAGCGGCAAGAGCTGGGTCTGGGCGCGTCCCTGTGGAGCTTCGACAGAGTCGGCGCGGGCCTCTGCACGTGCGGCCCGGCTCGTCGTGTCCCTCGGGATTTGGGCTGGGGCTGGGGCTGGGGCTGGGGGTTGGGGGCTGCGGCAGGACGGGGCGACGTGGCGGGCCTCGCTGCGCGGGGGGGGGGGGGGGGGGGGGGGGCAGGCCCGGCCTGAGGGTCCCCGCCGTCTGGCCACTGCGGGAGGGGCGCCGCCAGAGCCTGGGCGCCCTTCAGGACCGACGGTCCGGGACGCCCCGCCACCCCCTGCGGGGGGGGGCGGGGGGGGGGAGGAGGGCGGGAGCCGAGGTCAGGCGCAGGGCGCGGGCGGGGCCGCCCTCCGGGCCCTCGGGGGCGGGGCTCTCGGGACGCCCCGCCCCCGTCCGCCCAGGCCTCGCCCCGCCGGCGCCCCCCGCCCGCCCGCCCCGCCCCCCGCGTCACGCCGCCGCCGGCCTGCGCCTGCGCGTCCGCCCGCCCCGGCCGCCGCGCATCCTCGGCCCGCGCCCCGCGCCTCGCGCTCGCTCTGCGTCCCGCTCCGCGCCCGCTCTGCGCCCGGCGCCCGGCTCCCTGCGGCGGGCGGCGGTCATGAGGCTGCGGGCGCGCGGTCCCCGGGTCGCCCCCGCCTCCGGCGCGGGGGCCGGCGACGCGCGGCGGCTGGCGCCCCCGGGGCGGAACCCCTTCGTGCACGAGCTGCGCCTCGGCGCCCTGCGGAAGGCCCAGGTGGGTGCGCTCCCGAGCCCCTGCGGCCGGGGAGGGGGTCTCGCCGGCCTGGCCCCGCGGCCACCCCGCCGCCCCCCGCGGCCCGCGACCCCCACGCGGCCCTGCCGCTGGCCGCGCTCGCCCCGTCCGCGTCCCTTCTGGCTCGCCCCCCCCCTCCCCCCGGGCCGGGCCCCACATCCCTTCTCCCCACGCCCCCTTCCCGCCATCCCTGCATCCCCGTCGCTCTGCGCCGCGCGGTCCCCCGGTCCCGCGTCCCTTCCCGCCGCTCGCAGGCCCCACGAGGGACAGGCGCGGCCCCCCCGCCCCCGGGATGGGACTTTGTCGCTTGATGAGCTTCTTGTGTGGGGACCTCGTGGCTCGTTCGAGCCCGCGCGAGGTGCCTTGAAGGGAGCGGCAGGATGTCCGCCTCTGCGTTTGCAAGTTGTGTTCTGCGGAGCGTGCAGGGGGGGGTCCCTCCGGGTTCGTCTGTAGCGGAATCGGCTTTATGTACTCTCGGTTCCGTGACGGGAGGGAACAGTGTGCAGTTTTGTTCGTGGCGCCCTCTGGTCCTGGCTGAGGATGGGGCCTGCAGGAGGCAGTGGGGCCCCACACTGGTCCTTTTCCTTCACATCGATCCAGGGTTTCCAAGGTGGGCTCCATTCCCTGACCCGGTGGGGTGCGCCCTCCCTGACCCGGTGGGGGTGCGCCCCCCCTGGCCCGGTAGGGTGCGCTTTCCCTGGCCCGGTGGGGTGCGCCCCCCAGTGGGGTGCGCCCACCTTGATCCGGTGGGGGTGCGCCTCCCCCTGACCCGGTGGGGGCTGGCACCCTGACCCGGTGGGGTGCACTTCCTGGCAATGTTGGGCCTCTGGTTGTTCCTTGTGTTCGCGTTTCTGTAAGACTGCTCTCAGTACAGCCTTTCCTTTAGCTCCAAAACCGCAATAGAAACAGGTACAGATTTAGGAGTTTAGCTGTTGTCCAGTTGACGGAGAGTATATTTTCCGCTGTGACAGAACTTTTTCGGGTGACACTTCGATTTCTTTAATGCAAAAAGTTATTCACTTGGAACAATATCAAAGTGCAAACTGGGTTCTTGAACCCAGTCTGAAGTTGTCGTGGGCTGCCTGCTTTTTCTCGAAGCATCCTCTAGGTGGACTTGGTTATTGTGGTGGGAGAGGGAAGGGTGGGCACAAGATTGAGGACAGAGGAGAGAAGGTCGGGTGGCATCCCTTCTGGTGACGGGAGAAAGCAGGGCCATCCCAGTCGGCTCCTGGGCCTTGTCCCTGTGTCTGTCTGGAGCCAGACGCCAGTCGCTGCCTGCCTGTGTGGTCTTTGGTCCCCCTCTGCTGCATTCCTTGGCTCGCGGACTCGAACTCCTCGCCTGCGGTGCCCTACCCAGCTGTGAGGGGGTTAGGAGCGCAGCAGCTTCCTCTGGGCTCCTGAATGGCCCCCCCACCGGCCGACCCCCTTCGCCCCTGTGATCCATGGCTCTGAACCCTCTGAGGGTTGCCCTGGGACTGAGCCCTGACTCTTCTTCTGGGTGGCTTCCAAGGCCCTGCCCCACCTGCAGCCCGACCCCTGGGCGCCAGCTGCTGTAAGCCTGCATCTTCCTGCTGTGCCTCCTACCTCTGCATCCCTGTCACTTTTGCAGCCTCGCCCCCATTACTGTGGACGGACAGGGGCCAGGTCTGTCCCGTCCCAAGCTATGTGCTTGCTGCTCAGGCGAGGTGCACTGTGGACACTCAGCTAGCTGTAGAGTGAGTGAACGAGCGAAGGGGGCCAGATGTAAGAGCCGAGCCAGAAATCCCCCACTCCCCTCAGGCCCCGGTCGCAGGGTCGTGGAGCCGCCGGGGTTTGGAGCAGCTCTGGGAGCTGTTCTTTAGCGCCAGGCAGAGGTTCTGGTTTTAGATGTTGGCTCACAGCTTCTGGAAGACACTCAAGAAAGAACAGGTGAGTGGACTGTTTCAGCCCCTCAGAAAGGGAAGGTTACTTTGTATACACCTGGTTGCGCTCTTTCAGAGGCCGTGTCAGAATATTCGCCAGAATCATCATGGTGTATTTATACGTTGGTGGCAAAGCTGTGGTTACTGTTCAGCTGTCCCCAGCGTGGTCTGGAGTGTGTAACTTGTAAATGCTAACTTCCGAGTTTCGCTTTGCAGAAACATTTTGCTTTTCACAAAGCAGTGCTTTGCGAAGCTTTTTACTTCTCTGCGAAGCTTTTTACTTCTCTGCACCGTATTATGCAAAGATTTCCACAGAGGAAACTAGCCTGTGCAAGCATACAGAGCCTGCCTCCCGAATCAGTAAATAAACCGATCCAGCAGTGACTGAGACAGCCGAGGGCTGCTCAGAGACTCACCTAAATTCCGAGTGAAGGGAAGGCGGTGAGGGCGCCTGCCCTCACCTGTGCCGCTGGGGAGGGGCTGTTAGTCACCTGCAGGCTAATGACCAGGCCATCTGTCATCTAGTAGCAGATTTAGCAAGGAGCTTAAGTATCTCTTTGGGCAGAAAATAACTCGTTAAGACATGAAAACTGAATAGTACGGAATTGGTTAGCCTCGTGGTGATTTGCTGTTTTGGGAGTCCCAAAGCGGTGTCTGTCACCTGGGTGTTGGGGGTTACTTCCTGTTGGAACCCCCAGGTGTGAGTGCACCCCACTTCCAGCTCTGATGTTTCCTCATTTCTGAACTCCTGTGACCTGGGCCAGGGTTAGGGTTAGAATGTACTTCCCAGAAAGCAGTCTGGCTTCCTGTACATCTTGGAACGGAGTCCTTTATGTGAGGACACTGCGGGGTTCACCTTCTCCCAGTTAAATCCACAGAGAGCATTGCCAAGGCTGAACGCAGGGACAGGCTCCGACCCAGCACATTTGCAGGGAGGCCTGTGTGCAGTTTTAATTTCTCAGAGGCAGGTGATCTTTGTCTCCAAGTTCTGTCCAAATACATGAGTTTTGATGAAGGAAGGAAAGAAGGAAGGAAGGAAGGAAGGAAGGAGAAAGAAAGAAAGAAACGGAGGAAGGAAGGAAGGAAGGAAGGAAGGAAGGAAGGAAGGAAGGAAGGAAGGAAGGAAAGAAAGAAGAGGGAGGGAGGCAGGCAAGCAGCAGGTGCCCCTGGTTCCAGCCTGCATCCCGAGTCAGGTGTGGCCCTCCTGGGGCCGGGGGTCCCACACCCCGCACACTTCCAGGCCTGGTGGCTCCCAGCTGCTTCTCTGACCTGCCAGGCTTCCGGGCACCCACCCCAGTGCTCCCGCTGCCCCTCTGTCTGGGTACTCCACGCACGAGACTGCTCTGCTGAAGAGCGTGAAGGGGTGCGTAAAGGGGAGGGCAGCTTGACTCTGGTGTCCGTGAGCCGCGCGGGTGGCAATGGAATTCCGGGAGGAACGTGACATGGGAATGAGGATTTCCAGGACAGCAGGCGTCGCGTGGGAAGACACAGAGGGCCGGCTGCAGCGGGGCCCGGCCCCCCCCCCAGATGCCTGGGAGTCTGAGAGTCTGAGGCTCTGGAGCGGGGCCCTGGGAGCCTGAGAGCACGGCCTCCGTTGGTGCACGTGTGGCCCAGTAAGGTGCAGCGTCCTTGCCGCTGGCCGGGCAGCACAGCCCCCGAGGCAGGGGGTGGAGGCCCCACGCCCGTCCTGGTGTCCCAGGCGAGTAGACTCCGAGGTCCCCGGACGCCCAGGCAGGCTCAGTGCCCATGAGCCCTGCCCTCGGGGACTGGCTGTCTCTCCGAATGCACCAAGAGCCGCCTGTAATCCGGCTGTCATTTTCCGGAAGGGCGAGCACATTGCGCTTAACTGTGGCTAGCGTCGGGGAGTGGGGAAGGGGGTCCGGGATTGGAGAGACTTGACTTTCCATCCTGCCTGCTCTCTGGTCCTGAAACAGAGTCTCAGTGTGTGTGTGTGCACACACACGCAAGTATGGACGTGCGCACGCGGTCGTGTTTTGCGTTCTTCTTCATTTCAGAGTACTGAACAAAGTACTGTCAGTTTTACGTCCCGTTTTAGACGAAGGTTTTGTCCCTGAAACTGGCCAGTCAAGCGCCCTGTTGCAGAAGCCGGTGCTTGCCCGCCCTCTGCCCCCGCAGGCATCCGCCCACCAGAGGCCTCGCCCAGATGGTGGAGAAAGTCCGAGGACGTGTCCTGAGCGCTCTGTTCCTGCGAGTCTGAGCAGGACTCCCACAAATCGTGTTTCATAGAGCTTCACCCCTACCCTGCCAGAGACCTGGGGCCTCGCTGGCACTTTGCTCCTTCACCTTCCTGCCCCCGGGGCCTTCCGCCTCTCTGACCTTCACGTCCTGGACCGAACGTCCCGTCCCCAGAGCCCGCCCCGCACAGTTTGCTGCAGTGGGTCGGGACGAGGAGTGTTTCCCACATTTCTGGTGTTCCGCACGCCTTTAGTAAGTCTGCAGATTATTTTGCAAAGGAGGCCAGAGCGAAGGGTGTGTCTGAAGTGTGAGGACAGTGCTTGTGCTTCTCAGGCCCAGTCAGTCATCCTGCAGCCCTCCCTTTCACGATGGGCAGCAGCGTGACCGAGTTGCACGTTCCTGGTGTTTTGTGTTTTCCCCGTGTGGTAGCCTTGCACACTTCAGTGAGGGCACCTCTGCTAAATGCTGCCCTTAAACGCAGACGCAGCAGTGGCACCTGCCTCTTCTAGCACAGGGCCCCCTCGGTTTTCTCACACCTGCTGACGCCCTGCGAAGCTGCCAGGGACTGGCCTGGGCAGAGCCGCTGGCTCCGTCAGTGCTCACACGTGGGACGTGTTCCAGGTGCCTGGACACCGTGGCCTTTTTACTTCCACGAGTCTTACTTTCGTCTTAGAGCCAGTGTGGTGATTTCTTTTCCCACATAGAGTCTTTCTGAAGAGCATCTTTAGCAGTGTTAATATTTGAAACCCATAGGACGGGGGCACAGAGCCGGGCTCAGACAGAGTCCCTGAGGCCTGGAGGGCAGGTCTGCTCCATATAGAGCATGCCCAGAAGTGACCCTGCTCCAAGACAGCCGGGAATCCCAGGGCTGAGGGCCTGGTTGGGATCAGGCCCTGAATGTTCCCAGCGTAGGGCCCACAGCGGAACCCCGTCCCTGTGGCGCTAAGTCTCTCACCAGCAGGAAGGACTTGAGTCCTTAGTCACTTCTGTGCCACGTGACTCACGAGCTCTACGTCCTCGTGGGCCCACGGAGCTCAGCAGCTCCCAAGCTCAGAGTCCCCCTCCCCTGCCCCCCAGAGCAGCCACGGCCACTGTTGCCTCCGGCCCCCACCCCACGCCCTCCCATCCTGTCCCGGCGGCTTTTGTGTGTTGTGCCCAGGAGCGCTTGGACCAGCCCACTCCACACTTCCCCTTCCCCAGGGTAGTTGGGGTAGCGAGCTCCCAGGCCCCTCTCCACCCCTGCCAGGCTTGGTGTGAGACCCACCCTCACCCCGAAAGTGTTACGGTGGGCCGGGAGCTCCCTGCAGCTGGGGGGTCAGAGGCAGGATCCTCCCTACATCTGAGGGAGGACACAGCCAGGATGTTCTGGGAGCTCCCTACACCTGGGGGGACAGAGCCAGGATCCTCCCTGCAGCTGGGGGGTCAGAGCCAGGATCCTCCCTACATCTGGTGGGGGGGGGGGGGGAGAGCCAGGATGCTCTGGGAGCTCCCTACATCTGGGGGATCAGAGCCAGGATCCTCCCTGCAGCTGGGGGGGTCAGAGCCAGGATCCTCCCTACATCTGGAGGGACAGAGGCAGGATCCTCCCTACATCTGGGTGGTGGGGGGGAACAGCCAGGATGCTCTGGGAGCTCCCTACACCTGGGGGGACAGAGCCAGGATCCTCCCTGCAGCTGGGGGGACAGAGCCAGGATCCTCCCTACCTCTGGGTGGGCAGACAGCCAGGATGCTTTGGGAGCTCCCTACAGCTGGTGGGGGACAGATTGTACCCTCGAGTCTCCTTGCAGCTGGAGAGGGACTCACACAGCTGGGGGCTGGAGGTGGCATGTGGTTAAGGGGCTCCCTGCAGTTGGGGGACAGGGCCTGGAGGTTCCCCAGGAGCTTCCCGCAGATGGTGCCCTAGAGCCATCATTTTGGGGAAGCCAGCTGTTGGGGGTGAGGTTGAGCGGAGATGTCCTGGGGGCGCTCGGTCTGTGAGGGGAGTGGGGTAGGAGGTGCCTGGACGGGGGTGTCTGCAGCTGGAGGGAGGGCATCGTAGGGCTCCAGGAGGGGCCCCTTGCGAGGGACTGAGGATGTGCTATGACCCTGGGCCCCACAGGCTCTCTGGATATTTGCCGAATGATTGGAAGTCTCTGGAAATGCTTCAGCTCTTGAATTTCAAGATTCTTCTATTCAGATCCTGCCGAGTGCCCTAGAGATAAGGGAGTTCCTGGGGCGCAAGGCCAGGTGTGTCTGTGGGGGTGAGCAGCTGGGGGGACCGGGTCTGTGCCTCTCAGGTGCGTCTGGCGGGGGGGCGGGAGGGGGGATTGACAGTTACTTATTTTTCTCAGTCTTCTTCCTCCCTGCCTCATGCCAGCCCTGAGGCCCCCACCGGGCAGGGCAGGTTGGTGCCCCTCGCACGTTCCCTGCCCCTCGGACTGCGCTCTGCTCTGCTCGTGGCTGAAGCAGTCCTGACCGTGAGGCGAGCGACGGTAAGCTGCTCCCCAGGACCCTTGCGCCCCCTTCCGTGCCAGGACACGCCCCGACCTGAGACACTGCTGTTAGGAGCTGCGGGCTGTGTCCTCGGATGGATGGACCTGACCTGAGCGTCACTTTGTCAGGACTGAGCTTCAGGGCCGGGCCCTGCTGTGTCCCGGGGCAGCAGCTGTGGGAGGAGCAGACGCTTCGTGGGCAGGTTAGCTCACAGCTCCTGGTGCGGCCGGCCGGGGCACAGGGACTCAGGTGCTCATCCCCAAAGGCCCCGCTGCATTCTGACCCTGTGCTTTGCTTCTGAGCCTCCTTTGCTCAGCGGACAGGGACAGGGGGCCTTCTGTGTGCTCCCTCCCTGCTCCCGCCTACTCCCTGGTTGGTTGGTCAGGTCCTGGTCCCTCCCCTTAGCCCCCTTAGGTTGGGAGAGGCACTGTGCCTCTGGGGGCGGGGCGGCCCTCCCCTCCCAGTCCCTCCCTCACCAGGATGTGCCGCCCCCTCCGCCCCCCCCCAGCGCCTCACCAGGACGTGTCCCCCTCCAGCTGTGCTCCCAGCCTGGGCTTGTACCCATCTGTGGGGGAGAGGGCTCCCACCACCCTGTAGGTGGGAGCTCTGTGCCTGGAAAGCTCCCTTTCCGAGGACGTGTAATTACAGGGTGTCCTGGCCCCACAGGTGAGAAGCCTGTGGAAACGGGTCAGTTGTCGCTGAGTTCCTCCAGTCTTTAAATAGGGATCTGGGGCCAATTCCTGCTCTGGATGTGAGCCTCGTCCCCAGAGTGGAACGTCCAGCCCAGAAATCTTACTCTTTATGGTGTTTCTGCTTCTGTCCCGCTGGTCTGTTCCTGAGCACCTGCCAAGAGAGAGCCAGGCCGGGGCGCTAAGTTCTCAGGGTGACCCGGGACCCGCGAAGGGCCTCTGGCCTGCCTGGAATTTCACGTCTCGGGGGGGCACAGGATTGGCAGCGTGGAGTCACAGGGACCGGGGACAGAGCTCCGGCTCTAGCTCAGGGGTCCGGAAGACCCTGAGGAAATGAGATTTTGCGGGAAACTCTGTGGGTGGGAGGGGCGAGGAGAGGCGGAGGCTGAGGGCGTGTGCTGGCCGTCTGAGCCGGGAGGGGCCGGCCGTGAACACCCACAACCGCCCCCTCCCCCCACACAGGGCCCTGCACTTCTTGTCTTTCCTTAAACCCCACCAGGTAGCGCGGAGCTCTCCAGTCCCCTCCCCTGGAGGATAGGTGCTCCCTCCCCTCCCCACCCCTGCCCCTGCCCGCAGGCAAGCCCTCTCTCCCGCCTGCTGCTGCCCGCAGGGCTGTGAGCCAGCCAGGGCTGTCCCCACTGGTGTGCATGCCGTGTGGGCGTCGGGAGCACGCTGGCTCTGGCTCGCGATAGACACTTGGCGTGCGTGCGCTGGCCCGGTGAACTTGTTCTCCAGCACATGTGTTCTGCCTACTCCCAGCCCGAGCCGCTGCCCGCCCCCCCCCCCCCCCCGCCCCCAGGGCTCTCTGCAGGTGCACTCGGGCTGAAACCCTGAGCTCAGGGAAGCCCAGACTGGGGGGGAGACGGGGGCACACAAGGGGCCCTGGGAGCTCAGAGGTGCTCAGGTAGGAGCGGGTCTTCAGTGGAGGGGGCATCGTGCCGCTGCCCAGCAGCGTGCTCTCAGGGCTGAGCGCCAGCGGGGGAGCCTGGGCAGCTGAGGTGGCGGCCGTGACAGTGGCAGTGCGGCAGGGGTCCGGGGGTCTTCCTCTCTGCCCCCAGGCCCGTCCGGTCCTTCATTCTCTTGTCTGTGCAGCAGGGACACTGAGGTCCCTGCTTTCCCAGGCCTTTCTCCACCGGCCGCTGCGTCCCTCCCCTGCCTGGGGGCCCAGCCCCTGGTGGTTTTTCCTGGGGACCTGGAGTCTGTGTGGCAGGCATCTCCTGATGTCCCCGAGTGCCCTGCCCGCCCCCTCGGGGCCCCCCGTGCCTCCGTCTGCTACATTCACCGGGGGCCCTGAACTGCCCTCCTGGCTGCCCGCTGACCACGCACTTGGCTTCACGCCTCTCTCGCCAGCTGGACTGTGTGTGGGCCCTGGTGCCGGGGGCCTGCACACGGGACCCCATGAAGTGCCTGGTGCCTGGTGACAGACCAGACACGGCCTGAGCCCCTGCAAGGCTCTGACCTCCGCCCCCGGGCCCTCAGACGCTCCTCAAAGGGCAGGTGAGGAGGACCGAGTAATGCAGATTCCCTTGGTTACGGGGTGCGTGCCCTGGGGTGCCATGGACAGAGCAACTCTGATTCCACAGGGAACCGCACAGTTGTTTGCTGCTGCCCGACGAGCCAGGCCGTCCAGCGTGTCAGGCACGATGTGTGTGTGTGTGTGTGTGTGTGTGTGTGTGTGTGTGTGTCTGGGAAAACGGCTCTGCCGTTGGACTGCGTTGCAGGTTGCAAACTCAGAGTGAATTACCGAAAGACTGTCCTTTTGCAGAAACTCCAGGTTGGGTGAGTGTGCTCGAGATGAGGTTTGAAAGCTCCTGGACAGACAGGACTGGGGCGCCGGACGGACAGGACCAGGGCTGCCTGCGGGTTAAGGGAAAAAGCAGGTTTTAGGAACGCTATATTTAATTTTAGGTTTGAGTGGGAGAGCTGAGAAAAAATAGCTTCTGTGTAGCGGTGAGCGTGGCCCGACAGTCACATGGCCGGACAGACGGCTTCAGCGTGAGGGACCGTGGGAGCCCAGGGGCGAGAAGACCATCACCCGCACACATCAGCCAGGAAAGGACGGTCAGTCCGATGGGGATTTGACACCAGAGTAAACAATGACAGTCACGCAGGAGGCCCAGTGAAGACAGAGCTGGCCTCCGACGTGACCCCCACGTCCCTGCGCCGCCCCCACCCCGGATTTCTAGCCTCGCTCCGTGTTTTGTCTTTTCGTGGAGGGGAGTCTTTGCGTGAGAGCAGCTGCGCTTGAGGACGTGGGAGCATCGCAGCACAGTTCAGGGCGCGGCTCCCTCTGTCTGCTTTCCAGTAAGGAAGCTACTGGAAGGAGGTGGTTATCCCCACCCCTGCCGCGTGCGTTTGGGGCACAGCATGCTCCCTGTCCCCTGCTCCGTCCCCCTGTGGGGACACAGAGGGGATGTGCTTTCTGAGGTTGGCTTGCTGGGCAGGCATCTGTAGGGCGCTGGGTCCGCATGGCCACTCTCCTTCCGAGGCTCCGAGGCCGGGGGTTTGTGCAGGGAAGCACTGGACTGCCAGCTGATGGCTCTCCTGTGACAGTTGCTGCACGTTTTCTAAGTTCTTTAGAAGGAAAGGTAGATGTATGTGTTTTGTTGCTGCGTCGGGGGACAGTGGCCCCAGGGGACGTGGCTCTGCGGACCGCTTCCCTCCTGGACCAGGCTCGGGGGGCGGGGGGACATTGGGCATTGGCTTCCCAGTTTCGGAATATTCTGTCTGTTCTAAATCAGGATTTTCAAAAACAACTTGCTTTCGAATTTTTAAGTAAGTGACAGCAAAGAGAAGAGAGCGATTCCCCAGGTAGGGTTCTCCTCTGTTTATCCCACGTTGCCCTGGCGATCTTTCTGCAGACTCCGTGTGTCTCATCTCTCCTCTCCTCGTGGGAAGAGCCTGGAGCCACCCAGGCCAGCCCCCCAGGGTGCTGTGTGAGGAAACTACAAGACCCACCCCAGACGCCAGGGTGCCCTCAGCGCCTGAGCCCTGTGCAGGCTCGTTTCAGAAGATGAGCCCGCGCTAACCCCTGAGCCACCGGGCCTACCTGATGGGGCTAGCTGGTTCCCTCTCAGTGTGGCTCCCGGAACGGCAGCCCTTCCGGGACTTGGTCCTGAGGCGTCCCTTCAGCCAGTGAGCTGGGTCTCTGGGCCGGGAGCCCCCCAGTGTCCACAAGTCTGGGACTTCCCTGCTCGGCCCTGGGAGCCCGTCCTGCTGGGTGTGGGCAGGCCACCGCTCAGATGGCACCTCACTGCCAGCTCAGGGTGCCCGTGGTCCCCCCTGGACCCTCTCCCGTGTTCGCTGTATTTGTAGCATCCCCATTAATCCAGGCTCCACCATCCCCCCGGGCCTCGCTCCTTCGTGATCGTCTCCCTTCCCTGCGCTCACTGGGCTCTGTTGTTCTGGAAGAACGTGCCGTCCGAATACTGGGGTCTAACTGATGCGAAGGTGGCAGCCCTGTCTCCTCCCCCAGGAGCCGGTCCCCTTGGGTCCGTCCCCGAAGCTCCTCCCCCGGGAGCCGGTCCCCTTGGGTCCGTCCCGAAGCTCCTCCCCCGGGAGCCGGTCCCCTTGGGTCCGTCCCCGAAGCTCCTCCCCCGGGAGCCGGTCCCCTTGGGTCCGTCCCCGAAGCTCCTCCCCCGGGAGCCCGTCCCCTTGGGTCCGTCCCCGAAGCTCCTCCCCCGGGAGCCGGTCTCTTCTGGTCCATCCTCGAAGCTCCTCCCCCAGGAGCCGGTCCCTTCTGGTACGTCCTCGAAGCTCCTCCCTCTGGCTGGCCACCAGCACCTGTCACACAGTGACCATCGCCTCAGTGTCCCCTGGTGGCACCATCCGGCTGTGCTGTCAGCAACAACACCCGCACGAGCGGCTCCCGGGGAGCTGGGCCCGCCAGCTGCACACACAGGCTCCCTGAGCTGTCACCCGTAGCGCCTTGTCGCGCAGCTTCGTGGGAGAGGACGGTTGTTTGCAGAACCCCAGGTGCACCTGGCCTCCCCCACAGCCGGTGGGCCCCGGGGCCCTGTGTTCAGCCTCATGGCCACGGTGCTGAGCTGTGGTCTCCCACGTTCGCTTTCTCGTTCGTCTGTGTGTCCAGCAGCCTCCAGGAGGGGCGTGTGTGGCCTGCGGGCTGATGGGGTGCTCGCCGTGTGTGAGCGCCATTCCCTGACACTTTCTAAGCCGCTGGGTGGAACTAGTGCAGGGTAGGACCGTGTGTCACTGTGTGTGGCCGGCAGGTGCCTCCGCGTGTGTCTCCTGTTTTCTCAAATCACACGGAGGGTGCATCTTTCTCTAGTGCATTTGGGAACACGTTCTCGTGTCCTTTGGATGGTGGTGATTATCCTTTCTGCAGTTGAAGCACGCTGGCCCTGGAACCCGCTCTCCCTGCAACCTGCCCTCCCACCAATAGCACCTTGCACCGCAGGCTGGGGTCCCTCGGTGTGCGCTGGGGGCGCACGGTATCTCGGTGCCTGGCCAGCCTGTGCACGCCCTGCGAGGACGCGTGTCACTGCAGTGACCTGGCCTGCCACAGGGCGGCACAGGTGGAGACACCGAGGACCCTTCCTCGTGTGCACCCGAGGTCTTTGTCTCTCGTGCACCCTGTCGGCGGTTCTGTGTTGATTGTGAAACACAAGGCGCTTGGACCAGCTTGCGTGACGATGATGTCGGCGGTCCTGGTGGCCTTCATGGCCTTGGCAGAGAGGAGGGAGTGGCTGCCAGGTGAGCCTGAGCGGGGGTGTTGTGACCACAGCTCCAGACCACGGATCCGGTGAGCTCACTGAGAATCGGGGAACGTTTTACATTAGAACCGTCTTCCTCCGGGAGGTTTGAGATGGACGCCAGTGAGTGTGCTCGGGTGCTGACCCCACAGACTTGCAGCTTTAAGAGCAGGCGTTTATCTGTCCCGGTCCTGGGAGCTGGGAGCCCGAGACCCGGGCGTGGGCAGAGTGGGTTCCTCCTGAGGCCTCTCTCCTTGGCGTGGAGGTGCCGTGACTTTCGTGAGTCCTCACCGGCTGTCCCTCTGTGCGTGTCTGTAACCTAGTCTCCTCTTCGTATAAGGACACCTGTCCTATGGAATTAGGGTCTGCTCTGGTGACCTGATTGTACCTTAATACCCTTTCCAAGGCCCTGTCTTCAGTACGGGCACGTCGGGAGGTGGGCTGGGGGTTGTGGCATCAGTACTGAAGGGGGGCCCACGGTTCAGCCCCTAACACTGAAGCAGAGAAAACGTAGTGAGCCCCATGCCCACCCTCGCCCACCTCAGCAGTCGCCAACTTCCGGCCACTCTGGTCTCGCCGACGCCTGCTCTCTCCCTGGTCTCACTGATCCGCAAGCAAAGCCCAGACTTGACCTGTAGATGCTCCCGGGTGCGCGTGTGTCTAGAGCAGGGCCGCGGGCGTCAACCCCGGAGCCTCACACACGTCCTCCCCTGGAGCCTCCTTCCAGCTCCTTGCTTTTATTTTCTTACGGTGTGTTTGGGGCTTTTGTCCCTGAGCGTCTTGCTCTGCGTTTTACCGATCGCCTCCCCGTGTCTCCCGTGTCTTCTGATCCAGAATCAGGAGGCTCTGTTTCTGTTGGCTTGTCACGTGGCTCATCCACACGGCGCCCGGCTCACATGTCTGTCTCCGTCCACACAGGCCCCTTCACATGGGTGTGTGCGAGTGGTGAGGTTCCGGAAGCCTGTGGGTACACTCCCGGGTTCTCCCCGTGGCTGCCCCAAGGGACAGTCTCGGGATGGACAGCACGATGCCTGATTCTTCGTCCTTGTTGGCCCGGGTGCCACTCGGAGCTGGTCTCCTGGGGTCCGCGGAGGCCCCCAGTGAGGTGGGGCGTGTGCGCCTGGCTGATGGACTCGTGAGCACGTGTGAAGTTCCGTTACCTCATCGATGGCTCTTACCGTGGTCACAGTGGCATGTCTGCCGCGGGGGCTCCCGGGCCCGGGGACCTCTGCCTGCCTTCCCCATCTCCGCTGTGCCGCTGGGTTCCAGGTACCCCTTCCACGTTTTCTGCCCCCGCTGGGAGTGCCTTTGCCCAGGAGCCCTGGTTCCGTCTGGCAGGAAATAGTGCCGGGAGCCTGCAGGCGGCCGTGAGGGTCTCCTTGCGCCTGGGTCTGCTCCAGCGGGGACTCCAGACAGAGCATACCGGGCCGGAACAGCTGCTCTGTGACTCAGGGCAACCGTGAACCTGGAGGGCAGCGTCTGTCCCTGGGGACCCCTTTCCGATGGGACCGTGTATCTAAGCCAGCTTCCAAGGAGCGTGAACCGACTCAGCCAGGGACTGTCACCACGGCCCCCCCTGGGACTGGGTTATAAACCCTCAGCTCATGGGAGGGCCGGCCTGGCACTTTTGAGGGTGACTGGGGCTCCCGACAGGGACAGGCCACAGCCCTCGGAGCATCTTGGAGGGGACGCGGGTCCCGTGTTAGCAGCCTTTTCCTGCTTGGTCAGCAGCGTTCCTCCCCGTGTGCCACTGCTGCCCCTGGCCCCTGCCCTGTGCCATTGCCGGGGGCAAGGCTAGCATTCTCTCCCTGAGGCCCCGTTGACTCTGGCCCAGGGCCGCCCTGAGGGGGGCTCCGGTGGGAGTGGGCACGCCCCAGCCAGGGAGTCCACCACAGAGCTGGGTCTTACTCAGATTGTGGGGAGCGGAGACCCGCTCTCTCCCCGGGGCCTCCCTCTGCCTCCCGGCGCACTCCCACTGGGGAATGGGACGCCCCCCGCTGGCTCCGGGAAGGAAATACCGTGTCCAGCCTAGTTGCTAATTACAGTGCCTCCCGAATGTTGAGCCGGAACTGCCTGGAAACAGCCCAGTTGGCCCCTTTCGTCTGCTTGTGGCCCTGTTTGTTTTCCAGTCCAGCCAGGACGTTCTGAGCACGCATTTCCTCAGCCCCAGCACACTTGAGAACGTTCGTGTGGCTGACACGGCTGCCCTGCCTGTGGTCCTGTGGCTGGAAACTCTGAGCGTGCTCCGACAGGCTGGGCACAGGGCGTGGTGGACAGCGAGGGCACCGGGAGGTGGCCGGGCCTGGGAAGGACGCAGGTGGGCCAGAAGATGCGAGGGGACAGGAGGGTCCAACCAGCCGGTAGCCTGGAATTCAGGAGGAGTGGCCATAGCCCACAGAACGTTCTGGAAGAGGCTGCAGGAAGCCTTCCGAGTCCTGCCCCTTCTGCGGACCGTTTGCCTCTCCGGGGCAGGGCTGAGCCCAGTGGACAGCACGTGGGCCCAGTGCTGGGGCAAGGTCAAGGCAGGGTCATGGGGTCCTGGGGAGCAGCCCGGGAAACACACGGGGTCTTAGCCCAGGTGGCCGGGGCCCTCCTGCACCCCATGGGCCCCCCGAAGGTGCTCGCCTTCCCCAAGTCGCTCACGTGGCCCTCGTAAACCCGTGTCCACCTTCTCCCCATCCTTCAGGCCCAGCCAGGTGGTCACTGCAGGCCTGTGACGCTCACTCACCACACTGTGCACGAGCCCTGTCTGTGAGCTGAGGGCCCCGGCCCGTGCTGGGCACTCACAACGCCCCCTCCCCGCTCGCCGTGAAACTCGGAAACCAGGTGGTGTTCTCGGGATGCGTGTAAGAGGTGCACGAATTGTCGTCACAGTCAGTTGTGGTCACTCACGTGTTGTGTCCCGGGTCCAACAGCTGCTGGCCACCCACGGGAACACATGTCATTAACAACGTGAGGAGCGGCACATGTGCCCTGACTCGGGGCACCGGGCGGGTCTGGGTCACCCCTGGAGGGAGCGGGGCGCTGCCCCCCAGGGGCCCCTCGCCTCCCCCGTCCCCGTCCCCGTCCCCGTCTGTGGTTCTCAGAGGCACGGGGCGGGGCTGGCGCTCCCACGCCCTCCAGGAACCCGTGTGGTTCTGTCTTTGTCGACCCAGAGCGGGGGGGTAGGCCTGATGGCGGGCGAACAGCATCGCGGCTGCACCCTCGCACTGTGAACACTTCCTGGCGGGCTCTGCTCACGTGTTTTGCTGCCCCGGTCGTCCCTCGGCCCGTCCCGCGCGGGCAGCAGGTGTAAAGGCCGTCCAGGGCGCCCGCAGCCAGCCGTCCGGAACTTACCGTGGGGCTGGAGAAAGCTGGGCGTTCTCAGTGTGGCAGCGGGAAACGCGGCGCTTCCGAAAATACCGCTCTGTGCTTTTACCTCAAGAAGTTAAGAGGGGCATTAGAGTCCGAGTAAGAGCGGGGTGCCTGTAGGAGCTAAAATTCATACGACCGACCGACTGGCCCCGGGGACGGTAAACCCATCCAAGACTGGTTCAGGAAACAGGCTGGTAGAGTAGAAAACTACCGGTCAGTGTAGGCCGAAAAGTTTCAGAGGACACGAACAATGCCGATTACACGGCAGGGCAGGGTGACGAGAGGCACGGGAGAGTGCCACGGGCAGCTTCTCGGTTCTCTTCCGGACGCGTGCGGGGTGGGAGATTGGTTAGGGGAGGAAAAACCCGCTGGGGACTCCCAGAGAGGATTTTCTCAGTGGATCAGAGGAAGTGGGACACCCGGGTAAGCGATGAAAATAAAATTAGAACAGCGCTTGTGTGCGCATCGCCGTGGAAACTCCCCCGAGCGGCAGCTCGCTGGTGTGCAGGGGCGGCCACGCCACGGGATCTGCCGGAGGGAAGCTGTGGGTCAGGCCTGCCCCCGACTCGACCCAGAGACGCATCGGTGAGCAGACTCAGCAGTTCCTTAAAAAAATCCCCGACTCTTGGTTTCGGCTCAGGTCGTGGTCTCACGGTTTGTGGGGTCGAGCCCCACGCGGGGCTCGGTGCTGACAGCGGGGAGCCTGCTTGGGGTTCTCTCTCCCTCTCTCTGCCCCCCTTGCTTGTGCTCTCTATCTCTCAAAATAAATAAACATTAAAAAAAAGAAACCCCAGCGCTGTGACCAAGGTTCTCACGTCTAAAAGCAGCATGTGACAGATGCGGGCTGAGCAAACAAACACCAGAAGCAGGAAGGACAGCAGGTCGCGTTCACCCATTCGTGACGTGGAACAAACCCAACTCCCAGGAACCCAGGGGCGGGAAGGTACTTTCTCATCAGCAAAGCACGTCTGCTACAGCCCAGAGCAAGTCCGCACTTGATGGGAAACGTCGTCACCGGCATCAACCACAGGACAGCAGATGTGATGTCTGTGCTACGTTCACTTCCTCACCTTGTGGGGCCACTAGACAGTTTAAACTCACACACACGGCTTGTCTCCCACCTGCTGGGCGGTGCTGCTCCTGACAGGGGACCCGGGAGCGCCTGCAGAGAAACCGCAGGGCCGTCCGGTGCAGGTAACAGACGAGCAGGGGGGCGGCCGTGGGCCCTGCAGCCGGGAGCTGGGAGGCGTCGCTGTGCACTTTCTCCTGGCCTGTCTTTTCTGTCCTCCCTGCGCCGAAACCTACACGTTCGAAGCATGTGTTACTGCAAATAATTGTAAGTTGCATCTGTTGATCACCAATCCTTTGTAAGTTTAAGCTGTGCCGTCCGTCCCCTGCCCTGTTTCCTCCCTGATCGCTGAGATGCTGGCCCTCTGAGACCGCGAGGCTCCTGAGCGTGTGTCCCCAGGCGTGTGCCCCCAGGCGGGGACCACAGCCTGGTTCTGTGCGCACGGGCGCTTGGTTTTAGGAATGGCCATCTGTCCACCGTGTTCCTGCCCTGACCCCTCTGGTGAACCATGTGTCCATCCCCACGGAGCCCCTCCCGTGGTGTCACCCCGACCAGACTGCCCGTTTGGAGGTGGGCTGGCTGTGCCCGTTCTCTGCTGGGCTCCCGCCCGTGATGTCCTGGGGCTGGAGAGTCACGGGCGTCCCCAGTGCTCCCTGAGCTCCCGCATCCGCCTCACCGCGGGGAACCTCAGCGCTGCAGAGGCGTCCCCGTGTTGTGCTGGGGCTCAGGCGTGTGTCCCTGGGCGGGCCCCAGAGGGGCTCAGGTGCGGGACTGTGGGCGCCGGGGTTGGGGGATGGCGGTGCAGCCCAGAGCCTCTGCAGGACGTCCTGGCCACTCGCCGCCACATGTGAGGGCAGGCGTGGCGTTTCCACGCCAGCTCCGGGGCTGGCTGCCCGTGCGGAGTCCGCCGATTCCGGAATGACCTCGCCTCTGTCTTCCCAGATGGCCTTCATGACGCTGACACTCTTCCCCATCCGGCTGCTGCTCGTCCTGATCGCGATGCTGCTCGCCTGGCCCTTCACGTTCTTCGCCACGCTGGGGTCCTCAGAGAGGGAGCCCGAGCCGTCCCCGGCCTCTTGGCGGAAGTAAGTCACCCGTCTGCAGGGCCACCGCGTGCCCCGCCCCTCTGGCCTTCCTCCCCCGCCTGGGCCTGGAGCACGCCAGGCTGCCCTCTCCCGGCCGGGACACCGCCGGCCACATGCCCCCTTCCCCTCGGGGAGTGGCTGGTTCCGCCCCTGCCGTGCCCCCACCACACCCCTGCCCTGAGGGGGTCCTTTGGGGCTGGGCTGCTGTTGGCGTGTCCTCAGCACAGAGATTCCCCGCGGGTTTCCGTGTCCCCAGCCCTGCGAGGCTGTGTGTCGGCCAGCATCTGTCCTTCTTGCTGGTCTGGTCTCCGCAGGGTCCAGCGACCCTCCCTGCTTCATACACCTGGAAGGTCCCTTGCGTTTGCTCACCAGATACTGACAAAGGAGAGCCGTCTGTAGACGGACGAGTTGTGAATACGTCTCAGCCAGAGACCCAACGTGGACCGCAGGAAGTTAAATGAAATCACAGTATTTTCTTGTTTCTTCCTAAAGCTGTTCGCAGAGTATACGCATTAGTAAATGAAGGTGGCGAGTGTCAGGAGGACTTCGAGAAGTATTTCCAGTGTCCTGGAAGTTGTCGTTTCTGTCGTAAACCCGGAGACTTCCCTGCTCTCCACACCCTAACGCCTCTCAGCAGCCATACGGGGCCCTTGAACGGTCTGTTCAGAAAGAGTTACTACTAGGTCCGCACAGGGGTCAGCAGAAAGGTGCACACGCCAGGTCCAGCTGCACTCGGTTTACCAACAGCTCTGCTGGAGCCCAGCCACACCCGCTGACCCGCATACCACCCAGGAGGGTGGAGCCGCCAGGGCAGACAGAGCCCAGGGTATTCGCTCCTGAGCCTTAAGGGGTTTGAGGGACAGGCTCGACTTCCTGCACCGGGAGCGTGTCTGCTCTCTGCTCTCTGCTCTGCAGGAACACCATGCCCACGGCCGGCAGGCGGGAGCTGGCGGGTCCTCGGTGCCCGTGGTCCCGACACGCACCTGTCGTGCTCACACAGGGCACTGACATGCGGGGCAAAGATGGCCAATTTCGAGTCAAGCGTTTGCTGAGCCAGTGATGAGTAAGGCGTGGCCATGCTTGGGGACGGTCCAGGTGCCTGGGGGACCCCTCACACAGGGTCTTTGTGTGCACCCCCTGCCGTGTTTCACGTTCTTGGACCATCATCGGTACCAAGTGAGCCACAGTCTGTCTCCCTCCCGGAGGTCCCAAAGGCAGGCCGTGACCTGTTCCCCTTCTGTCCCCAGCACAGCCCCTGGCCCGGGGACGCCAGGAAGCAGGTCCCGAGGGAGGGACAGCTGCTTGGCATTCCTGTCCACTGTGGTCACCTGGGTGCACTGGGGTCATCACTGGCTCTGGGGTCCTCGTTCTGACTTCTTGGGTTTCTTAATTCTCTTTGAAGAGCTTGCTTAACCTGGAGGGTGTTTTTCAATGTTTTAGCCCTAAAATAGGGATTTAGTGTCAAATGTGTAATCAAACAAAATCTAGACCAAATAGAAATCAGAATTTCAGTGCTGCTAGGTTGAGAATCCATAGCTAGAAAGCACAGTTTTTTGTAGTTTTTGACAAATTACAAGTGATTTGACTAAAAATTTGAGGTTTGAGTCATGATAGGTTAACACGACTTCCCGGCATTTTTGTCTTAATTCCTTCCTTCTTCAGCTCTGTCCCTGGGCTGGGATCCCTTCCTCTGTCCACACACACAGTGCAGATTCTGTCTTTTCAAAGTACGGGACTCTGGGCTGCTCTCCATTCCCCGTGCCCACCCTGTGCGGCTCCATGTGGCTCCTTTGGTGACAGATGGGCCACTGCCTCCCAGGTGCCTCGTGTGCCCAGAGCATGCCTGAGAAGTGTCCTCGGCAGCGAGAAGTAGAGGTGTCTGTGTCCACGGAGACCGCACGTCACTGTGCACACACGTATGAGTGTGTATACGTTTATATGTGTGCGACCATGAGTACATGCCTGTGTGGGAGTGCAAGCATGTGTGTGCGTGTGTCCAAGCATGTGCACGTGCATATGTGTACCTGTATGTGAGCATGTGTGTACAAGCATGTGTGTACAAGCATGTGCGTGTGCATATATGTATGAATGTGTATATATGTGTGTGTGCATGTGAGCACATGCATACATACATGTGTGGGCATGTGAGTGCGCATGTGTTGTGTGTGAGCATTTGTGTGTATGTACATGCACGTGCAGGTGTGTATGTGTGTGCACACGTGTATATGCATGTGTGGGTGTGTACATGAGTGTGTATATGTGTGTACAAGCATATGCATGTGTATATACGTGTGAATGTATATGCATGTGTGCAAATGTGTGCACATGTATATGCACATGTGGGTGTGTGCATGAGTGTGCATGCGCATATGTGTGTACAAGCATGTGCATGCGTATGTGTGTGCACATGTGCAAGCATGTGCACGTATACATGCATGTATAGGTATGTACGTGAGTGTGTATGTGTATTTGTATACAAGCACGTGCATGTGTATATATGTGAATGCATGTGTGTATGCAAATGTGAGTGTGTACACTGTGTGTGTGTGTGTGTGTGTGTGCGAGCCATGCACAGCCCTGCGCTGGGTCTGGTGCTGGAGGGAAAACACGAGTACCGTCAACACTGAACTCCTTAAAGGAGAAGGTGGAGACAAGATGCCTGATCCAGGGACTCAGGAGTTAGGAGGAAACGGATTAGTGCACACGGGCCTGTGCAGAAGAGTCGTGGGGTCGGCCGGGAGGTGTGCAGTTTCACGCCTTGCAGAGTCGTGCGGGTCTGAGCGGGCTGATGCTCCTCCGTCGGGGAGGGTCTTTGCCGAATGTAAGCTCCTGCCATTCGGACTTGCTAAAGGAAAAGCCTTGGGCCTCCAGGGAAGGGAGGAATGAACAGTCTCACAACACACTTACTTACTTCCAACCGCAGTCGTGTAAACAACCAGCACATCTTGCAAAACCCGACCAGCAGGCCAGCGGTGGAGGATGGTCCTCGGCGTTGCCTCTTGGGCCCACTCACGAGGTTAGGAAGGGCCGGTGGTAGTCCCCTTGGGCCACTGCAGCCACATGCCACAGGCTGGGGAACAGCGCGAGGTTGCGGGGTCTGGAATCGGGCAGATCCCGCTCCTGGCCTGTGCACGTGCTCTCTCGAGGTCCTCACCTGGCGGGCAGCTCCGGTCTGTCTCTCACGGGACACCTGTTCCATCGCGCCACAGCCCCGCTCTTAGGGCCCCATCGAACCTCATTTCCAGTTACAGACTCTCGTTCGCCTGTGGCTAATGGGATGCTGAGCCCGAGCATAGCCTGCACTTCTGCCCCGTGTCCACGCTGCGATGATGCTCTCCTCCTGGGGGTCCCCGAGCCCCCGGCCCCCCATCACACGTTCCTCTTCCGCTGGGTGCAGCGACTTTCTGCAGGTTTGGGCGTCGTCTGTCTCCTCAGCCTGGTTTGGGTTTTTTTTTTTCCCTTGTTTTTTTCCTCCCAAGATTTTGTGGAGCATCGGGGTTTTTTCTCAGAGGACAAGCAGGAGAAACTGAGGTGCGTTTCATGCCCGGGAGTCTTTGTTTTCCCCTCGGTGTTGACGGGTAGCTTGTCAGGGCACAGGCGACAGGTTCCAGACCTTCCGTCCCCGGGGCCGCGAAGATGCGAGTGTGCCGTGGTGCCCGGGTAGCCCATCTGCTCTTCTGGAAGTTTTGGCATCTTCTGTCCGTCCTTGGGAATTCGAAAAATTCTCGAAGGAAGTTGTAGGAGTCTGTGGTTTCGTGTTAAATTCTTCGTGTCTGAAGTGCCGTCCTTTCTTCCCTGCCTGTTCCCGGGGGAATCCTGCTCACTCCTCAGCTTCCCAGGGAACTGGCTGCTTCTGCAGCGAGAGGCTGGATTTGCCAGACTGTTGCCTCGTCCTTTGCTCCTTTCACAGCGCCCCGTTCTGGATTCTAACAGCTCGAGGACGGTGTGGACCGCAGCCTCTCCCCTGGTCGGTCTCTTCTCCATCACGGGGCTGGTTGTGCTCACGTCTCAGGTTCTGGGGCTCCCGCCTGGGCGATGCAGCAAGAACGCCCTTGTGCGTGTAGGTCTGTGTCCTGCCTCTCTATTCCCAGGAAACGCTCCGGGCACCTCAGGCTTGTCGTGGCTGCCTGAGCCTGGCCGGGAGGCGTCGGGCCAGGAGGCCTGTTCCACGTCCGCAGGCCGGCTCTTCCCAGTGGGCGGTGTCCTGGGGATGGCATTCCCCGAGACCTCAGAGAATCGTCAGGGGTGGTGCGTCCGCCCGCCCCCCCCCCCCCCCCCCGCCCGCTTCTGCTTAGTGCCCTTTGGCCTGTTGGCCTGAGGGGTGGTGGGTGTGTGTCCAACAGAAACATCAGGATTTGGTCCCCACTTCCCACCAGCCCCCCTCTCCTGCACCCGGCTTCCCGGGACTGGCTCCCCTTCCGCCACAGCCTGCCCGGCACCCGCTTCCTTACGCATCAGCAGGTGTCAGCTGGCTTTGATTCTTGCACGTGTTCCTGTTAGGAAAAGTAGCAGACGCGCACACAAACACGCTTAGCAATGTGCGCTTGGACACGTAAGCAAGTGATCACACCCGGTTGTGGCGATGTGGGGATGTGTGAGCCTGGCCCCCAGCAGGTGTACAACCACACCGGGGTTGTTCATCCCCTGCAGGCGACGGCGGCTCAAGGCGGCCCCGTGAGGGACTGCTGCTCAGAGCCCTCGGGCCTCGTCTTCCAGAACTCTCTTGAGGGGATCAGTCCCGTGAGATTTCCGGCTCTTTTCTGTCGCTCAGTCTTGTCATCTGTGTCCACACAGAGGTGACCCCTTCTCGCCGTGGACTGCACCGTGGACAGCCCGTGCCACTGGCCCCGGTGTAGTTCCGGTGACGTGGAAATGCTGGTTAGAGATTACGACGGAAGGATGTGCAGATTCAGGATGTCTGTATTCTCGTACACCTAAAAATAAATAGGAAGCAAATTCAGTTAATCTAGGCTGACTTTTCCTTTTTCTCCAAAGTCATCGTCCACCTGATCTCATCTAGAAAAGGCTTAACAGCGTGGCATCTGGTCCTGGGACCACGGGCAGCCTGAGGGAGGTGGGACCGTGGTTTCTCACCACAGGCCTCTGCTCCTGGTCTCGGCCTGACTTCACTCCTGATTTTACTTGCATTTTGGATGTTTTTTTAGTGGGCTGATGTTTCTTTAAAACCTCCGTGCTCAGGATGCGAATCCGTCACCTTCCAATGCTTGCGGCATTGGAGTCTGTGAGGTCGGGGCTCTGTGTGTCTTTACACTGCTGTGAGGCGTGGCACAGCCACTTCCGTTTTCCTAACAAAGTCACAATGTTGCACGTCTACACAGAGGGACGAAAGCACACCACCTGTGTTCTTCCCTCCTCCGGCCGGTGCACGTTTCGGATCAGGCTGGACGGCACCCTGGATGGCCTGGCAGGTCAGGTCCGTGTGCACGGGGCCGGCCTCAGGCTCACAAGCCGTGACGGAGCCGGCCTGCAACCCCCCCCCCCCCCCCCGCCCTGCCTCGGTTTGACCACAGCACCTTCTTTTGCAGGGTCGTGGACGTCCTGCTCAAGGCCATCATGCGCACCATGTGGTTTGCCGGAGGCTTCCACTGGGTGGTGGTGAAGGGGCAGCAGGCCCCACCCTCTGAGGCTGCCATCCTCACTCTGGCGCCCCATTCCTCCTACTTCGACGCCATCGCTGTCACCATGACGATGTCCTCCATCGTGATGAAGGCAGAGAGCAGGAACATCCCAATATGGGGAAGTGAGTGAGCTCCCCGTCCCCATGTGGGGCGTGAGTCCCCCCCTCCTGGGAGTGAGTCCCCTCCACCTCCTGCTGGGAGTGAGTCCTCCCTACTCCTGGGAGTGAGCCCCCCCACCTCCTGCTGGGAGTGAGTCCTCCCCTCCTACTGGGAGTGAGCCCTCCCACCTCCTACTGGGAGTGAGTCCCCCCACCTCCTACTGGGAGTGAGTCCTTCTCTCCTACTGGGAGTGAGCCCTCCCACCTCCTACTGGGAGTGAGTCCCCCCACCTCCTGCTGGGAGTGAGTCCTTCTCTCCTGCTGGGAGTGAGTCCCCCCCCCCACTGGGAGTGAGTCCTCCCTCCCTTCTACTGGGACTGAGTCCTCCCCTCCTACTGGGAGTGAGCCCCCCCACCTCCTGCTGGGAGTGAGTCCTCCCCCCTCCTACTGGGAGTGAGTCCTTCCCCCTCCTACTGGGAGTGAACCCTCCCTTCCTACTGGGAGTGAGCCCCCCCACCTCCTGCTGGGAGTGAGTCCTCCCCCCTCCTACTGGGAGTGAGTCCTCCCCTCCTACTGGGACTGAGTCCCCCCCACCTCCTACTGGGATTGAGTCCTCCCCCCTTCTGGGAGTGACTCCTCCTCTCTCCTGGGAGTGAGTCTTCCTCCCTCCTATTGGGAGTGAGTCCTCCCCTTCCTACTGGGAGTGAGTCCTCCCCCCTCCTACTGGGAGTGAGCTCTCCCCTCCTACTGGGAGTGAGCCCCCCCACCTCCTGCTGGGAGTGAGTCCTCCCCCCTCCTACTGGGATTGAGTCCTCCCACCTCCTGGGAGTGAGTCCTCCCCATCTCCTACCGGGAGTGAGTCCTCCCCTCCTACTGGGAGTGACTCCTCCCCCCTCCTGGGAGTGAGTCCTCCCCACTCCTGGGAGTGAGTCCTCCCCACCTCCTACTGGGAGTGAGTCCCCTCCTGCTGGTCGGCACAGGTCACACCCATGTGACCTAGGCACTTGTCCTGGGTCTGTTCTTTCCTTTTCTTAGGGTTCCTTTGCAGCATCTGTTGTTACAACTTTTACATCTCGTGCACACACAAGTGCCCCCAGATGTCGTGACGTGTTGGAGCATGTCATCAGCTTCTGTATCACAGAGGCACTCTAATGCCTGGGGACAGCTCCCCAGCTGTGTCCCAGAGCACTGGTTCCTGTATCGGAAGCCCAGCTGTGCAAGTGTCCCTAGGCCTCGTGACAAATTACCAAACTGGTGGCTTAAGAGAGCAGAAGCTTGTACCCCCTTCTGGAGACAGAAGTCCAAGGCTGGGGTGTCCCAGGGCCGCCCTCCCTCCGGAGGCCTTCAGGAAAGATCCCTCCTGCCTCTTCTAGCTCCTGGTGGCCCCGCGTCCCTCGTCACAGGCCGCCTCTGTGTGTGTGTCTTTTATAAGGACGCCTGTCCTTGGATGGTCTAGGGTGGTCTCATCTTCAGATCCATAACTAGTTACGTCCGCGAAGAACGTTTTCCCTGATAAGGTTTGTGCACAGGTTCTGGGGGTTCAGATGTGGACACGTCGGGACACATGGGCTCCAGGTTTCTCTTCTAAGATGTATCTTCCCACGTTTAGACCCTCTTTCCCGACAACCATTCTCTTTGGTGGTGGGAGCACTGACCCACCCCCTCACCAGGGGGCCGTGTGGCACATGTGGCCTGTGGCGCATGGCTGGGCTTGCGGCTGCCTCACCCGTGCTGGGTGGTGTTGATTTCTCCACCTGGGCCAGAAGTGCAGAGCACAGGTGTGGACAGGGCAGGTCCTGGGCGGCGGTGTTGGGGGGGGGGGGGGGGGGAGAGAGTCCACACAGCCCCCTGCAGCCCCTGGCCCTTCCCCGCAGTCCTTGGTGTCCCGTGGCCTCCTCCACGTCTTGTGAGGACACCGGGCCTGGGCTGGGGCCCACCCCACTCCGGGACCACCTCGTCATACATTTGCATCTGCAGACGCCCTGTTTCCAAATGAAGTCACGGTCCTAGGTCACTGGGGTTAGGACGACAGCCTGTGTTTTCGAGAGACACGGTGTGCCCATAATAGGGGCGGGTGGGGTTTAAGCCACATGCCTGAGGCCCTTCTGACCCTGGAGCCTTCCCCACCGTCCTCTGTTAGCAGGGGTGCGGTCAGCCTCGTTCTTCTCACTTTATCCTGATGGACAGGCCCACGGACGCTGTGGTTACTGCGGACCTTGCAGGGTGTGGGGCTGCGTGCTGCCGTGTGAGGGAGCTTTGCCGATGCTCGGTTCCCTCAGGGTCACGCATCGACTGCGGCCTGCCCCTCAGGGCCACTGCTGTCCCTCCTCCAGTCCTGTGGCCTGTTCCCACACGAGTGCCTTCCTTCCCTTCCAGCTCTGATAAAGTACATCCGGCCGGTGTTCGTGTCCCGGTCGGACCAGGATTCCCGCAGGAAGACCGTGGAGGAGATCAGGAGGCGGGCACAGTCGAACGCAAAGTGGCCGCAGGTAGCACAGGCGCGTTTTCAGCAGATCTGTCCCGAGAGATGTGAACTTAGAGGTGGGGCTGGGTGGTGGGGACCCAAAGGGCCAGAACTGGCCTTCCCTGGGGCTGGATTTGTCGTTTCATTTTATTTTTGAGGAGTGTGTGAATTCAGGATTGTGCCGACCTTGGGGTACTTTGGGTCCTGAAATTTTTAAATTCAAACAAGGGAAGCATCGCCATGCCTGTCTCAAGTTGCCGAAGCCTCTGTATGGAAAGGCGTCTCCCCGTAAGCTCCAACCGGGCGGAAGCTGGCTAACCTGGGCTCCGTGGTTGGCACAATCCCACGTCTCAGCGGCACGTCGGTCCACGAGGCCTGTCCACTCCTTGTGAAGAGCCTGGACGGAGCCCCGAGGGAAGGTCCTGACCTGGCTGCAGGCCTGTGTCGGCTGAGGACGGTTTCAGTCACGCTGTGTATCCTCCCTCCAACATCGAGGGGCTGGGGTCCGTGGGACTCTGTGGGTTCTAGATGTTCAGAAAACCCCAGAAGGCCTGGCTCTCAGGCCCCTGTGCCCCTGGGCTGCCCAACGATTGAGAGCGGCCGCGTGGCCACGTGAGCCATATTTTCCAACGTCGGGGGGACTTATATTGTGTCGCTGGGGTCAGCGTGAGTCCGAGTCATTGCAGCTCCCGCTGGGGAGGAGTTTAACCGCGTGTGTGGTGTTGCCGCTCTGGCCCGGCCCGGTTCCTTCCGCCCACGGCCCTCACCTGTGTGCCTTTGCTGCCTGTGTCTCTGTGGGGGCCCACTCCGCACTGGCAGTGTGTCCCCGGGTGGCAGCACCTGGGCCTCATAGCAGCTGTGAGCACACCCTCGTGAGCACACCCTCGTGAGCACTCCCCCTCGTGAGCACTCCCCCTCGTGAGCACACCCTCCTGAGCACTCCCCCTCGAGAGCACTCCCCTCGTGAGCACTCCCCCTCATGAGCACACCCCCTCGTGAGCACTCCCCCTCGTGAGCATACCCCTCGTGAGCACTCCCCCTTGTGAATACCGCCCTCGTGAGCACACCCCTCATGAGCACGCCCCCTCGTGAGTAAACTCCCTCGTGAGCGCTCCCCCTTGTGAGCACTCCCCCTCAAGAGCACACCCCCTCGTGAGCACTCCCCCTCGTGAGCATACCCCTCGTGAGCACTCCCCCTTGTGAATACCGCCCTCGTGAGCACACCCCTCATGAGCACGCCCCCTCGTGAGTAAACTCCCTCGTGAGCGCTCCCCCTCGTGAGCACTCCCCCTCATGAGCACACCCTCGTGAGCACATCCTCGTGAGCGCTCCCCCTTGTGAGCACTCCCCCTCATGAGCACACCCCCTCGTGAGCATACCCCTCATGAGCACACCCTCGTGAGCACTCCCTCGTGAGCACACCCCTCGTGAGCACACCCCTTTGCACACTCGGGAAAGGAGGCTGTGTTGTGTGTAGGTCTGCACTTCCAGACTTTAGTAGAACCCGTGCTTGGAGAGGAAATCCGTCCATGTATGCCTTCGTCCTGTGTCTGACCTGTTTCAACAGAGTAGATTAAACATCTGAAATATGTCAGCAGCAGAGAAAATAGATTGTATTCTGAATTATGTCTAAGATTCACCTTTTTTTCTTTTCATTCCAAGATCATGATTTTTCCAGAAGGAACATGTACCAACAGGACGTGCCTAATTACCTTCAAGCCTGGTATGTAGGGTTTTTTTTTAATTTTTTTTAACATTTTATTCATTTTTGAGAGAGAAAGAGCATAAGCAGGGGAGGGGCAGAGAGAGAGGGAGACACAGAATCCTTAGCAGGCTCCAGGCCCTGAGCCGTCAGCACAGAGCCCGACGCGGGGCTCGAACCCACGAACTGTGAAATCATGACCTGAGCCGAAGTCGGACGCTCGACCGACTGAGCCACCCAGGCGCCCCTGTAGTTTTCTTAATTCCACAGAGAAATTCCTCCTCGAGAAAGCAGGGGAGACCCTTGCTCCCACCGGTGCCTCCCAGATTTCCCACAAAAGTACACCCCAGGCCGGAGACGCTCCTGCAGGACGGGCTGTGAGCCTGGGGTTCCCCTGAGATTTCACAGCTGGCAGCCATGTTGAGGGTGCCTCCAGGCACCTTAATAAGACTTCTGACCAGGCGGGCGAGGGAGAAAAGCTCACGTTAACTCCAAGACCAGCATGAGAGGCTCCAGCGCGGGGCCCGCGGCTCGGGGTCTAGGACGCTCCCCTTTCCCCCGCAGGTGCGTTCATCCCAGGAGTTCCTGTCCAGCCTGTGGTTCTGCGGTACCCGAACAAACTGGTGAGCGTGTTTCCCGGGGATTCCGGTGATTTACTTGGGAGTGAGAGTTTGAAGACGTTTCAGGCACCGTTTGTAGTCAATCCCGACATTCCAGAACGCTTCAGTGTTCGTGCGTGAAGTCCTGTTTTCGTGGGTCGTGAGCGGAGGCCCTTCCTGTCTGTTCGGTCTGATGGTTTGATGTGAGACGGGCCCCCACGTCCCCAGGAGCCTTCACTGCCTGTTTACCAGGAAACACTAAAATTAAGAGTGCTTAAGTTCTGAAAGGCTGGAGACCGCAGGAGGGAAAGGAACTAAGTGACTTGGTATTTAATACGCCGCCGTTGTGCGTCTGGCTCCGTGCAGAGGTCTTTGCTTGTGACAGAGCAGAGTAAAAGTGGGGCGTGTGGGGCTCCGAGTGCCTGGTGATCCCGACGGACCCCCAGCCCAGGGGAGGCAGGGAGCTGGACGAAGCCTCAGCGGGCTCTGGTCACAGGCCCCCGTGCCCTCCGCTGCCACCTCTGTAAGAGCATCTCACTTCTGCCAGAACCCCTGCCAGGGGGACGTCCTTGTACCTCGACAGGCGTCGGGCTCTCGTAGCTGAGACTCGTGTCCTTGGGCCCTGCCTGGGCACTGGATGCGCTGGGCTGTTTCTTGACGGAGGACACAGGAGGTGGGTCTGTCACAGCGAGCTATGTCTCTGTCCCACTGTGTCTTTGTGACGGCAAAACAGAAACTCCCCAGTTGCTGGCACGGATGGGGGCAGAGTTGTGGGTGACGTCTGTGGGCGTGAGGGGCCTGGCCCACCTTCTGCCGGACCAGACCCCGTTCCTTCAGGTGCAGACGGACACAAAAGAGGCCCCCAGAGTGGCCAGTGAGTAAACGTCAGAAGCGGAAGCCACGGAAACTGACAGGTGGCACAGTCTCGCGGTACGTGACCAGAGAGGTGCGTGCGTCAGCCGGCGTCTGAGAGTCAGAGAATCTGTCATCGACGTGTAGAATTCTAGGTTTTCCACTTCTTAAGTTTGCTTTGTCAACTTAGTTTAAGCAAATTGCCTTTCCTGGGTTCTTCTAGAAGCATTCAGCCTGGCTGCTTTGCAGTCTCTTCTCGTTGGCCTGTGTCGTCCTCTTCAGCTGCATAATTTCCCGGAAAACCACCACTGACCACTTTGCACCCGGTCCTGTGGGGAGGAGGGTGGGCCAGGGCCATGGGGTCGGCGGCCAGGGAAGCCCCTGAGGTTGGGGTCGGGGAGGGGAGGGTGTTCAGCAGCCTGTGGGAAGGACTTCAGAAGAAAGCCCACGTGGGAGACCGGCGTCAGGGTAGAAACAGGGCGCGTGTCCTCTGACGTCCGTCCCGCCCAGTGCTGGCACAGCAGCAAAGACCGAGGGTGGGGGGCGTCCACAAGTCTCAGGGTGCTGGGCACGCACAGGCCCCGCAGTGGGGGTACAGGTGGGTGTGGGTTGGAACGCACCTCACGCGGTAGGGACCGCTCCCGAGGCCCGCACAAGGCAGGCTCCTGGGCCGTAGACCGAAGCTGCAGGACGGCTTGAACAAGGGACAGGACGAGGGATGCACCGGCCCTGGAGCCGTGGGAGGAGAGGAGTGTGTCTAGAGTGGCCCGGAGGTGGTAGCCACCCGCCTGCCCCCTTGTCCCAGAGCAGACTGGGGAAGAAGAGGGCACCAGCGTCTTGGCGAGAGACGGGCAGGTCGAGGCCAGGACGGAGGGCGGGCACACGCTGGGTCAGCTGTGACTCATCCTGCTCCTTTCTTGCCCCCCAGGACACCATCACGTGGACGTGGCAAGGACCTGGAGCGTAAGTGAGACACCGCGCGCTCTCACGCGTCCTGTCCTCCCCAGAAAGCACAGTGGCCCCTCAAGCGACTGGCCTGCACTTTGGCCTGCGTTGTGCACACGTGGGAACTCTGGACGCGTGACCCGCTGCTGTTCAACAGCAGTTCAGTTCTGCCCCCTGTGCAAACCAGGTGTACAAACCTGGCCCGTTCTCACCCTCCTGGCGTCCAGGACCTAAGTTCGTTGTGGGAAGGTAACTGGGAGTGGCTCTCCTTCCCACTTGCGCCTGTCGGCTCGGTGACCACCGTCATGTCGGACACCTGCGGCTGCTGGGAAGGGGGGGGAGCTGCGGGGACGGCCCCCGTCTCAGGCCCGGGGGCTCCAGGACAGCAGGCCTCCCCACGACGCCAGCATTTGAGCTGCTGTTTGGCGGTGGGAAGGGGCTGGTGGAGCCAGGCCCCCAGGCCTTGCCAAGGCATTTGGAACGGGATGCTGGGAAGACTCCCTAAAGGGCAGCGTCTGCGCCGGCGAGGGGTGGGGCAGGGGGAGTGATAGCGTTGCGGGGGCTGGAGTGTGGAGGGTGGGTGGCAAGAAGCAAGAGGGAAGCTGGGAAAGGCAGGAGGGGGCTCCTCTGGGCTGTGGCGGTCAGGCTTGGGGGTGGCAGTGACGGGGCAGAAGTCGGGTGTGCACGGAGTTAAGAGGGCACTTGTCCACTGTGGAGGGTGAGCGATGGCCCGAGGACAGGACTCAGATGGCTCCCCTTGTCCGACTTCTGCAAAGAACAGGGTGGTGATGCCGGTCAGGAGCTCTAGAGCCGGGCCCGGAGAGGTCCGCGTCACTGGGGACGGCCAGGTCGGGGACAGCGTCAGGTAGGTGAGGTGTCCTGGGCCGGAGGACACTCGGGGGAAACGTGGCATGCAGGGCAAAGGAGAGCTGCAGGGTCGGTGCATTTAGTAGGGACAGGGAAGTCCCCTGTTCAGTAAAGGTAGCCCCATCCTCCTCACTGCTGCGAGGTTCGGGTCAGGCTGAGGGAGGCTCGGCGTCCGCTGAAAGAATTCACTGCACAGTGGTGCCCTCTGCAGGGGAAGGCATCCGGAGGCTCTGCTCCAGAATCGGAAGTAGTTTAAACAAAACCGAGAATCCTTTAACCAATGCTGTAAATCTGTTTGTTCGTTTTAAGGTTGAAAATCCTGTGGCTCACGCTCTGTCAGTTTCACAATCGAGTGGAGATCGAGGTTTGTATAGATGCGGCGTCCTCTACAATGTCATGTCGGGGTTTATAAAGGTAGGAACTATAGTGTTGGCGTCGAGGTCTGCATAGATGCACCGCGATACGGTGTTACGTCGGGCTCTATACAGATACAGCGTCGCACAGTGTTATCCTCTGTGCAGATACAGCTTAGGCAACCTTCACTGGGGTGTATGCAGATACAATGTTGTATTAACGTCTGTACCAACAGATGTGATACAGCGTCTGTGGGTAAAGTTGTATGTTGACATCTACACGGATACAGCGTTTCACAGTCTGTGACTGGGGACTCTACGGATATGAGTTGAGCATTGTTACGTCGTTGTCCGTACAGATGTAATGTCGCGTTGGTGTCGTGCAAACACAACGTGACGTTACCTGTGTGGACGTGGTGTTAGCGGATACTGTGTCATATTTGTGTCTGTGGAGATGTGTTGTACGACGTCGGGGTCTCCACAGACACAGTGTTACGTGTTGTCGCGGCACATACTATACAGTGTCACGTTGTGTCTCAGTGTTATACGCATCTGTCTTGCTTTGTAGCTCTTTAGAGGTACTTCCCGTGGCTTTTCATCAATCACATTGTGTCTCTTGCATGATTTTGAATCCATTTACATAGGATTTTAAAAATCCACAACCGTCTTTTAACACGGTTAGCAAATTGGCGCATACGCGGTGAGTTATGTTTTGGCGTTTTTACGTGGTCTGATACTGGCGAATTCACGTGGCACATGTCTCGTACTGCTGTTTTCTGTTCGATGCTCGGTCGGATCGCATAACCTGCCTCCCGGCTTGCAGCCCATTGGGTGTCCCCGAGTCACGACTCCTGTTCCCTCCACTCTGTTAATTAGTCACAATCGTGCAGCCTGCATGTTTCATCCAAGTGCATGAGGGAGGAGGGTTCCTTTTTAAGAAGGGAACCAATAGGCTAGTCCCACACCGCAGAGTAGGGATGGCCCGTTCATGGCGTGGAGGGCGTAACGAGACAACGTCCTTCCGGTAAAAGTTGTCGTGTTGCACCGAACTTACTGATGAGCCTGGCTTTCGGCCGGAACTCCGGGTTTGTTACTTCAGGAGAACAGAAGCCACTTAATCACAACAGGCTGAAGCAAAGGGTCCCCGGCCCGCATCCGAGGGTGGCGGGCCTGCCCCTTAGAACTTTGTATGTGGCTCGTGTGCCGGTGGCCCGGAAGCAGCCGGTGCAGGGGCCTCGGAGGACCGTGCCTCCGGTGTGAACTCCATTTCACGCCTCGTTTCTGATGTTCTGAGTTCAAAAGACACAATGACTTTTTGAAATCGCTCTAAGTGTCTTTACTCACGCCATGCTTACGGGTGTCCGTGAACACCTGTTGTGACTCCCACGGTGTCTAGTTCATGGTGCCGGGTGAATGAAGTCACGTGATGAGGACTGGTGGGGTTTCGGGATGTCCTTGTACTGTCAGATGTCTGTGATAAAGAGAGAGGGCACAGTGACGCCTGCACACAGTGGGGCGGCAGCAGAGCGTGGGACTCACTCATTTAAAGCGCCACTCACGCGAATGCACACTTCCGTGGGACGGTTTGTCGTAATCTGAAAATGCAGCGGATGTCAAATCTGGTGCTTTTTCATGAGGAAATAGTTTGTCGTGTTACCCCCGACACCAGCTGAGGCCTTTCGAGAGGAAGGCACACGAGTAACTTTTTTGCATCCGTAGAGGAAGATTCCGTGTGAGATTGTCACCCAGTGCGCCTGCAGGCAGGGGGCGCTCCTGCCCAGGAGTCGTGGGTTGTGAGTGTTCACACACGTGTCCGTGCATGTGTGCACGCACACCGTGGCCACTTTGAAGATGGTTCTAACGGAAAGTGCTTTGACAGACCTTAATCGTGTCAGACTTGCGACCGTCACCTCCGGTGGCCTGGTGATGCCCGTGGAAGTAACTCGGCCTTCTCTGTGCTCAGTTCCTTCCCGTGTACAGCCCCTCGGACGAGGAGAAGAAGGACCCGGCCCTGTATGCCAGCAACGTGCGGCGCGTCATGGCAGAGTGAGTGCCGTCCCTCCCACGCCCCGGGCGCAGGCCCCCGCCGCCACCCTGGTGCCCCTGTCACTGCCCGAGGATGGCCCGGGTCTGCCCCTCAGCCGCAGCTTCCTCCTGAGCCCTGGGAGCAAACTGGCCAGTGGCCGTAGGAAAACGGTCTCTGCAGAAGCGAGCGAGGGCCTGTTGAGTGTGCACACGGGCGGGGGCGTGCGTGGCCACTCTTTTCGCACCTCCGGTGGCCGTGGGGTCACGGTTCTGCCTCTGCTTCGTTGCTTAACTTGGTGAATTCAGACGTGTGGGTAGGAACCAGTCAGGCCGGTGCCGGGTCTGCGCCCGAGGGCGAGGGGCCGCACCGCCTGGGGGCCCACGGGGCTGTCCTGTGTGTCAGCTCTCTGTTCACCCGCTGCAGTAGCCGTCAGCCCTCTTCCTCCCTCTTCCCAAGTCTAACCCTGGAAGATAAAGTGCTTCCACCACGAGCGTGCGTGCCCTCGGGGAGTTTCTCGCTTTTGTTTCCATATCCTTCCCGGCCGTTGTGGATGGGGAGACATCAGCCTGCGCCCTCCGCACCCCCTCCCCCCATGTCCCGTCTCCTCTCTCCTCCTCTCTTCTACTCCCCGGCAGCAGGGGCTGCCTCTGTGTGGCCACTGAGGTCCCGGGAGGGGTTCTCAGAGCTCAGGGGCTCCGCGGGGTCCCCGGCGGGAGGTCTGCGTGGCCTTGGAGGCGTTTTCACAGGCACTTTTGCCGAGCTGGTGTGGCCTGGGTGTGAATTCAACCCTGTCCCCTCACTGTATACAGATCGCACCCCTGTGGCAACATACTCTGTGGGACTGTATAAAGCAGAATCCTAACCTGAACACAGGTAAATTCGAACTCCGCGTGTCCACACGCCCCTCAGAAAGCTAGGCTGGGGACAGAGCCCAGCAGATGGCTCCGGTCCCCCTGGGTGCCCAGCCACTGGCAGCCCGTGTCCCTCCCGCTCTCAGAATCCCGGACACACAGGCAGCAGCTGGCCACCAGGATGCGCGTGACTCCAGGCAGGGCGTTCGGTGACACCTTGCTTCAGCCTCTCGGTAAATAATCCCTACGGGATCGAAGGCTTGACGGGTGTGAGTTCTTTTTAATTCCCGTTCAAATAAATTAGCCATTAATGTTGATGAGCATCTCACAAACTCTGCCTGTTAACAGAGGACAAGCATCATACGTCGAGTGGCAAAGGGCAGAGAACCCAGAAACAGGGATGTGGGGTGTCCCCTTCCTGGTTCCAGACCCACCTGGAAACAGCCCGGGACCCTGAGGGACAGTCTAAGATGCTCCGGGTACATTCCGGCTCCTGTCCCCACATGGGGATCCTAGTAGCTGTGGGAGAGCCGCTTCAGAACCCGCTTCCTTACCCACGATCTCTCGTGGGACTGTCTTGCCACGAGGGGCTGTGGGAACGGTGGGAGGTGCTCTCGGTCATTAGGGGAGGGGCCCAGGGTTCAACACGTGGTGAGTTTTCTACCATTGAGGTTTCCTTTAATGGGAGACGCACACTTTTCAGAAGCCTGATGCAATGCTTTAGGATGGCTGAGCCCCGCCTCTGACCTCAGGGCACTGTCAGTCTGATGAGAGCGGCCCCTCGCCACCGTTAGACCAGCGGGACTTCCTGGTGAAACCCCCCCTCGCGGGGCGGTGTCCTCTTGGAGGCACCCGCCGGCTGCCTGGCAGGGGGACCGTGGTAATACTGTGCTAGCCACGAAGCCTGGGGCCCCAGGGTCCAAGTAACTGAAATTTGGGGTTCGCTCATAAGCTTTTCTGTTTAGTGCCCCGTGTGGACTTGACACGTTGCCTTTCTGTGCACGTCGGCATGCTGAGCACCCGCCACCCCGTGGCTCCGGTTACGGGCTCGTGCGTGGCGGGTGCCCGCGTGAGCTTGCGTGAGAACGCCGGTGCAGGCTGTGGGGCGAGGGCTGCAGCCAGGGCTGATGCCCTGGAACCACGCCGCCCCTGCTCAGACCCCCCATCCTCCCCTCCTTCCTCCAGGTGGGGTCCGTCTGTCCTGCTGGGGCCCCACCAGACACCCCCATCTTGGGGGGATGCAGGAGTGGACGGGAGGGGGCACTCAGGAAACCACAAGGGTCCTGGCCCAGAGGGCGGACCTTCCCCAGAGCCTTCCCCAGAGCCGGCCTTCCCCGGCTTCACCTGCCTAAAGGCTGCCGGGTGCCGGAATTGCGAGGGACAGCTGTGCTGTGCCCGCAGGATCCAAAGGGACAGAGCGCTGGGCCGGGTGACGAGCCCCTGAGAGGCGGGCTTGAGAACTGCTCATCTGCTTACTAGAAATTTTCACATATTCGTGTGCTTTAGTCCAGTTTTTACAAGTTTTTTTTCTTGTTTATTTATTTGTGAGAGAGAGAGAGAGAGAGTATGAGCAGGGGAGGGGCACAGAGAGAGGGAGACACAGAATCCCAAGCAGGCTCCAGGCTCCGAGCCATCAGCCCAGAGCCCGACACGGGGCTTCAACCCACCGACCTTGAGATCGTGACCTGAGCTGAAGTCGGACGCTCCATCGACTGAGCCACCAGACACCCCACTTTTTAAGACTTATCAATGTGGGCGTACTTCCGATGTGGACGGTTCATCCTGCTTCTGGGAGTTCTTTGTCAGCCCCCAGCGCCACAGACGCACCGTGGCTTTCTGGTGCGAACCTCTTCTCCAGCTGCCGTCGCGTGGTCGTCCAGTGGGTGTCCCTTCTTGGGAAACGTGTTCTGTCCTTGACGGGCACACCCACCCCGACACCACCTGTATTCATAGCAGTTTCTTCCTGTTGTCGAACTGAAACAGGTTTTCACGGGGCCACAAGAGTACCAGAGAAACGTGGCTGGCACATAAACCTCTTAGACCCAGAGGCAGGGATCGCTGTCCGCAAGCATAGGTCTTGCGCACCAGCCACCGTGCGCCTCACGTGGGACGTGTGGGGCGGCAGGTGCTGCTGCTGTGTGGACGAGGCAGGAGCCACAGGGGAGGGGCCTGTGAGGTGGGGCCGCTGCGACTTTAGCACTGGTGGGGTTTTGGAGGGGTGGGGGGTCCGTTGCCGACGGCCAGGAAAGAAGTCTTGAGACCTCTTCGGTGCCAGAGGGGGATTTCGCCGAAGCGCGGGGACAGGGCCGTGGGCAGGAGGAGCGTGCTGGGGCGGTTCTGCATCTGGGGGTTCGGTTTGTAAAGGACCCGGGAAGGCTGGCAGGAGGGCTCTCACGTGCCCGGGAGGATCCCAGGAGAGGAGGCCTTGCCGTTGGGAAGCTAAGGCTGCTTTCCCCCTGGGGAGGCCTTACCCCTGGGACAGTAGGGGGTTCTGGGCAGGTGTTCTCCTCTGGACCTGCCGCAGGCCTCTGTCCGTGGGCCGCAGGTCACGAGGAAGTTTGACGTTACCTGCCACTTCTTCTGGCCTTTGTCCCCACGGCGCTGTGGGGGGTGATGTGGGGGCTGCGGGGAACGGAGCCTACGGGCTTCTGGAGACGGGGCTGTTGATGAGGTCGCCCTTTCTTGTAATTTACTAAGATGTTTGCAAACCGACTGAGACTCACGTCCCGCAGGACCGTGAACTCTATCGGGTAACCGTGTGCTTTTTCCTTCTCTCAGCTTGAGGGCAGCCGGGAGTGCATGAGGAATGTCACCGTGTCCCACGGGGGGAGGGGAGGGGTGCCAGCTTCGCCCTCAGCCCGCCCCACGCCCTCCCCAGCGCCGGGCTCCCGGGGTCGCCCTGCACAGGCTCCTTGCTGTGCCGCGTGGCGGGGGGGGGGGGGGGGCTGACGGGGTGCCCTCCTCTCCCGCAGGGCCCTGGGCGTCTCGGTGACCGACTACACGTATGACGATTGCCAGCTGGCCCTGGCGGAAGGCCAGCTCCGTCTCCCCGCGGACACCTGCCTTCTCGAGTTCGCCCGGCTGGTGAGGGGCCTGGGGTGAGTCTGCTTCTTCTCACTCGAGCCGTCAGCCCGGAACGGCCCTCCCTCGAGGCTGTGGCGGCTTTGACGGAGCTCCAGTGGTTTGCTCGGCGACGGGGAGAGCTCTGAAGGGCACTGCCGAGACGCCGCTTCTCAGACAGGAAGCTTCCAGAAACTTCTGTCAGGCCCTCGCAGGGGCCCCCACCCCTGCAGTTGTTGGTGGTCAGGCTGGCGATGGCAGTGGGCGCGGAGGGTCCGTGGGGGCCGTCGAGCAGATAGAAGGGCTTGTGCTCAGGGTTTCGGGGGGGTTTCCGAATACCCGCTGCAGACCCCCAGTGCTCGGCGGCGGTCTCTGTGGGCTCCACCCGGAGGACCGTCGCAGCGCGGCCGGCGGCCGCCCCCACTTGCCCGAGGGTGGGTCCCCACAGCTGGCGGGGCCTCGTTCCTGTAGACGCCGGAGGCAAAGTTATTAGAACACTTTTTTTTTTAAACGAACTTGCCTCTTGTTGTAAAAGCGACTTCACTCTTTTCTTGAGTTTTCTAACAGTACGTTCCCTGTTCTGAGCATGCTGTAATTTCACCGAAAAATGTCCTTCCTTCTCTTTTTGTGTAGGTTGAAACCAGAAACGCTGGAGAAAGATCTGGATAAATACTCCGACCGGGCCCAGACGCAGGGGGGACGCAGGGTGGGCCTCCCCGAGTTCGCCGAGTACCTGGGCGTCCCCGTCTCAGACACACTACAAGACCTGTTCTCCCTGTTTGATGAGGTGGGGCCATAGCCCTGTGAGCGGTTTCGAGGCAAAACCTCCAGCTTTTCCAGCTTTTCCGTGTACATTGTTTTGTCACGATAGAAGCATCTCTTGGAGACTTAGGAAGCAGGGCGGGAACGACCCCTCCGCGCCCATCCGACCAGCCCGCCCAGAGTTTTCTCCCGTGCTGTTAAACGCACACAGAAGTCGGACGTTTAAGTTAATGTCTGCTGATAAACGTACCTGTGGTTTGGGGTTTTATGGTGGGACCGCCAAAAACCTAGTAATATCAGTGTCCCCTTCCCCAGAAATCCAGAATTCCCGAATAACGGGCCTGTTTCCCCATGATCGGCACGTGGGGTCGCCACGGACCTCCCGTCCAGCGCGAGAGGACCCCCCAGCACAGCGTCCCTCACCCCCGCCAACCATGCGTCACAGTCGGGTCACGTGTCGTGGCTGGACCGGGGGTCCACGGCCACCCACACCAGCTGGGCCCCGGGAGTAGAGCTGGGAGACCACACGCCGGGAGCGGTGGCTGCCACGGTCGGCCGTGCCTGCCACGCCCGCTCTTTCCCGGATGTTGGCGTTGAGGGATGGACCCCCGTGGCGGCCAGTCCCACGGCAGGCCATGTGCCGAGCAGCCCCTTCAGCCACAAATGTGTGTGAACAGCACAGCACGTTCCACGTGAATATCACAGCGTGTCCTCTGTGGCGACGTGCCACGTTCCGTGCGGCCTGGCCCGTGGTGGGACCAAGGAGAGGCAAGCGTGTGACTCGGGCACGTCAGAGACGCCACAGGCACTCACAGGTCACGGTGACGGGCGTCCTGCTGACGCGTCGCAGTGCGTGGCCCCGTGTGCCGCCGTCACAAACCGGCGGGCTGGCCTGGAGGGTCCCCCTCGCGGAAAGGCCGCTCGCAGCTGCGTCCTGGCCGCGCGCTCCCGTCGTCGGAGCCCCAGCCGTGGCGGTATTTTCACGCTGGCGCTTTGCCACGGTGTCGCGTTGGAACACAGCAGCGAGCGGCGTCCCCGGCACGTGCATCGGGTGGGGACCCGCAGACCCCCTGCCGCGGCACGCGGCTGTTAGGTCTTACTTCCCACCCCGGGCGCCCAGTGGCCCTGCGACGCAGACACTCCCCGTTCCACACAAAGACCCTCAGACCCAGAAGCTAAAGGGCCGGGAACACACAGGCTGAGGGGCCCGAAGTGAACTCACCTGCCCGGCCCCTGAGCTCGCTCCGGAGGCCACCCCGCCTGGACCACGGGCGTGGTGCCATCCCAGGGAAGCCTGTCCCTTCCCTTCGGGGGACGGCAAGGGACCCTTGTGCCCCCACCCCTGTGCCAGAAATCTCCCCGCCCACGAGGCCTCCACCTCCCCGTCCCGGCTCATCCCACGCCCCGTGGCGTCCTGCTCACTCAACAGCAGCCCGGCCCGCAGGCTCCCTGGGGACATGCAACGTGGGCGCGCGGCAGGCCAGGCTGGGTGCCCACCTTTCCACGTGCTCACCTAGGTTCTCGGGGCACGGATGAGAGCCTTGCTGTCTGCTGGGGTTTTCTAGAAGGAGAGCCTTAGGCAGCGGGCACCGCATCGCGTGAACTTTCCGGAGGAGATTCACGTGCTGCTCTCGTAGACTTTGAGAATCAGTTGTAACATCCTAAAAGGGTGTGTGCTGAGGTCACCTTGTAAAGGCCAGTCGGCCGTGAATGTTCTTACAAAATACTCATTTCGTGGGGCGCCTGCGTGGCTCATTTGGCTAAGCGTCCAACTTCAGCTCACGGTCCGTGGGTTCGAGCCCCGCGTCAGGCTCTGTGCTGACAGCTCGGAGCCTGGACCCTGCTTTGGATTCTGTGTCTCCCTCTCTGCCCCTCCCCTGCTCACGCTCCATTTCTCTCTCTCTCTCTCTTTCAATAAAACAGATAAACACACGCAAAAAAATTTTTAATACACATTTCATGTAAGCAGGTAATAGCAAATCAAGTGGAACTTTTTTTTTTTTAAAGTTTATCTTGAGGGAGAGAGAGAGAGACAGAGAGAGAGCGGGTGCACACACGGGAGGGCCCGGGAGAGAGTGAGAGAGAGAATCCCAAGCGGGCTCTGTGCCGACTCAGGGCTCCATCTCAGGAACTGTGAGGCGTGACCTGAGCTGAAGTCCGGAGTCGAACACTTAACTCACTGAGCCACCCAGATGCCCCTAACCTTCCCGTTAATATCCAGGGATTAGCGTTAACACCCCAGCACCGCCCCACACGCGCGCGGAGGGACCGAGCTGTGCCCTGAGGATGTGTCTCTTTCCCAGAGTGGAGACGGCACGATGGATCCTCGGGAGTATGTCGTCGCCCTGTCCGTCGTCTGCCGGCCGTCCCGGACTCTGGACACCATCCAGCTGGCATTCAGGGTAAGTGTGGAGTGCGTATGAGGTCCGTCTGTAGGGACGGCGAGACGCAGATCACATCAGGCCTGCCGCACCCGTTTACGAGCCCTTGCGGTACGGACGGGCTTCCTCTGTGCCCCGCTGCCGTTCCACGTAAGCTCGTGTCAGCCGTCGTTTGTGAAAACGCCCCAAACGTCCTCGATCCATTTCCTCCTGCAGTTCGTGGTCCACACTCACGAGAAGGGCACGGGGTAGGATCTTTGTGAGTTCCGGGGCGCCTGGACAGGGCTGCCCTACGCCATCCATCCGGCGCAGCCCGCACCCGGTCCGCTCTCCCACCGCGGCCTCTTCGTCAGCGCGTCGGCTCAGGCTGCAGAGCGGCTGTGTGCCCAGCGCCGAGCCTTCCACCACATCCCCGGGATTCTGAGAGTCTGAGAAACACCCATAACGGGGTCCCGGCTCACGTGCCCTCACCCGGCCGCCTCCCCAGGACACTGTCAGCTGGGATGGGGCTGGGCCGGCTTCACTCCCCAGAAACACAGTTTTGTCAGGGTCTGAGAACGGCTCCTTGTTACAGATGCACCTGCTATTCTAATTTTTTTTGAAGGTTTTTGTTTTTGAGACAGAGACAGAGCACGAGCAGGGGAGGGGCAGAGAGAGAGGGAGACACAGAACCCGAAGCAGGCTCCGGGCTCTGAGCTGTCAGCACAGAGCCCAGTGCGGGGCTCATACTCACAGACCGTGAGATCATGACCTGAGCCGAAGTCGGACGCTCGACCGACTGAGCCACCCGGATGCCCCCAGATGCAACTCCTATTAGCCAGACTCGTGAGAGCCTGATGTATAAGCCAGGCAGTGCTTGTATCTCAGTGCTGGGGTCCCACTGGACGGGCAGGCTTCTCAGGCCACTGAAGGAGGGGGAGCCCGGGAGAGGGCGGCCCCCGGCTAACGGGCAGACCGACGGTGACCAGCCCTGGGGTGCTCACACTGCGGTTGACAGCTGGTGCCAGCCCCACAGGGACTCTCTCGGTCACTCGCCAGAACCTAAGCAGAAGCTGTTGGAAAAGGTCAGTGGGTCAGCCACCCCCTCAAGGTCAAGCACGGTGGTGGCACATCCATTTCATTGAGCACCCACACAGGCCTCCGTGCTCCTGGGAGTGGGAGCCGTGGGGTCAGGGCCTCTGCACAGTTGGGGGATCGTGGGTGACACCTGCCTCTGCCTGCAGATGTACGGGTCACAGGACGGCTGCGTCGATGAAGGTGCCCTGTCCAGCATCCTCAAGACCGCCTTAGGCGTGGCCGAGCTCACCGTGACCGACCTCTTCCGGGCCATCGACGAGGAGGAGACGGGGAGGATCACGTTTGGTGAGCGGCCCGGGCGCAGGGGGAGGACGGCTGCACTGTGCAGGCGTGTGCCCAGGAGGCGGGCCGTGGGAGACACCATCCATGCTCGCCAGGGCCCCGCGGTGTCTCGGGCTACACAAGATTGTCCGAAGGAAGGTTCTTCCCCAGACCTGGCGGGGATGGGTTAGGCCACTTGGGATCTGATCCCTGCGGGGAATTAATAGGGCCAGACTTCAAGCCCAGGCTCGAACCCCAGATCCATGCCACCCCCGAGGGCAGCGGGCGGTGTGTGCTGAGGCCGGGCCATGGCCGCCCACGGGGGTCCGCGATCCGGGTTCTCCGTGGAGGCGGGGAGCCAGCCCCATCAGGACCGACCGCTGCAGGGAGGGGGTGGGGGGTCGGCTCATCGCTTTCGGCCACGCAAAGTGGGACAGCCAAGATCTTCGGGGACTCAGACCTGAAACCCACCCGCAGGCCAAGGAGGAAGGGGGAGGGGCAGTAGGACCCCCAGGAGGCAGCCCCCTGTGCACACCAGCCAGTGCGCACGTCTGGAAGTGAATGTTTCCTCGCTAAAAAAAACAGTAGACATTTGCTCAGGAAAGGTCATTGTTCGTGTCATGTTTGGATGTGTTTTTAAATTGCGTCCAAATGTCAGACACGTGTGTTGGTTTAGCGTGAGCGTGTGTGTGTGTGTGTGTGTGTGTGTGTGTGTGCGTGCGCGTGTCTCCGCCTCAGGGCAGGTGGTGTTGTCCGGGCGCACTGAGGCGTGGTGATGACGTGCCAAGTGAGCACCTTCCAGAAAAGCCCTCCCACACCCAGGCCTAGAGCGTCTCCAAGCCGTTGGGGCGCCCCGGGGGCACTCCCCACCCCAAGACTGGGTCCCAGGCCTGGTAGACGACGAGGGGGCTCAGAGCCACTCAGGTGATCGGCCGGGAGGGCGACCCTGGTGTCTCCAGCGCGTAGACGGGTCACCAGTGGCGGCTGCCTCGCAGGTCATCAGGTCACGGTGTGGACAATTTGTCCTGCCTCTGAGCCGACTCCTGGGTGAACAGCGGCTCCTTTGCACGTGCCAAGCACCCGGAGTACACCTGCACCTCAAAGACCACGTTCGCCTTAGATTTCCCCAAGGCGGCAAAGCCGAATGGCTCTGAGCCCCGTTCATGCGCAGCCCCCCTCCCCCCCATGGACCCCAGCCCTCCCCCCTCCTCCCACATGGACCCCAGCCCTCCCCTCCCCCCCCACATGGACCCCCCCCAGCCCTCCCCTCCCCCCCCACATGGACCCCCCCAGCCTTCCCCCTCCCCCCCAGCCCTCCCCCTCCCCCCCAGCCCTCCCCCTCCCCCCACATGGACCCCAGCCCTCCCCCCACATGGACCCCCCCCAGCCCTCCCCTCCCCCCCCACATGGACCCCCCCAGCCCTCCCCCTCCCCCCCACATGGACCCCCCCAGCCCTCCCCCTCCCCCCCTACATGGGCCCCCCCCAGCCCTCCCCCTCCCCCCCTACATGGGCCCCCCCCCAGCCCTCCCCCTCCCCCCCCACATGGACCCCCCCCAGCCCTCCCCCCACATGGACCCTCCCAACCCTCCCCTCCCCCCCCCACATGGACCCCCCCAGCCCTCCCCCTCCCCCCCAGCCCTCCCCCTCCCCGCCCACATGGACCCCCCCAGCCCTCCCCCTCCCCCCCACATGGACCCCCCCCCCCAGCCCTCCCTCTCCCCCCGCACATGGACCCCAGCCCTCCCTCCTCCCCCCACATGGATCCAGCCCTCCCCACACACATGGACCCAGCCCTCCCGGGAGGGTGTGAGATGTAAGCTGGTTGCCCATGCAGAACCAGGCATGGCGGCCCCAGGTTCCAGACGTCTGTCCCCCTGTAACCCAGGTGCCCGTCTTTTCAGCCGACTTCCGCAGGTTTGCAGAAGCGTTTCCCGACTTTGCAGAGGACTACCTCTACCCTGACCAGACGCGTCCTGAGAGCTGCCCGCAGACGCCCCCAGCTCCAGCCCCCAACGGCTTCTGTGCTGACTTCAGCCCTGAAAACTCGGGCGTTGGGAGGAAACCTTTCCGGAAGAAACTGGACTAGGATGAAGGTTTCTGGCAAGATGAGGCGTCTCCGTGGCCCAGTCACCACCCGCCTCCACGTGGCCGTGCGCCCGCCGGCCTCAGGCCCATCCACAAGACTCGGGCTCGCCACCCTGCTCCTCCGTGGACAGCCCCGCGTGAGGGAGGCCGCGTGGCCGGGTGCCTGTCCCCGTCGCCTGGACCATCCTGGCTCGTTTCCACCAAGGTCTCTGCCACGTCCCCGTTCGTGTCCCTTCTCGGCGGCTCGCCCGGCGGACGGGCCTCCACGTGCACGCGCGACACACGCTTGAGACCAGGGCGCGTCACGCGCGTTTCCATCCCGGCACAGACCGTCCGCCGACCTTGGGGGTCACAGGCTGGCTGGGCCGCATCTAATTTTAAACGTTTCTGTATCTGTGGGCGCTCGCGGGCGTTTTATAAACTTCGTTTAGATACTTCGGGAAGCTCACAGTGTTTTTTAAAAAAAAAACAAAACTTGTTTTCTACTTCATTTTTCCTTTCAGGGCTAGAGGATATTTATTTACGGGCCCTTTTGTGATCAGGTCCGAGGCTGTGTGGGGCTTTGACTTCAGCCTCTTGCCGGCCTCTCTCCACCAGGTCCACCCGTGTCTGGGTCCCCCACACACGTGGCCCAGAGCTCCCATCTGCCTCTTTAACCCTTTTCAGACCCCTCTTTTCTACAGACGTTACCAGCCTGGTGTCTCCGTGTAACGGGACGTGATCTGCCTCCCCGTGCACATAGCGGCCTCAATGGTGGTGCTGGGCCGGCAGGGGGGCTGCCGACGGGCCGGGCCCGCTGGGAGGCCGACCCTCGTCCCTGCTCCCGGTGCTGGGTCCCACGTGTGCAGGGGGAGGAGCTGTGGGGGAAGGGAACCGTGTGCAGACCGTGGGAGCCGGTGCCTGGGGGACAGCCCGTGCGGATGGCAGGAGGTCTGGGGAAGGCTGTCAGGCCTCTGGTGACCCCGAGGGGAGGAGCACAGCCTCCAGACGCAGGAAAGAGAAGGTTCCTGTCGCCTTTCCCCCCCGGAGCTCAGCCTGGATCACTCCCTGGACACACAGCTGGAAACCTGTCCTTAAAGCACAACATAAGCCCCGCGGTCTCCACTCCGTTCCCTGAAGCAAAGCCTCTGGGTTTGCCTGGGGGGAAAGTTCTTCTGAATTTCTAAATAAGTTGTATTTTGTTCTTGGGCCTCTGCGTAGGAAGTGACCGCCAGGCCCGAAGTACAGGAAAAAGCGTTTGTAACCTCCCCAGGAGTTCTCGGTGCGCATTTCCATCCACGGCCACGGCCACGAGTGAAGGAAAAGCCCCCCGGCCTCGGCTGTGCCCCCTCCCCGACCACACCAGCGTGACAGTGCCAGCTGGGCGCCCGTGGTGGCCAGACACAGCCTGGCGGTTCACGGCGATCAGTTATGTGACTGTAGATGCATAAAGTTTTGTTTTTAAGAGAGAAAACGTACAAGTGACGGATGAAGGAGGTGAACAGACTAAGATATCCCGAGGGGAGGCCCCTCCCCGTCTGCGCATGAAGGGCTGTTTGAACGGAATGCCGGGCGCATTTTCAGGAAAAAAGCCTCTGATAAGCAGACTTGGGATGGATGTTTGTTCCTCCTGCGCTTCCGTGCGGCCTCGCACCTGCGGGCGTTCAGAACGTGGATATGGATGGACCCCTTTTGTGGGAGGTGGGGACGGAGACGACGGGGGCCCCGCGGGGACCGGGGGTCCGGGGTGGGCTCCGTGAAACAGCTTTGGTCTCCACTGGAATGAATAAAGTGTAAAGTCGTACGTACCTGAGGACGCGCCTTGTCACGTGTCGTTCTTTATTGGAAACGCAACCGCAGACGGTTCTTGGGCCACGACCGAGAGCCCGTCAAGATGGGGTTTTGGGGGCATGTTTGGAAAGCCCCGGAATTGAAATTCTGTCGCAAACGCGCTCCTGCCGGCCGGGGGCAGCGGCTGACACCCCGGGATCCCAAACGTGTGCGGCCGCCCGCCTGCCTGGTGGGTCGGTTCCTGAGATTTCGCAAGCGCTCCGCGTGGCGCAGCCACAAGAAAGGGTCCGGGCTCGGGCCTCTTCTCAAGGCCGTAAAGGGCTCAGAAGTGGAAGAAGAGAAACGGCCAGGTCACGACAGTCCCCAGAAGTAACCGCAACAAGACGGTTAAGTGGCCGCTCCCTCCAAGGACGGGGGAATGCGCCACGGCCCTGCTCGGTGTGACGCGCCAGAGAAGCCGGCCCGCGGGGTGGGCTGGGAGGGTGCGCCCCGAGGTGGCACTCACCCGTGAAACGGTTTTTACTTCCTTGCCCTGTTTCTTGTCAAAACTGGGTGTTGCCTCTCGAAGGGTTCAAGTCACATTCGAAGCCGGGGGCTTCCGGGTGTGGCGGGAAGAAGCAGCAGCCGCCATGGGCTGTGGGAACCGTGGCGGTGACAACGGGGTGTGCCTGCCGCGGCCTCTGGGCACTCGGCACATCCACGTCCCCGCCGGGCACGGGCTTGACGGGGACGCGCACCCTCGGGAAGTCTCCATCAGGGACCGGGGGCAGAAGAGGCGTCTCCGCGGCCCGGCCAGGCCCCTGCTGCGCCCCCCGGAGCCGCCGGTGGGAGAGCGCCAGACCCCTGGCCTCGGCTGGTGGAGCGGCGCTCTGAACGCTCGACGGGCGCTGCCCGTCCGTCCCCTGTCCGCTCCCGCACGCGCCTCCCGTCCGGGGTGCTGCCCCTGAGCCACCGCTCCCAACAGACGCGTTACCTTCTCCCCGGGACTTACCCGCCCGCGGACCTTTGCGTCCAGTCCTGGGCAGCGTGAACGCGGACGCGGTCACACACACCCCCCCCCCCCCCATGTTGTCTAACGGAAAACAGAGCTCACGTCCACCGCCGTTCACGTTCCCACCCACAGCACGGGGAGTCCACGGAGTGGGGGGAGTGAGTGAACGGCCAACCACCTGCGGCGTGTGCTCCGTCGCACAAGCACACGCCGTGCACGCGCACACACCAGGCCAGGAAGGCGTCCGCGTGGCCGCTTACGGGGTTTCCCACCCGCACGCACGTGGCCTTGGCTCCCGCCGTCCCCGGAAGGTGAGTGTCCTTACCTAGCGGAGCATCTCCGTCCCGAGGTATCTGGAGCCTTTATCAGCCACGATCTTAGTGATGAAAGTGCCCAGAGGGCCACGGGGCTCCGCCCTCCCCGTCCTGCGGGCCGCTGAGCTCAGTGCGGGGGAGGGGGGCGGTCAGCTGTGTCCCCAGGCGGTGGCGCTCCATCCTTAGGAACCATGACCTCAAAGCGAAGGAGCCCAAAGCCGCGAAGAGAAGCGGAAGTGCGTGACCGGCCTCCCGGGAACGAGGGCATCCGGCAGGTCCCCCCCCTCGCCCCGGGGGACAGGCCACTTGCAGACCCGTTGGTGTCCGGGCGGCGAGCCGGTCCGCCGGGCGGAAGGCACAGGGAGGGGCGGGGAGTCTGCGCAGGAAACACGTCAGCGCTGCTCCCGCTTCCCTGGCCAGAGAACCACGCGCAGCTGGAATCGGCTTGGGGGGGAGGGGGTCTGTCCGGAGGAGGGACCTGCCATGAGACAAAACCACACCAGCCCCCCCCCATCCCCCCCCCCGTTACTACCAGGTGTCAGAAGAGCCGCTGCCCTGCCTGGGTCACAGGAGTGTCTCCTGCTAGGAAACAGCCCTCGGGACACGCCCACATCACGGATGTCCCCCCGGGCCGGGTCCTGGTGCCTCGGGGCTCCTTCGTCCAGCAAGGCCAGCTGCTTCCGGGCGGGGGGAGGTCGGTAAGAGCAGGGGTGCAAGCGCACGCCCGGGCTTCCTTTGGCAAAGCCCCGCCCCTAGTGCCGCACACGACACGCCGTGCGGGAGGAAGCCCCCCGTTAAGTGTGCAGACGGTGCCGGCAGAGGTGCCCAGGGTAGAGGAGACAAACGCATCCCTGGAAGGAGCGTATTAAAACGAGGACACGGCCTCCCTCGGTGAAGGAGGATCCAGGGTGATCGGCCGGACTCCAGGGAGCGGCAGCACCTCGGGGGCCACGTCCGGGACCTGCTTCTTTCAAGGGGGAACCAGTGTGACCACATCGGCCCCGGGGGTCTCCCGGTTGACCAACTCTGCTTCCTCTCAGTCCCCTTCCAGGGCCGCCCTGTGCAGGTGTCCACACGCTGCGTTGGCTGGGAGAAGAGGCAGCCGCCGTCCACCCCGTGTGTCCTGCCCTGGACCGAGTTCCAGAGACCAGACCCTTTGGGGAAAGTATTCTCAAGAAATAGCAGTGTGCGGTCCCGGGGACACACGGGCCAAAAACAGAAGGAAACATTCAGTGTTCTGTCACCTGTGATGGAGTCCTGGAACAGGGCATATCAGGGCAAAAAATTACTTGACAAAATAACAGCCAGGATTTTTGCAAATCTGTATACTCAGGCATCCCAGAAATACAAGAGGCCACAAGCAGAGTAACCGTAACATACAGCAAGCCGCACTGTAAGAAACAAACAAAGGCCACTTACAGAGAGACCACTGTCCAAGCAGCCAGAGAAAGGAAACCTCCACGGCCTGCACATGGAGACCGTGTGCATGAGGACTGTGCACGTGGAGACCCTGTGCGCAAGGACTGTGCACGTGGAGGCCCTGTGCATGAGGACTGTGCACGAGGACTGTGCACGATATTGTGCACGTGGAGGCCCTGTGCACGAGGATTATGCATGTGGAGACCCTGTGCACGAGGACTGTGCATATGGAGACCCTGTGCACGAGGACTGTGCATATGGAGACCCTGTGCACGAGGACTGTGCGTGTGGAGACCTTGTGCACGAGGACTGTGCACGGGGAGACCCTGTGCACGAGGACTGTGCACGTCGAGACCGTGTGCACAAGGATTGCGAGGATTTGAAAGTAGAATAGGATCGATGTGTATCCTAAGCCCCCAAAGAAACCAAAATGTAGAACTAAGAAGCCAATAGCAGAAGTAAAATATATTTTTAAATAATACTTTATCTAAACTAAGCAGGAAAGTGAGAAAAGGGAACAAAGGACAGACAATACAAACAGAAATCAGCAAACGGTAAATTTCGATCCAACCATACCAATAATTATATCAAATATAGACTAAAAAACTCCTAAATAAGTTGCCAGACCAAATTTTTTAAAAACCTAACCATTGCTATTTAAAGGTATATTGACAATGTTTAAATGGGAGGTGCACGTAGCATGCAAACATAACCGTAAGGAAGTCTGTGTGGTCAGACTGTGGTCCCAGTGAGTGTGGAGGTGAGGGGTCACCTTCATGACCATCGAGGGCCCCGTTCAGTCGGAAGACACAATAGCCCCAAAGGTATATGTCCCTAACGACGTGGCTCGAGATATACTTAGCGAACACTGGCCGAATTAAAAGGAGAGATCAAGAAATCAGCAAATCTAGTTGGAGGCTTTAACACAGCTCTCTCGGTAATCAATAGAACCACCAGGGAAAGAGACATAATTATGGAGGAAATTCGAACAACCCCATTTACTAAATTGACTGAATTGCTCTTTCAAGCGCGCGTGAAGCCGCGGACAAAACAGACGCGATGCTGGGCTAGAGGTGCATCTCCGTAAACTTGGAAGTATTTGCACCGTGAGGAGCATGTGCCTCCTGGGACCGAGGCTGCAGAACACGGGCTCCGCCGGCTGCAGCCCGGCCCACCTGACCGCACCGGAGACCGGGTGTCTCCCAGGGGCCGAGCGGGGCTCCTCCCCGAACGGGGGACCAGCCCCTGCCCGGTGATACCGCCAAGGGCCGGTCGGGCCGATCAATTCTTTTGAAGTGAATAGAAGTTAACGCGTCCACAGTTTTGCTCCTAGTGGCTATGGAGGAACCAAGACCGCCTTGGGTCACCCTCCCTCCGGGAACAAGCCGTCACGGAGGAGACACTGAGGAGGCACCAGCCCGGGACGAACGCTGCGCTGACCCGGCCGAACACAGCTTAAAAGCACGACCTGGAAGAATGAGCGGGCTGTTTGTAAGTGACTTACCTGTAGCCCCAGTAGAAGTGCCAGAATACTCTCAGGAATGCAGAATTGTGCAGCACCCGACACGGTAAAATTCACAACGCCTGCCATCCAGTCGGAAATCACCAGGATGCAAGAAAGCGGAAAAGAGATCTCTCGTCAACAGAACCAGCCCTGGCAGTGACTCGGGTGATCGGATTTGCGGACCAGGCACTGACGGCTTGTCCCACTACACAACCGTTTTCACCTGCTCAGAAACCTCGTGGAGCCAACATGTAACGTGTTCAGTGGAGAATTAAAAGTATCTTCTGAAAGACACAAATCTAAATTCTAGAGAAGAGAACGACAGTGTTTGAGATGCGAAGGCACGTTTGGGATTAAGGGTGGATTTGACGTCGCAAAAGACGCGGCAAGTAAACTTCAAGATAAAGCCATACGAACAGCTCAAGACGAAATAGAGAAAAAAGAAAGAATTGAACCTTGCATCAGTGAGCGGTAGGAGCTCAAGCTGGGTCCCCAGAGGAAAAGGGCAAAGAAAAATATTTAAAGAAATCACTTTCCAAATCCGATTCAAACTGCAAACCCATGGATCCAATTTGCTCGGTGAGCTCTAAGCACAGGAACCATGACAGAAACTACCAGGCACATCATGAGGGCTAAAAGACAGTGGGCCGAGGTCTTTAGGGTGGGGAAACAGAAGACCACCAACCCAGGATTCTTTACTCAGAAAACAGAGAAATAAATGTTTTTTGAGAGAGAGAGAGGAGAGCACACACGAGCGAGCGGGGCCGGCGGTGGGGGGGTGGGCGGGGGGTAGACAGAGGGAGAGAGAATCTCAAGCCCAACTCGAGGGGCTGGATCCCAGGACTCTGGGATCATGACCTGAGCCAAGACCAAGATTCAGACGCTCAACCGCCTGAGCCACCCACCGCCCCGAGATGTCTTTAGACTTAAAAAAGCTGGAAGAATTCATCGCCCACAGACCCTACCTAAAAGAAATACTAAAGTTAGTCCTTAAAGCAGAAGGACAATGATACGGTTTTGAAATCTGGACCGACAGAGAATGAGGTCCAGAGATGGGAATTACACTTCTTTTTTCATTATTTAAATCTTTTTAAAAGACAATCGACGGCCTGAAGGAAACCCGACTCCACCTGCTTGGGTCCCCAGCGTGCAGAGGCCACACGTTTGACCACAACATCACAACAACCAGGAGGGGAAAGCAAGTGCCTGCAAAGTCCTCCCACGGTGTGAGGAGGGGGTCACATCACTCAACGGAAGACTGGGACAGGCGCCGAAGTAACACAACAAAGAGACGTAGCTAATGATCCCAACAAGAGGGGAAGTTGAATTTTAAAAAAACGACTCGACCCGAAAGAAGGCAGAAAAGGAGGAAAAAGGGAACAGAGAACGCTTTGGAAAAATAGAAAACAGATGGCAGATGGTAGGTTTGAACCCAACCATGTCAACATTCCCATCAAACGTAGATGATCTCAACACCCGCTCCACCCCAGTGACGGGAGAAACTAAGGATTGGGCTGAAAAGCAAGACCTAACTACATGATGCCTGAAAGAAACACCCTTGAAATAATGGGTTAAAGGGCAAAGGACAGATGCCAACGCTACTGGAAAGAAGGAGGAGTGATGGTCCTAGCATCAAAGTCAATTTCGGAGCAGAGGTTATTAGGGTTCAGCTCCCCAGGAGGACGGAACGGTCCTACGTGTGTGACCCACACAGAGCTTCACGATCGGTGGGACCGGGACACGCAGAGCCGCAGGAGAAACGGGCGGGTCCACACAATCCACCTGGGGTCTCGGCACCCGCCTCCCAACCCGGATTGGACGAGTGTGCAGAAGTGCACAAGGATACAGACGACAGAAACCGTAAAACCAGCTTGCCCTGTTTGAGTTTGCCTATCACCCAGTGACACAGAATATACCTTTTCAAATGCGTGTGAAGCACCTACCAAGATCGTCCGTACTCTAGAATATAAGATGAGTCCCAACAAACTTAAAAGGATCCAAGTGTGTTCTCCAATGAGAAAGTAAGTAAATTAGGTACCGATACAAGAGATACATCCAGAAAAGAATAAAATATACACAGAAAATCCTCAAATATTTGGAGACTAATTTGGCACATCTATGAATGACGATGGTTCCAAGAGGAAGTCAAAAGGGAAATTAGGAAATATTTTGAAATGAATGTAAACAAAAATATTTCAAACTTTACGAACTTTATGGCATCAAATGCTTAGATTTAAAAAGAACAAAGGTCACGAACGAGTGACAGCCTCCACCGAAAGCAATCCCAGCAGGATTTTTTTATGGAAATGGGAATGTTGACTCTAAAATTCATACAAAAATGAAAATGACCCAGAATAGTCAAAAGAGCTTTGAAAGAGGACAAAGTTGTGTGACTTTTATTACCGGACGTAAGAATGCATCACAACACAACAGTGACCAAGATAGTGCTGTACTAGTCAGCTCAGCCACCATAACAAAAACACCATAGACTGCATGGCTCAAACCACAGCAAGTTATTTTCGCACAGAGGCCGGGAAGTCCAAGACCAAGGTCTGTGCAATTCAGTTCCTGGTGAGAGCTCTCTTCCTGATCGCAGAGGGCCGACCGATGTCTGGCTGTGTCTTCACGTGGTGGGCGGGGAGAGGGGTCATCCCTTGTTACGAGGCCACAGTCCAATTGGGCTGATGACCGCATTTAACTTTGCCTCCTAAAGACCCCATCTCCCATACAGTCACCCTGGGGTTAGGGCATTTTGGGGGCGGGGGGACACGATTCGTCCATAGCAAGAGTGGAACCAACCACAAAATGGAGGAATAGGTCAAGGAAACAGCTGAGAAATAACCCCACACCCACATATAGGGCAACGAAATTTTCAACCAAGGTGCAAAGGCAGGTCAGTGGAGAAAAGATGTCTTTTCCACAAACGCAGCAGAAGCTACGGGCTGCCCACCTGTAGAATAGCGAACTTTTGTCCTTATCTCGACCATGTCAATTAAAATGGGTCATCTACCTAAATGTGCAACCTGAAATTTCAAACATTTCAAAGAAAAACTTGGTGAAAATTTTTGTGATCTTGGGTTAGGCGAATATTTCCCAAATACAGCACTTAAAAGCAAGATCCATAAAAGAAAGAAAAAAAGTAAATGAGGCTTCATCAAAATTAGTGTCTTGTTTTTTGACAAACTCCACGAAGAGAATGGAAACATAATCCAAGACCAGGGGAAGGATTTGCAAATTACCTATCTGATAAAGGATTTATAGCTGACGCATGTAAAGAACTCTGAAAACTCGAGAATAATGAAACAATCCAACGTGCAAGATGTTTGAACAGACACGGACGAGAACTCGATGGCAGCCACACACAGGGAGATTGCTGAAACATCTCTGTCGCTAGAGACATGACAACTTAAACCAGGAGACACTATTACACAACAATTAGGACAGCTGAAGTTAAAAAGACTGACCATGCTAGGTGTTGCAAGGATGCGGACCAACTGACACTCTTATACGTGCTTCACAGAAAAGTAAAATGGTATAACCACTTTGCAAAACAACCTGGCAGTTTTTAAAAACAGACACACATCTACCAGACGACTCAGCCGCCCCACAACTAAGTGCTCACCCAAGGGAAATGAAAGCATGTGTCCATACAAAGTCCTGTACACAAATGTACACAGTGGTCTTATTTATAATATCCTAACGCCCATCAACAGGTGGAGGGTGCATGGGCAATGCTGGAAGTATATAGTGTTTCAGCAAGAGAAGGAATTAACTGCTGATTCACACCATGACATGGAGTCATCTCAAATACGCTGAGTGGAAAAGAACATCTTAAAAAACAGTGCTTACTGTATAGCTCCAAGTATATAAGATTCTGGGGAACATAATCTAGAGCTACCGCATCAGAGGTTGCCTGGGATGGGGTGGGGTCAAAATGGATCACCAAGGAAGGGGGAGCTTGAGAAGGACGAACATATCATCATCCCGATTGTGCTCATGTTTCCACAGCCACACCAATAACCTATCAAACTACACTTGAAATGCGTTTGTTGTGTATAGCTCAACAAATCTGTTTCTTTTTTAACATTTATTCATTTTTTTAAGAGACGGAGAGACAGAGCACGAGTGGGGGAGGGGCAGAGAGCGAGAGACACACACAGAATCCGAAGCAGGTTCCAGGCTCCGAGCTGTCGGCACAGAGCCCGACGCAGGGCTCGAACTCACAAACCGTGAGATCATGACCTGAACCAAAGTCATACGCTCAACCGACGGAGCCACCCAGCACCCCAACAACAACGCTGTTTTTAAAAAGAGGACACAAGTGGCAAAATAATGACAGAAACAGTAAGATCGGTTTTGTTAGGATGGTGGGATTATGAATGGTGGTTCCTCTGTCCCCCATTTTCATTCTTCTTTTTTAAGACTGTTTTGGTTGCAGTTGTCATTTCCATCTCCATATATTTTCTAGAATCTGTCGGTACATTTCTTCAAAAACAGCAAGATCGAATTCTGGTTAGTATCCAGTTGAATCTGTACATTAATTTGAGAACTGACATCTTAATAGTGAGCCTTTCCACCATGAACATGGTATACCTGTCCACTGATTTAGGCCTTTGTAGTTTCTCAGCAACGTATTCTAGTTTTTAACACAGGGTAGGTTTTTTACGAGATGTGCACATATTTTAGGCCGAGGCATTTGTTTTAGGTGGTACTGCAAGTGAAATTATTTTAAATTGTATTTTACAGTTGATTGTTGCTGGTCTATAGAAATACAATTGACTTACGTTACACCCCACGACCTTGCTAAATTCACTTATTAATTCTAGTAGTTGATTTTAGGATTCCTTAAGACTTTCTGCATAATTATGCAGTCTGCCAATAAAGATTTTGTCATCTTCTTAATTTCCTTTGAAGTCTCTTACGATACAACAAACAATTAGCCAATGCCCGTGAGTCAATTGAGACCTCTCTCTGGCCATCCCTCTGTCTTGGCTAAGTAACAGCCTGACACACTGCTTGCTTCTCTGCCCACTGGGAACGTTTCCTGCCCCGGTGCCTTCTGAGGGTCCCTGCGATGCTGCAGCCCTCCACCTCCTGGTGGGGTCAGTGTGTAGTCTACAACATATGGGATCCCTGTGTGCTTCCTCAGGCAGCCATGAAGCTAGAGGTAGGGGCTACACTCGTGCAACAAGAGCGGGCCCTCGTCCGTGCACCCTCGTGTGTCCCTCGTCCGTGCAGCCTCGTGTCTTCAGCACCTGCTGGAGCGTGATTCCGTAGATACAGCTTCCATTCCATGATGGCAGGTTGCTGTCAATACCGAACTTTATGGGTTTGTGATGTTGGTTTATGATGGGCTGTTGAGGTTATGTGCTAACTTAGAGTTCCATAAGTTTCTGCACGACTCAGGAACACACCCATTCAAAAGGAGAATATGTATTTTGAGAAGAGTATTTAGCTATTCTCCAAAACTCTATGTGTCTGCACTGTGGTCACCTACAGACGCTCCACACCAGAGGCTCCATCTTCTGGAAACCCCTCCCACCCTATTGGTTCTGCTGAGAGGGGGTCCCTGAACCCGCAGCGTGAGTACCACCCGGGAACTCGTCACGTCAGAAATGAAAGTTCTCAGGTTCCAACTTAGACCTACCGAATCTAAACCTGAGAGTGAGCCCCAGAGATCTGTGCTTAATGCACCATAAACACAGTCTATTTAGGGGATTTCAATACATGCTACAGTCTGAGAATAATCACACCCTTACGGAACCCTTCCTGCTCTGGGCTCTCCTCGAAATTGAACACCTTGGGGGTAACTCAGGAAATGGGTCAGAGACGCATTCCCAATTGGAAACCCCAAAACCCAAAGACATTCACCACATATGCTGATTCTTCCTTAGAAGTAGATCGCCAGATGTAGCTAGCTTTTATTTGGATGTGTATCTTGCCCTGTCCCAAACTGTGGACCCATAGAAATTTCACCAAGATGGCAAGCTTTGGAATATTTATGTTTCTATTTTTTCCCGATCCTTAGTATGCTTGTGTCTCACTGAGGCATCTTGGTATTTTCTATTTCTTGCTCACCTGGTTGATTCAGCACGCCGTTGGCGGTGTGGACCAATGTCGTGCGCTGTGGAGTGGGTGACAGGCGATAACTGTCTGTGGACTGGACGTGACGGTGAGCTGGAGGGTTGACATAGTGCTGAGACGGGGGGCGTACTGCTCTCCCTGCCATGTGAGGGGAAACCGGCCTTACGGTCTTTCCGCATAACCGTTGGGGTGGGGGGCACTCACTGCATCGGTGGCTGCATAGACCAGGATGTGAGTTGAGTTACTGCAGTTAGGAAACCAGCCCTGAAGGTGGAGCTGAGCCCTCACGAGCAGCTAAAGCAGGTGGTTCTGAAAAGGCGTGAGGGGGCGGCTAAGAATTGAACAGGTGCCATCAGAGCTGGCGGCATGCCTCTGGGGGGTAATGGCTTCCACTTTGCTTCCCGCTGTCTGGTCACTTATGACTGTCTCTTACCGGCATATTCTAACCTGGAACCGTATGGGGCAGGGACTCGAGGACATAGAGTTCCTGGTTCCTCCCTTGTGGTGCAGAGGAGATCCGAGAAGCAGGCGGTGGTGAGGTCAAGGTGATAAAACAGAAGACAGAGCGCGTGGGGTCCTGGACACGGGGGCGTGGTGAAGGAGAGCGTGTCCGAAGTTCCCAGAGTCAAGGTCACGGGAAATGCCGGGACGATGGCGGGGTGCCAGGACTGAAGGGCCAGCTGTTCTACCGGGCAGAGGCAGGAGGCTCTAAATCCCAACTGCCTCCCAAGGCTTAAAAGACGTAAAGGTGATTTATACCTTTGCTGGAGAGTTTGGAGTTGAATTAATAACAGGAGCGTGGAAAATGAACGAATGAGAAAACAGGTAATAATTAATTCAAGGGACAGCAAAAAAAATTCCAGGAAGGGAAATGAAATCCTAGGACGGTGCAGCTCGGTGTGAATAACATCAACACCTCAGTCCGGAGCTGTTACCCACAGACAGTCTGTGCGCCTCCAAAACTGGAGCCTTAACTCCCAGGGGCCCCAGTGTTGTGCACTGGCCGGGGGGGTCTGGGAAGCTGACTGGGGGTAGACGAGGTCAGGCGGGAGGGGCCCGCGATGGGATCAGTGCCCTTTCGAGGAGAGGCCGGGAAGTGCACTCTGTCCATCCATCTCCACGCCCCACTCGTCTCTCCTCCCCCAGCACCCCTGCCCGCCCACCACGTGAGCGCAAGCCCGAGAGGCTCTCCGGACGCAGACCTGACCGGCACCCTGACCTCAGGCTTGCGGACTCCAGAACTGAGAGAAGTGGACGTGTGTCCGTATGTCTGAACTCCCCCCCCCCCCCCAACCGTGTGCCTTGGCTTCCCTTGTTGGAAAGAAAACCTTTCTGTCGTTGTCCTTGTTGATTAAAGCTCTGTCGCTCGGCCACTTCTTTCCCTGAAACCCGAGTTGTTGAGCCTGTGTGGGGAGAGGCAGCCCTTGAGCGACGGCCACGGCCGGGTGACGCATTCAGGGTGGTCTGGCCCCATCTTCTGAACTCCCTGTCACCTCCCTGAGTTCTGGGACTGAGTTGTGTCTCTGTCACAGTCGCGTGTTGAGATCCTACCCCTCTGGGGGTGCTTAGGTCATGAGGGTGCAGGGAGCTCCCTCCAGGTGCAGATGCAGAGACCGCTAGGGACCAGGACCGGGTCGCCACTGAGTGCCTTGACCCGAGTTGACAGCCTCCGCAACGGGGACAAATAAATTTCTTTGGTTCATAAGCCTCCCGTCCTGTGGTATTTTTATTCCTGTGGCCACGCAGCCTGAGGCCCCCAGTCTGCCTGGTTGTGGTTGGGTCTGGGAGAGCAGTTCCTGGGCTCCGGGGAAGAGTCCTGGGTTAGCAGGAGGCGGGGTGAAAGGCAGTGAGGGCGGCCTCGGGGCTGGGGCTGGAGCGCAGTGCTGGCATGGTTCTGAGGGACAGGGATGCTCAGGTCCCCTGGCACAGAGCGCCGCTGAGCGACGGCAGGGGGCCCAGACGCACGGCGCAGCCCGGACTGGCGCGGACGCCCCGCCGCCGCGAACGCACAGTGGGGAAACCAAAGGCTCCCCAGGAGGAAGGTCACGCCAGAGACTGGGTCCCCCGGAGGCGGCCACTCACCTTGACACCGTTCCCCGCACGTCGGGGTCCTGCGCCCTGGTGGTGGCCTGGAACACGTACAATCTCGTCGCGGGCACGTCGACAAAGATTCCGGGCCTGTTGGGTCCCAGAGTGGGGTGGGCACCGGCCGCCGCGGCTCTCCAGGCCCCTCCGGAGAAACCGGCTCCCGAGGCGCACCGTTCGGGCCTACGGTCCCAGTGGCTGCGCGCGGCTCCAGAAGGCCCCGGGCGACCGCCAGGTACCTGGCGGCCCAGAGGCCCTGGCACGGGGTCCCAGGGGGGCAAGGAAGTGCCCCGGGCGGCTCTAGCAGGTGCAGGGGTCAGCCCCGCGGGGCCGGGGACGCCGACGGGACAGCACCCGCCGGACCCGGGACCCCGCGCCGCCGGCCGAACCTCGCTCCGCGCGAGCCCCGGCTGGGAGACGCCCGGGGCGCCGGCCGCGGGAAGGGAGGCTGCTGGGGGAGG